>NW_026712572.1:607908-1215817 GCF_030625045.1 Achroia grisella | reverse complement strand
ATGATGTGATTATTACTGGCTTACTATCTCGACTTACGTACTGAGTCGTGAGCTGAAACATGGTGTATATAAAAAAAATGTAAATCATATACTTCTGACTGTCCGGTGATGGTAACACCGATAATAAACGAAATTAACTATATAATCGGCGAAATGATGACGATGAGTTCTCGCCGTAAAATTAAAATATTCATTCATATACTTAGCAGAATACTACAACCACAGATAACATAATATTACATGCTACAACTGTTTTGACCTGTAGTTACTTATATTATACATTATACTTTGTCATATATTATTTCTTTTATAATGTAATGTCATATTTATTTAATCGTAATAATAAAAAAAAACGTACAAACTGTATAAAATGTATTTAAACTTGTTTGTGCTTAGTTTTTTATATAATACCTATATAACCTCATAATTATTGCCCTGAGATAATATTCTTCTTCTCGAGTTCCTTTACGACTATACTACATAAAGACTCTTTAGGACGGCGGTTCATATATATTTTAGCCTTTTGTAAAAGATACAAATTCGTACTAAAAAGTTTAAAGCTTTCCGGACCGTACTATCTAAATTGGATTACTATGCTGTAAGCTGCTGCAGGCTAAGGAGAGCATCCTCTGTGTCAACTTCTATAATTAGTCTGCAAACAACTATCTACGCTATTCAAAGAAATTTCTACTTACAACAATAGGTTATAAAGCACTGATTTGATAAATTCATCTCTTTTTATTGTGTATGCAATAACTTTACTAATTTCGCAACGATTAAGAATTCTTTTTGTAATCAATAGGATTTATTCAATTGATAATAAGGTACAGATTTGTTTAATTTAACTAATTAATTTTTGCAACTGTGTAGTTTTCGTCAAACAAATATCGACTTACAAAATGGAATGTAAGGTTTAGATTTGCTGAATTCTACTTTTTTCTATATATTCGATAACTTTATTAATTCCGCAACAATTAGGTATTATTTTTGTAATCGATAACATTTATTCTAATGAACATAAAGTACAGATTTGCTCATTTCGACTATTGTTGCAGGTATGCAGTAATTTTGCTGATAACAAATCGATTGAATAGTATAATAAATTGCCAAGAAATTGTTATGTATGTGTGTTACATACAAAAAATACTTAACTTTTATTCTACCACTAATTCGGAACGCAAGACTAATGACACAAGATACGAAGAATGAGTAAAAACTCGTGTGTTGCTCTTTTAAATGACGCAATGTATATTTTATCAACTTAGTAGCAAATCATACCAGTTGAAGAAAGATGGAGGAATCTTTGCGAATTCGTGGTAGAATAAAAAAAAATTGTATTTTTTTGTGAAAATACCTAGCAATTTATTAGCTTTAACTGTATTGTAACAACGTCGTAATATAGGGCGATCATAAAAAAAGATAATCTGGGTAAATATCCCGGTAAATCTGGGTATAACTTTATTAGGTTTCCCTGATCAAATAACTAAAATGAAACCGTAAAATTATATCCTATCCGTCTACCGAACGACTAACGATTTTACCGAGCTCTTTACCGAGTCTTTGTACAAAGTCGTTTCACATATTTGTGCCACCAAACAGCATGATTTGTAAGCTATGTTCAAATTTTTAGGGGAGATATGGTAGTGAAATCATAAGCTACGGATGTATATATGATGCATATAATTATATTATTTTACATACTTCTTGTAATAATTTGTAATTGCATTCACAGTCATTGTACACACACGAGTTTCACATATTAATGAGTTTAGTACATATATGTACTACAGTACTTACAAATATCTAATACCTTATACAAAATTCTCAAGTCGCAATGTTTGTTACTGGACTCCTCCGAAACGGCTTGACCGATTCTTATGAAATGTTATATGTATATTCAGCAGGTTTGAGATTTGGCTACTATCTATTTTTTATACCCCTAAGTGATAAGGGGCCGTTCAAGTATTACTTGAGCAGTTTTGCTTACATATATTTTGGATAACATGGGGAGGGAGTCTAGATGTTGATTACGTCATCGCTTATTTACTTTTTTCGCATATGGCAGCCATCACTTTGTCTTTGCAAATAAAAACAATACATTTATTGAAAAATGTTTACGTATATGGGGGGGATATTCAGCTTTTTTGTTGATAAGGAGATGGCTAAATAATTACAATAAATCTGCTTTATACCCCTAACAGTGATAAGAGTTGTCCATCCCTAACATTTTTTTTTATTACGGACAATTTTTTTTTATAACGAGGCATTAAAAACAGTTACAACTCTATATTTTCACCTTTCTAACACCTACTCCTATTTTTTAATAACGATTTTATATTTTTGCCAAAACAACGTTTGCGGTATCAGGAGCCAACAGAATATCAGCGCTGCAGATTTATCTGTAGCTTTATGCTGAGTTGATTGCTTATTTACCTTTACAGTACATAAACCCACCCCTATTTCTGTTATTTGTACATAAACTTTTTATGTACCTCAATTATGCTAGGATTTGTAATTGGTGAAAAAAAAAATTTCTATCTATATCTACTTTTCCGGAATGCCAACTTATGAGAGTTACCACGGGCGTCACATGATGACGTTCATGATTTGGAGATGTTCATGTATATGAAAGAAAAGAAAGAAAGGTACCATTTCCCACCAGGTGAATTGTCAGCCTGTTTGCTATTCTAAGTCCATAATAGAATATAAAAGAAAATCCTTAATTAAAATAAACTTAATTTAAGCACTTTTGAATGATTATGTCATTTTTTTTTTAAATGATAGAAATAAGTCTTATCACCGGATTCCGTTATCATGTAATATATAACAATGTTCTGAATATTTCTTGTCATTAACCTTATTAAGAGCCCACTCGGTCGGCTCAGCTCTGCTTTAATAGGGCACGACTATAGTATAAAGGAACGCGTTTCGCTATAGGATTGATAACCGAATTTATGATATACTAGCTACTCGCCCCGGCTTCGCATGGGTGTACAAGTATTATACATATAAACCTTCCTCTTGAATCACTCTATCTATTTTAAAAAACCGCTTCAAAATCTGTTCCGTAGTTTTAAAGATTTAAGCATACATAGAGACGGACAGACAGCGACAGCGACTTTGTTTTATACTACACTAGCTACTCGCCCTGACTTCGCCCAGGTGTACATGTATTATTCCTACATATAAACCTTACTCTTGAATCACTATATCTATAAAAAAAACCGCTTCAAAATAATTTGCGTAGTTTTGAAGATTTAAGCACACATAGGGACGGACAGACAGCGACAGCGATATGTAATGATGATACACCTATTTTACCGTCCGAGAAAGAAGTTTATACCTACTTGATTTTTTGTTCATTTTTAAAGGTAGTTATGATTTCAAGAACTAATTTAGAATATTTTTTATAAGAGACACCTCTTTTTTATTATCGAGTATGAGTCGAGATGGAGCCAAAGTTATGTCGCGCTGGACCGTCGAGGTCGTCATATCAAGTGTTTCATTCACTATGACGTCATTTGATTGTGACTCTGACTTCATCATTAGGAAGGACGTGGACACAAATATTTGCTACCATTTATGCTAAACATTTTTTATCCTGTGGGACCAAAGGAGCATCGACGGTTTTACTTCATATTATTTGATTTATTACACTATATTATTTGGAATTGGTATAATATTTAATTTGTTTTATTTTTTCAATTTCCCTCGGATATAAATTTCCAGGTATTATGTGTTATACATATAATGGACTGAACTGAACACAAAACTATAAGTTTAAATTAATTTAAATTTAGAATACAAAATACATTTCTGATTAGCCAGAAATTAATCTAAATTTGTATTTAAACTTATAGTTTTGTATTCATTGTTCAGGATATTTCAAAGACAAATGTCAAGTCCATTCTATTTTCAAAAATCTATGAAGATCTCACTTTCTCTTAAACTAAAAATCTTTCTGTAATGTTTTGTTTTGTTTTACATATTATATATTTATTTTATTTATGTATATGTATGTGTATATATACCCTTAGTATCTGTATGTATATGTATTTAGTATACATATATTATCTAACTCTATTCTTACAAAGCGCCATCTACCTTTCCTTTACTCGTAACTTCTATCTACCAGGTTTTCTGTAAGACTTGTTGTTATTGTTTTAAGCGATAAGGCCGCCTTTTGTTTATTATAACTAACAATAGATAGTGGCGCTTTCAACAGTTAGCATATTTTTATATTAAGTCCATTTTTTTTATGAATATTTGTTTTTTTAAATGCACAATAAAGAGTTTATTATTATTAGTTTTGTTATTGTACATTTTGTTTATATTTCAAATAATTAATAATGTACATCTCCGTATTCTTAGTCTTTTTCTTCTATCTTATTTTTACCTAAATATCTACATATAAAATAAAACTACAACATTATATCATAACTTCGACGTTAGCCATTTAATTAAAAACTCTACCGACTACGAGGTAAAAAGTTGCGGATCGATTTTGGGAAACTACAGACCTAGTCGTACGACGAGATACGCTGGAATGTTTAGACCACAGACAATAAATACTACGTTTTAAGAGTTGGCACTGTCTTTATGGGAATGAAACTTAAGAGGCTACACTCCACTGACGCCCGAAAGTATAAAATAAACTTATTTTCGACTCGGTCATTCGTGATGTGTATTAATATATAATGTCATCTTATCTCTATTATAAAATTGAAGAGTTTATAAATGATAATAATGTTTTTGTAGGGAAATTTTAACTTATAATTCAAAGCGCTGATAATATTATTTAATTGCTCAGACATTGAGTGCGTAGCCCCCCTCCGATCGATCCCCCGTCCAATTCAAACGGGGACCGATGTTACGACGGCCTGAGCCGAGGTTCGAACCCCTAGCGGTGCCCTCAGACTAAAGTCGTACCGGTCAGGCGGGAGTTGGCCTTCAGCCGCTCCATAAGTCCTTCCGCGGGTTTGGAGTGCCATCTGCACTCGCGCCCTATAGTAGTCCGAAAAAAAAAGTTCGTAGAGGTTTCAGTGTTAATTGTCGCATGCCTAATCCTTGTTAATGTGAGTGTATTTAGACCAACAATTTTATGAAAGAGCAACAAGCAGTCATATTTTTTGTTATTTTAACAGACATTCGGAACGCCGACACATTGCAAGAAGAATGAGCAAGAAAGAAAGAAATCATGATTTTGTGGGGTGTATTTATGTATGTATGTATTTATATAGTGTAATATATATATGTATGTACGTATGTTTAATACTAAAATATTATGTATTAATATGTGTATGACCCGGCAACAATTTATTTGCGGGCAAACACTGTAAATAGTTTCTTACATTAGTTACGAAAAAAGCATAATCGTCATGAATTAGATATCTGGACTGCAAAAATTTTAGAAAGTGTAAAATTATAATTATATATAAATAATAAACATTTAAAACAGTTCTTTTCTATTGAAACAGTCTTTTTATAGTGTAGATTAATTTGTTAGCAACAAAAATTGTATAATTTCTAACACAATGTATATAAAAAATTGCAATAAAAATGCACTGCGAAAAAAAGAAGCATAATTTCATACAAACAATATTTTGTTCTAAGTAGAAATGCCTGGTCTGGTTTAGAGCAAAATGAATGAATTTATTAGCAGCAATGATTGTCTAATTTCAAATACAATGTAAAATAAAAAATTGTAATGTGAAAAAAAAGTATGATTTTAACAATCTAATATTCCGCTCTAAGTATGCCTGGTCTGGTTTAGAGCAAAACAAATTAAGAAACCAATGGCAGTAGCTGGAAATAATTTCAACAATAGGTACTTGGCGCATGTCCAGCTCTAACAACATGGGTGGAAACTGCAGTGTCCAAACGTTGGCCGGCGTTTAAGGAATATAGAATACGGCTGTTATCGTTATACATGGACATGATTCTTTGTATGATTGTTTTTATGGATGATAATGTAATGGTGCACCGGCCTGCGCTAACGGTTTTCGCTGGCGAGGAACTAGTGGAGGACGGCATGCTGAGCATGAAGTCAGTTAAAATAACCAGGAATTAACCGCGATGGTTTACAGGGGGAACCGGGTGGAGGTCGATCTAACATGGTACATTGCTAGCAATGGGGACATTACATCCTATTACCAAAAATTACCTTCCTCCACATTCTTTGTATGTTTGTCCTGTATATATTCCTAAACTTTACTTTAAAAATATCCTATAAAATCACTATTTATTAAATTGTGATTAATATTTTTTTAGTAATAATTATTTGTATGTATCTAAAGAACTAATTTAAGTTAACAGCTCTTTAAGTTAAGTAATTTATGTTAACATCTTACATTTGTTGTGTGTGTGATGGTGTGTGGGTGGTTAATATAATATCCTTAATAAGCTATCTGATAAATCAGGATGTACTATACATAGATCATCATCAGGATGGTCTAGGGTTACAACCCAAATGATGTCGCGGGCCTTAGCTAGTACTACATAGATAATTAGATATGTTGCTGGCAGTTTGTCTATCATTCTTTTTATAAACTTTATATTTTTATATCTATTTTTTATACGTCACTTTTGACTAACCATATATTGTTTTGTTACTTCTTTCTGTCAGCCCTTTTGGGAAGAATACACATTTTTACTAATATTTGGTATTTATTAAAATAGTAGTTGTGTTCCCGCTCCAGTAACAAGATAAATAGATAAAATATTTATTAATATCAACTTAGATACATTTCATAATACAAGCAAATACGTAGGTATAAGAATAGTATAAAAAACACAATATACTGTAACGAATAGGTATTATATATATAGAGATTTGTACAGGTAATAAAAAAATCATAATCATAAAAATTGTGCGGGGATCGAACCCGCTATCATTGGAAACAAGGTGCGTGCTGCACCACTGTGAGGTTGTCAGTGTCAAATTACTAAATGAGTCACTTAAAGAAAACAGGATATACGCATTCTCATAATAACTGTGGCATGATTAAAGGTTATAATAGTAGTAAAATGATAGGGTAGCAGATATATATTTAGTAACGTGTATATTTAAATAACTGTCTACATATATATACTATAGACTTAAATAAATAACCCTGGAGTAAATAAATAACCCTGGAATTAACACAGCGCCATCTAGTCCCATGGTAAGCTCAGCTTGTGTTGTGGATACTACACAACTGATAGATAAACTCAGATATATTTAGTTAAATATGTATATAAAATACATGGAAAACACGACCAATACAAGCAACCATACCCGTAAATAAATCTACCTTGCGAGAAATTGAACCCGCGACCATCGGAATTAAGGTTGAACTACTGGACCACAAAGGCCGTGAAATATGTTAGATACCTTTAATACAACGTAACTGTTTCCTTTAACATATTGGCTTTTGTATAAGAAAATGCAATAGAGTAGAAACCCTCTCGTGGAGGAATAATATTAAAGATTTCTCACATGTGCTGTTATATCGTATAAGAACCTTAGCTTTCTATTTCCACTGAACATTTGTATTAGGTTTTCTTTTTTCTTAGAATATAATATTAAAGATGCCAGAAATCCTTGAGAACGTCCCGATCTAGTAGTTACCTACTACCCAGACTTGGCCGAAAATTCGTGAGTTGAAATCTAACTGAAACCAAAAAACAATTTGTGTCAAATTATATTTCTAACTCACTCTCCGGTAACTATTGGCAACCAAATACAGAGAGACTCCACGGTAATTCCACAATATGGTTGTGCATGGCAAAAAGTTTCCGGAAAAATGCGCGGTGGGGATCACCATTCATTCAGATGATCATAGTGGTATTTTAGTTTAGGTCGGCAGTGCGATGGTTATGTTCAGCAGCCGGTATCATCCAAACAATTCCCCAGAACACTCTTCGTGAGATATGCGTTAGAAAATGCATAGGGATGCAACGTCTCGACGTATTGTTACGGATAGTCGCGGTTTCAATTCCTCGCACAGTGTAAACATTTGTATTCATGAGTACGACTGTTAGATAGGTAAGATATATAATTTTTATGTGCCTGTTTTCTTTAGACTCTAGGTCTTATAACAAAATAGAGTACAAATGTAGGCCCATAATCATGAGGCATTCAAAAAATTATGTATTATACAAGTTTGTATCGTTCTAGATATTTTCTATGTATATTATGAATGTATTTACAAAAACATTCTATTTAATGATTTTTAACATTCATTTAGGAGATCCACAAATAAGTGACATAGCCACGCAGACGACTTTTAGAAAGTCGTTAAATAAAGTGTATATTTATGTCTATTCAGTTCGACACCGCGTCTTGCTATAATGTGTTACCAGCCTTAGGGTGGTTGTAGACAGTTGTGTCGGCTTACACAAACCCGTTAGGACACCGATAGTGCGGAAAGCCGGAACAAGTTCGCGATAAGTGACCCACCCTCGTCACCCACTACTCTTACTTAACCTAATTCGGATACTGTCTGGGCAAATATAAAATACACAATGCCACATTTCAGACGAGTTCAACATTGCGGACATTCTTAATTTAAAATCCTAGCAAATATAAAATACACAATGCCACATTTCAGACAACATTGCAGTTCAACATTGCCACATTTCAGACATTCTTAATTTAAAATCAAATATAAAATACACAATGCCACATTTCAGCAATAATCAAATATAAAATACAGAATGCCACATTTCAGACGAGTTCAACATTGCGGACATTCTTAATTTAAAATCCTAACAAATATAAAATACACAATGCCACATTTCAGACAAGTTCAACATTGCGGACATTCTTAATTTAAAATCCTAGCAAATATAAAATACACAATGCCACATTTCAGACTAGTTCAACATTGCAGACATTCTTAATTTAATATCCTATCAAATATAAAATACACAATGCCACATTTCAGACGAGTTCAACACGGCGATCATTCTTAATTTAATATCCTAGCAAATATAAAATACACAATGCCACATTTCAGCCGAGTTCAATAGGGAGGATATTCTGAATAGACTACTGCTTTTATTTTTGTCGTAGCTTGATGTTAGATAGCCTAAAGGATCCGTCAATAAATGCATTATTCAACTTCGAATTTTCCAAATCGGATTAGTAGTACCTACCGTTGATTACGCTAAATATCCAAACTCATTTTTGTTGCGATATAATATGTAGATATGATAGTGTAGGTATCCGTATGCATATATAGTCATTTAGTAATCATAAAGTAATCTGAATAAAATTAATAATATACAAACGACTTTATCTTTAGTAGCATATACAAATTAATATATTCTCTCTTCACTGTTCTTTTTCTATATTGGAATATCAAATACTTTAGAATTGATTCTTGAGTACATCAAAAGGAGATGATCTTAGCAAATATCCATCGTCGGGCCGAGAGGGAAATTCTGAGCAGTTCTCGTGACTTGTGATCCGGGTGTCCTCTTGACAACCGTGTTTCTCTCCCTGTCCAGCCAAATCTTCTAGGAGCTAATGCAACAGTAGATAGGTACACGTTCCAGTATAGAACTTACTGCAGTTCTAGACATTTCAAGATTTTTTAGAAGATTGTAGAGAGGTTTCAATAGTCTACCTCTCGCTCCCACTTCGACTGCATATAAATTGAACACATTACTTTTCGTTAAATCTTTTATTAGTTCGTAATATTTATTTCTATTATTGTCTTTATTGAATCGTCTTTAGGTAAAAGTACATCATCATTATTACATAGTATAAAACAAAGTCGCTGTCGCTGTCTGTTCGTCCCTATGTATGCTTAAATCTTTAAAACTACGCAACGAATTTTGAAACGATATTTTTTTGTAGATAGAGTGATTCAAGATGAATATTTATATATATACTAGCTTTTTCCCGCGGCTTCGAACGCGTTAATTTATCGCCTTAATTCGACACGAATTCAAAATCAAAATCCTTTCTATGGGCATGCCTACGTCATAGTAACACGCAAATTCTCACTCGATCGCATAGTCAAATTTTCTTAGCAGATGCCTACGTTATAACATCTACCTGCATGTCAAATTTCAGCCCGATCCGTGCAGTGGTTTGGGCTGTGCGTTGATAGATCACTATGTCAGTCACCTTTGAGTTATATATATTTAGATGGAGGTTATATATATTATATATAATTAGACGGGGCGAGTACTATTATATAATGGCCTGCCTATTACAATGTAAATAATCTAGATTTTACCGACAATTTCTTTAATCCCTAATTATAGTGTAGACCAACAGTCCTGTCGAAATACAATTACTCATCCATTATTGTTGCACGGCAAAAATAGACACTGAATTTGTAAAATATGTTAACAATCCACCACTGGAATTGAAATTTAAATTCTACACTAGTGCTAATGGTCTTCTATCGATTTTTCACTTGAGCAGCGTCGACGTCGTCGGCCCTTAGACGGCATTACGAATATATCTTTCTAGATTTATATTACAGTAGAAAGTATAATGTCAAAGTGTTTTGTAACACCAATTAAGTTACTTCAAATATTTAAAAAATGAGAGTTATAAATGAACATTTCATTTGAGAAATCTTTTTACACGCACTAAATTAAAATTATAGAAATGTTATTGCAGTGGGTCAGTGTACTGTATGGGGGGTCTAAATGATGAAAACACGTAGATAATAATGGCATAATATAATATTACAATGCAGCTGCGAACTGCTGCAGTAAGACAATTAGTGAAATGTATCAACGTATAGAAAGAACAGTTCTAAAAAATAAATTTAAATATATCAGAATAGTTCGCGGCGGTGGTCGCCAGTTGTTTTGAAGTTAAGTTTTATTTCACTGTTAAATTATCCCATTTTGATAAAAATCTAAATTAAATAATTTGCTTCTTCCTTATCCAATTTTTTTGGGGTCGGCGTAATATGTTTTTCTTTTAACCCTTAATTCGATAGTGCCCAGTGTGACGAACAACTAATTTAAAGAAATTACTGAACTACATAGTTTTGAAAAAAATACGTCAATGTCCGCGTAATGTGTTTTATGTTTTTTTTTAAGCTATTTCTTTTAATTCATCCTTAATGGTTAATTTATCGTTCAATTATCTCGTTATTTACTCCCTTTCTTACTTTATCTTTTACACTGTCCATCGATCTCTTTTTCGGCCTTCCGCCCTTATATTTTGATAAAATTTTAATCGAAACATGAATATGTATTTACCCAATCATGTACAAGCTCATTCGCAAAAATAAGAATAGAGTTTCCTGTCAGTTGTTCTTGACTAGAAAGTACTTTCCGAACTGACGGTAGATTCGAATTATAATACAAAAACTAAAACATAAATAATGTAATTTTTATTCGTTTTCATAAAAATATATTTATTATCTATAAAATTGAGAGAAAGTTAACATTTGTAGTTGATAAAGGTAGGTAGTAATAGTAAAGTATAATTGAAAAATGACAAGGTAAGCAGACACCACATTTTTGTAATCATGAGCGGCTCATGAAGACGTGATGTCTGTGGGACTGTTCAGAATCTAGATGATGCTTAATATATTAAATGTTATTGCAATAATATCGGCACATTAGCCACAGTTCCACGCTTTTGCTCCGCGGCGTCTTTGTGGGGAATATGTCTTTACTTGCGCATCGCGGTCCAAGTGCGCTAGGCGCTAGATCATAGGTCAATGAACTGCTAGTGTTATACTTACACTACTATACTTTCCCTCTTGTAGGCTGTAAACTTATTGCCATTTCAGTGCAATAATAAATAAGGTCAATGTGTTCCCTCTAATATCGTTGAGTGCAATGATGGCTGGCTCATCAGTCATCGTAAACGGGTGCTGCTTGAGGGAACTGGTCTGTTCAGGTACGAAGCCTGATTACACTATTTGCTTTTGTCATAATTGCAATAGCATATGCTGGTGGTCACTCTATTCTCCTAAATTTGAATTATAAATGAATCTGTATTATTGTAAACAATATTTGAAAAGAATACGAGCTGAGTTTCTTGTCAGTTCATCTCATCTCGAAATCACTCCGAATTGACGAATAGATTTGAGATTGATATTTGATATCAAAGAGTCTGTAATAGACTTACACGAATAAAGATATTTTAATTGATTGATTAATAAATGAACAAACAACGGCTTGATACACAAATGTTACAAAATTATAGGGATTTAATATAGCTATTTGTCTATTGAATTGCAAAAACGAAAATGAAAGGGTACGTGATTTCCTCACAAAATCGGGTGTATATTTTTCCAGCGAGTTACCGAATGGCGGGATATCGAATTGATACTCGATTGAACATAATCGTTATATTTGGGGCGGTGACCTACATAATACACAACGTTTTTGACTTTTTTTCACTTTTTTGTTTAAAGTACATTGAATTACAAATATAGAATTCTAAACCTATGTACTATTAATTTATTTGTTAACTAAAGAAAGTAGCTGTCCCTGTCTGCCCCTATGTATGGTTAAATCTTTAAAACTACCCAACAGATTTTTGAGCGATTTTTTTTAAATAGATGGAGCAATTCTAGAGGAAGGTTTATATATATATAATAATATAATACATGTACACCAGGGCGAAGCCGGGGCGAGTAGCTAGTTTATAATAAATCAGTATTAACTGCTTTAAATAGAATACATCGCTACATACGATTTTATTGTTGTACGCCACTGCCTATATCTCACGTAAATGTATGCGTGACTTACAATTACTTTAATGTAAGATATTGTCTATCTGTCTACCAAATTTAATTGAAATCCGTGTACCGTAGAATATATGGAGGGAGTGCGCTAACACAGTTTAGTTGTATGTAATTTGATTACACCGTTTGTGGTTCCATTAGGAGACGGTAATTATACGTTGACAAGTCAATGGTTTCACACAATTCATATGCAGATTTTTTTTTATGGATGATAATGGAATGGTGTACCCTCTTGCGCTCGTTAGCGCACCCCTGGTGCCCCGCCAGTGTCCCGCCAGCTCCACTGGTGCACACTGGCGGGGCACCAGTGGAGGATGATAAGATGAGCATGAGGTCAGGCCAGTTAGCCCATCGTTACAAATTCATCAAGAATTCACAATGGTTTCCAGGTGGAAACGCGTGAAGGTAAACCTAACTTGGTAAATTGCTAGCAATAAGATCATCAGTTAACATTACTAACAATATCCTTTCCCCTCATTCATATGCAGTATGTATGGTTATGATGATTATGACAGAATGGTACTATCAGTGATATATGTATATGTATATATGTATACAGTATAGTCACAGCCTCGGTGGTTTAGCACACGGCTTTACTTCCAATGGTCGCGGGTTGAATTCCTCGCACAGCACAAACATTTGTATTCATGAGTTTGACCGTTTGTATCAGTCTGGGTAGCAGACCCATGTAGACTGATATAAATAGATAGATTTTTTTTCGTAAATATATACATATTACGCTACTGTGTATAGTGTACTTATATTATCTTATGTTATAGTATTACTATAGCCCAAGCTTTAGCTAGCATAACTTGAGTCTAGATGACGCTGTGTGAATAGCACTGAGATTATTATTATTATAGTATGTAAGAAACACCTTACTGATGATGCAATTTAAATGGAGATCGAAATTATTACGGCCTTCAGACCAAAGTTGTTTCGTCAGGCAGACTCCTACCAGATTTGAATGGGCAGGGAGAGAAACATGAGAGATGAAGGCGAGCGTTGGCTTACGGCGCCAAAGGGCTCCTTATATCTACACCCGGGTCACAAGTCCCGAGAACTGCTCGGAGTTTCACTCTCTGCTATACGATGGACCCGGCGCCCGCACGCTTAATCCATGGAATGATAAGAAGTTCTCTCAATTTAGCATGAATACAAAGAATTGAAGAAAATAATTTTATTTAATACACATAACAATAACAAAAGTAATTTTTAAATTAGATATTGGATTATTTTGGTACCAAGTAGGTCTCTGCTCAGAATACCAGCTCACGACATGTCGTGACGAAGTGCTTCGACGGTGGTATTCTGCGGATACCATTTACTTCTATAAATAACAAGTTACAATTTAAATTTCAAGGAACGTAGTATTCTACTTCTAAAAGCAGCCAAAAGCGGTCGTCTTTGTGTAGCAAAATAATTAATCAGGATACGGGATTTATTTAAAAAAATTGTTTTCCTAAAGAAACTGAGAACGCAAACATCAATTTTGCGGAGCGGCGACTGTTTTCAGGCACGAGACAACGAGACGATTGTTTGTCATCCATTAGGGCGGTACGAATAACACCCTAATTATGTCGCCCACTCCATCGATTTTGCACCGATTTCAAAAACGAGGTTCAACTACAACTACTACAATCAACAATCAGCATGTTTGTATTTTGAATCGACTTCAAAACTGTAGGAAGGTCAATTCGACTGCATTTTTATGTGTATGTTTGTTTTATTACTTTATTTGAATGTCTCTCTGTCATATATAATTGTAACACGAATAATTTTATGGTAAATAAAGTTATTTACCACTCTCGACTGGAGTAACAGCAAATGTCAATGTCGACAGGTAAATAATTAGTTTACAAAAGAACTATTCGTGTTAAAACCGTTTGAAGATATTAATAATTTAAAATTAAACATATAATTCTGATCAAGATCTAACTAGTAGTTTTTAAGATATAACAATGAGATGGTTATTCGTGTCCTAAACACACAAATAAATATTTTTGTTAATGTTGAGAATAAATGTAAATATATATTTATTTATTCTTTATTGCACTATTAAAATAAATGTAAATTGGCAAGCTTAACACCATATGAGGCCATAGAGAATGACTCTATCAGCTAATCATTAGGTAAAAACAGAAAGCGATCGAAGGGCAGTAATGAGAATAAGCATACTTTTAGTAATAGGAAAAGTATAGTTTTGGTATTTACCTAACTTATACGCTTGTTTTTACCCGTTATTCGTCTCTGTGACTGGGATATATCGATTGAACAAAAAATACACTCTATAAATCCTTACCTAGGTTTGGAGTGCTCTCTACATTTGCCTCCATTTTCCGCTGCATCTGTAAATGCCAGCTGCGACCAGCTGCAGGAAAATAGTTGGAAATTAAAAAAAGTTAAATGTAATACCTAACTCAGGAGGTGTTTTCATATGTCAAAAGACATTACTTGAAACGTTTTAAATACGCTTGCAAAACGTTTACCTTCGTGTGACGTGCAATTTTACAGACAGTGAACTGCAATTCAGAATGATTACATGAAATGTTTCAGTCTGGGAATTTTCGAATTAATCTATACTGATATTACAAAGCTGAAGAGTTTGTTTGTTTGAACGCGCTAATCTCAGGAAGTACCGGTTCGAATTGAAAAATTCTTTTTGTGTTTGATAGTCCATTTGTCGAGGATGATTTGAAGCTAAGAAAAATGCCAACCTGCAATAAAAAATATCCCAAAAGGTGAGGAAATGAAACGCAGACGTATTTCTTTTATGTATGATAACGGAACTCTGGCGGAGCACCTGTGGAGTATGATGAAGTCAGGTCAGTTAGCCTATCGTGACAAATTCAGCACGAATTTATCACGATGGTGTCCAGGGGGAACCGCGTGGAGGCCAACCTGACATGGTACATTGCTAGCAATAAGATCACCAGTCCACATTACTAACAATCCCCTTTCCCCCCTGCAGACAAAGTTGCGCGGGTCAGCTAGTGTATTATTAACAAGCAATTCGCATCGAGGGAACATCCGTAAACATGTGACAGGGGTGTGAAAAATTATTGAAATTGAAATCACGTACACTTCATTTAAGTATGCTTTCATTTTTTTAATAAAACATAGATTATATATATACTACATGTGCCCGTTTCACCCACGTTAAATTTCAATATAAATTATAGCCTATGTGTTATTCTGATACATAAGCTATATTACTGTAAAGATTCATCAATATCGGTTGAGTAGTTTTTGCGTGAAAGAGTAACAAACATCCATACTTACAAACTTTCGCGTTTATAATATTATAAGATATGTATGCTCGTATGTTAAATATATATATTTTTAGAAACAGAATTAGTAATTGGGCAGCATTCGAAGAGCCATATTCGTAATCTGCCACTCATTCGTTAAGTGTTTATTGAATGTTCTCATTACAAACGGAAATAAAGTTTTTCCTTTTTACAAGTTTATTAACATAGCAATTATTTCTTTAATTTCTCTACATCTATACTAATATTATAATAGTTAAACAGTCTGTCTGTTATCGTTTTATAATTAAAACGGCGAACGGGTCTTAATGAAATGTGACGCGAAGTTTGAAGATAGCACTCTGGAAAGGAGGCGTCATAGGGAATTGAAGTTGCGGCGCGAAATTGGTGGGTAACAGCTAGTCCATACTAATGTTATGTGTTTGAAATTGTGTTATGTTACCGTCAATGGCAACCGTTCACCAGCGTGCCCCGCTGAAGCAGATTTCAGTGACTGACAGTGGCCATCTGGTTTGAGTGAGATAAACACCACAATATATTTTTATTCAATTAATATTATTTATGCTTATAAACTTAAAGTAAATATATAAATAGTAAAGATTAAATCCAATTACGTAATTATGACATAAAATGTATATTCCAGAAGTTTGATATAATCATGTTTATTTTTGATCCCACCTACCTACTGACTTTAAAAAGAACCATCAAATTGTGTGCACAGCCCCCTCAGATCGATCCCCCGTCCAATTCAATGGGGATCGATGTTACGACGGCCTGAGCCGAGGTTCGAACCCCTATTGGTGCCCTCAGACTAAAGTCGTATCCGTCAGGCGGGAGTTGGCCTTCAGCCGCTCCATAAGTCCTTCCGCGGGTTTGGAGTGCCATCTGCACTCGCCCCCTATCGTCCGGTGAAGCTGTAAAGGCCAGCTGCGGCCAACAGCATTAGAGTAGTCCGAGAAAAAGTGTGCACAGAGCTGTGGGCAAATTATGTAACACAATATGAAATTATTGTTTTGAACGTTCGAAGTGAAAAGTACATTTTTTTTTCTTTCTTTTCTTATCTGCAATCAGTCCCAGAACTATGAGCAGATTTTTTGGATGTGGGATCTAAGAATGGAGTGTCCACCCCAGCGGGAGAATCTACTCCTTAAGCATACTGCAAACATTACACAATATCGCTTCTTTTTAGTCGCTTGGGGTAAAGTATTTGTAGTAATTGAGCAGCCAGTTGATTTGGGCATAGTCGCTTTTTATATTTTTCTTTACAATTGAGGATCTCCTCCTTTACTGTCACGATTCCTTGTGAATGAAATACTGTTCTCAGTATAATATTTTGTCCCAATCGTACTGGTGGACAATTTCCACGTTTTAGAGTAAAGAGAAAAGTACATATAAGTAAAGAAGATATTAATAGTCTCGTTGTTGCTGCGCCCCGTAACAGTTACTATTTGTTAACTTTTCGGGACTAAACTACAGAATTTAAATAAATTAATTAACATCACCAATACACGTACACGCCTCTTGCGTTAGTAACGTTAATTTCTTTTACCTTGTTTCTACACATATGTGTGAAAACCTATAAGTGACACCTTTATGTTTAAATTGACGACCTCGGTGGTCTAGCGGTCTAGCACACCGCTTTATGTCCGATGGTTGCGGGTTCGATTCCTCGCACGGCACAAACATTTGTATTCATGAGTATGATTGTTTGTGTTGGTCTGGATGTTTTCTATGTATATTATGTATGTATTTACAAAAAAAAAATTCTATGTGTTTTGTATCAGTTATCTAGTACCCATAACACAAGCTTTAGCTAGCTTAACTGGAGTCTAGATGGCGCTGTGTGAATTGTCTTGCGATTATGATTATTATTATACATATATAAAATTATTTGATGACTTTTGTGATCAGGCGGTTTAGATGTTTACACACCATGAAATAAGAAATTATGCCTGGCCACTAATTAGTGTTAGTTTTCCAAATGTAATCAAGTAAATAAAAAATAATATTATATGTGTACTTCGGATAGTTGCGGGTTCGATTCCTCGCACGGTACAAACATTTTATTCATGAATATGATTGTTTGTATATGTCTGAGTGTTTTCTATATGTATATTATATATGTATTTACAATTTAAATATCAGTTGTATAGTACCCATAACATAAGCTCTGCTTACCTAACTGTGTTAATTGTCCAGGGGTACTTTAAAATAAGAAATTATGCCTGGCCACTAATTAGTGTTGGTCTTTCAAATGTAATCAAATAAATAAAAATATTATGTGTTGCCATGTGAATTATGTTTGGCGACTGTTCGATATTGATCAAATAATTCCCATAAGGATACACCGTAATTAGGTTCTACTGATTCGCACAAATACAATAAATCATTATAATGGCCCGCCCGCCCCAACAAGCAATCGCTGGCTTAATTACCAGGATGACGTGACAGTAATATCAACGAACCTACGTCTAAACAATAATACTATATTATAATACCTCATATATCAATCATCATTCATATTACCTGTGGATGCCTGCGTTGGTTTTGCAATAATTTAGTTAAATTCATTACAGGTGGTGCAAATTTTACAGTACTTTCTTTTACATGGTTTCAAAGGTTGGGTTTCAATTAGATAGACCATCTAGATCTTCCATACCACAAAAACGAATTAGCACACCGCCTTACATCCGTTTTTTCTTTTACATGGACTTTGTTTCAAGGGTTGGGTTGAATTACATAGCCTATCTAGATCTTCCATACCACAAAAACGAATTAGCACATTGTCTTACATCTGTTTTTTTACATGTTTCAAGGGTGTAGGAATTTGATAGACCATCTAGATCCTCCATACCATAAAAACGAATTATCACACCGCCTTACATCCGTTTTTTCTTTAACATGGACCCTGTTTCAAGGTTTGGGTTGAATTAGATAGCCTATCTAGATCTTCCAAACCACAAAAACGAATTAGCACACCGCCTTATATCAGGTTTTTTTTTACATGGACCCTCTTTTTTTTTTTCTCAGGACAATTCACACAGCGTCATCTAGACCCAAGTTAAGCTAGCTAAAGCTTGTGTTATGGGTACTAGAGAACTGAAACATATACATAGATATTTTTTTTTTGTTAATACATACTTATTATACATAGAAAACACCGATACAAACAATCATACTCATGAATACAAATGTTTGTGCCGTGCGAGGAATCGAACCCGCGACCATCGATCGTAAAGCGGTGTGCTAACCGCAATACCACCGAGATCGTCATTTGTGTTTTAAGGCTTGGGTTTCCATTAGATAGCCTATCTAGATCTTCCATACCACAAAAACAAATTAGCACACTGTCTTACATCCGTTTTTTCTTTTACATGGACCCTGTTTCAAGGGTGTAGAATTTTAATATATCATCTAGATATTCTATACCAATATCAGAGAAAGAAAAACACTAGTGGCTACATTGCTAATGTTATTGCTATATAAGGTCGACCTCCACGCGGTTTCACCTAGAAATTATCATGATAAACTCCTGGTAAATTTTCTACGATGGGCTAACTAACTCAGGTCAGTTTAAGTTCATCTTATCATCCTCCATTGGTGCCCCACCAGCGCCATTGGTGCAAACCGGATGTACAATTCTATTGTTGTCCACTATAAAAAAAAAACGGTAGTTAGTGATGTCCCTATAAATAACGATATTTACAATGAAACACGAGTGACTATTGAATGGCCAGTTCAATGCCAGTGGCGTGATTGAATCCTTCGTTAGCGCAGGGGGTATCACCATTCCATTATCAGCCATTACAAAAAAACTCTTGTTCGCGAGTATGACGAATACACGATGAGTAAATCCAACTTAGCGACGTGTATACAATTGTGTAGCTATGTAGTCACTGCCACGTACAGATGACGGAGAAAACATAATTATCAATTATGTTTTTGTGACGTAACGACGGCTTAATTGATTGCAATTAAGTATAGATTGATCGACTTTGTTTCTGTTATAATATTTATATATACTTATATAGCCAAATTTATTACATTTGATATCGTAAATTCGAGTGTGAATAATATTAATAATCGTTAATGTGTATAATAATAATAATAATACTTATAGAATAAACCGCAAATTTTTGTCTTCCACTTAAAAATTATCCATCCTCATCATTCATAATTTATACTGTCATTGTTTGGTGATTTTTACCCGCAATGATCAGTCTATTACCCCATCAATGGGAGATATATAATACATATATAAAAAAAATAATAAGAATCTCAGGACAATTCACACAGCGCCATCTAGACCCAAGTTAAGCTAGCTAGAGTTTGTGTTATGGGTACTAGATAACTGATACATATACATAGATATTTTTTTTTGTAAATACATACATATTATATATAGAAAACACACAGACCGATACAAACAATCATACTCATGAATACAAATGTTTGTGCCGTGCGAGGAATTGAACCCGCGACCATCAGTCGTAAAGCGGTGTGCTTGACCGCTAGACCAACGAGGTCGTCAATATAGGTGACGTTTGCCATTTTTCCATCTAACGGGCCATTAGACTGCTATTCCATTTATTAAAAAAAATAGTAATTAATATTTTAGTATTTCAAGTATACAAATAAATTAAATTGATTCTATATATTTGAAATTTCAAGTTAACAGCTTTTCATTAAATAAGTATGAAAGTATATATGGTAAAATCATCAAAAACAATTCAAATAAACTGTAGGTCAGATTGTGCTTGCTAATCTCTGAAACGGCTGGACTGACTTTGACGGGAGTTTCACTCGCAGTTAGGTAATGGTATTAAGATTTTATATTTGAAGACTTTTACATAAAGAGATGTTGATGATACATACAGAACCGTTTTGTCTGATATGTTTAGCCTAGAGGACACTATTACATAGTATAAAACAAAGTCGTTGTCGCTGTCTGTTCATCCCTATGTATCTTTAAAACTACGCAACGGGAAGGTTTATATATATATAATACCCATGTATTATATATATACATTCCTCTTGAAACACTATATCTACTAAAAAACGCTTCAAAATCTGTTGCGTAGTTTTAAAGATACATAGGGATGAACAGACAGACAGCGACCGTGACTTTGTTTTATACTATGTAATGATATCAGGTGTCTTTGTCAATTAATTATATATTAAAAAAAGATCTTAACACCTAAACCATTTTATATAACGTTGCAAACAAGATGTTTTATGTACCAATCTCGGAAATTAGATGTATTGACAGACTTCTGGCAATGAGCCATCAACACTAGGTTCTGTTTATGGGCTAACGACTAATATTGACTCGCCAGATTGTCTCCATAACGTATCTACTCTAACAGAGCTTAAACACAAAAAGCACGTATAATATATTTGTTTTACAAAATTTGTAAAAATATATAATTATAATAATAATATCTCTGTATAATACACACATTAACGTCTAGTCCCAAGCTAAGCAGAGCTCTTGTGTTATATGTATTAGCACAGATAACATAATATTTGTTAGACAACTGATATAAATACATAAATATAATACATTTTTTTGTTAATACGTACGTATATACATAGAAAACACCTAGACCGATACAAACAATCATACTCATGAACAAATAAATAAATAAAATATAAAATGTTTGCACCGTGCAAGAAATTGAACCCACAACCATAGGAAGTAAAGCGGTGTGCTAAACAGCTTGATCATCGAGGCATTCGAATAAAACTTTTTATGTATATAGATATAAATCTCTTGGTCAGTGTGTTAAAGTAGACTAATCTACTTTTCTTAGGAGGAGGAGGGTGGCCTGTCCCTACAGTGGAATCTCAATTATTTATAATTATAGATTTGTATATAAGGGTATTTATAATTAATGTCACCACAAAATATTACAAAGTATTGCAATTACAAGCTTGTAAAACTGATTATACTCAATTGACATTGTATTATTATGGCTTAAGATTACGAAGGACTTCAGAAGTTGCATTAATACCATGGCTTAGAACTTCGAAACGTCCGTTTCTTTCTTTCCTAATGTTGCCATACAATTAAGTTGCCGCTCGCGTGTTTCAGTTCGCGTGTGCTCAAAATACAAAGTAATATGGATTCGAAGAGCTTTCTTAATTATATACGCTTCCAACTCCAGAAAGCGTTAGTGAACACAACTCATCGCAAACCCACAAGTAGCGAGAGGACCCCTGTTAGGAAATCCCATATCGCTTCCCCAATTCGAAACTAAGTTTAATAAGTTTCTCACATCGAGCTAATAACCTTTTTTCCTCCAACACTTGCCAAGTTTACGGCCCGCTACGGCAATAAAACTCCATCAGTGAGTAGCCGAGGTACGTGCGAGACGGTTCACTCGCGGCTTTAAAGCCTTCACGCTACGCGAAAACATCGGGCGTCGAGGGGAGAGCGGCGTCGCGACGCTCCGTCATTTAGTCGGGCGCCGGCCTCGTGCAGCGCCGGTCGCCGCTCATGGCCCGCGCCAGCTAACGCGGCATGCGGCACGCGCTCGCCGCGCTCGCGGCCTGCTGCGTGGTGGCGCGCGCTGAGCTGCCATCTGCGCGCCTCGCCCCGCGCAACTACACCCCCCAACATGTTCTCCAGTGCTCTGATGGCCTTATCCTGCCCGCATGGCGACCTCTTGAGGATGTACCCACCGCTGACATCGCCTTGCGTGGCATGGTCTACTTCTTTTCTCTCTTATACCTATTTATCGGGGTATCTATCGTCTCTGATCGATTTATGGCCGCGATCGAAGTCATCACGTCAAGGGAAAAAGAGGTGCGCGTGCGACGCAATGGCATCGAACAAATCGTTGTCGTTAGAGTATGGAATGAAACTGTCGCCAACTTGACCCTAATGGCTTTAGGATCGAGTGCACCTGAGATCCTTCTATCCGTCATAGAAATTGCTGGGAAAAACTTTGAAGCTGGTGAATTAGGGCCGGGAACCATCGTCGGCTCTGCTGCTTACAATTTATTTGTAATAATAGCTATATGTGTATCAGTTATACCTGACGGGGAAGTGCGCAAAATAAAACACCTAAGAGTCTTTCTTGTAACGGCTACGTGGTCAGTTTTTGCTTATGTATGGCTCTATCTTATCCTGGCTGTTATATCACCTAGTGAAGTTGAGGTTTGGGAAGGAGCTGTAACCTTTTTGTTTTTCCCCGCCACGGTCATAACAGCATATATCGCAGATCGACGCCTTTTAGTATATAAATATCTTAAAAAAGGATATCGGGTGAACGAAAGAGGGGTGATAGTGGAAACTGAAGGTGATGGATCAGTTGAAATGGCTTTGAAACCAAGCGGCGATGACTTTGCTATAGATGACGAAGAAGGGAGGGAATTAGAAAAGTCAAGAAAAGAATATGTATCAGTTCTTCGAGAGTTAAGAAGACAACATCCAGAAGAAGATTTAGAGACGGTAGAACGCATGGCTTTGGAGACTTTGATGTCTCGAGGTCCAAAATCACGAGCCTTTTATAGAGTCGCTGCAACTAGAAAAATGACTGGCGGGGGCGATTTCTCTCGTAAGATATCAGAGAGAGCTCAAAGTGATCTGAGCGAAGTAAAAGCAGAATTACAACGGCGAGAATCCAGTTCACCTTCAATTGAGCGTAAAGGACCGAATGTCCGTTTTGAGCCCGATCACTATACAGTAATGGAAAATTGTGGGTCCTTCGAAGTAAGAGTGATACGTTCTGGAGATCTTAATGGAGAAATCACTGTCCAGTATACCACTGAAGATGGGACCGCCGAAGCTGGTTCCGATTACGTTGCCACAAATGGCTCTTTAATTTTCGGACATGGAGAAAATGAGAAGACATTTACCGTTCAAGTAATAGATGATGATGTTTTCGAAGAAGACGAGCATTTCTATGTAAGATTGAGTTCTCCAAAAGGAGCATCGTTGGCTTCCCCGTCAACTGCCACTGTGGTAATATTAGACGATGACCATTCTGGTGTATTCTCATTTCCCCAAAGGGATTACGAGTTAACCGAGTCAGTTGGTACTTTTGATCTGCGCGTTGTGAGAACAGCTGGCGCAAGAGGGAAGGTGCGGGTGCCGTATTGGACGGAGGATGGGACTGCGAAGAGTGGTTCGCAGTACGAGATTGCTGATGGCCATATTATTTTCGAGAACAACGAAACTGAGTAAGTACTCATAATATTATTTTAAATTATGATTTGCACATTTTTGTTTAATAGAACATTTAACTTTTATGTGTTATAAAAGCCTATAAGATTTTGAATAACATTTATACTGCTAATAATAAAAGATTATACCTACTTAGATATAAAAGGTTCAGTATATCCATCTCTACAGACATTGTATAGAGATGGTGGAAGTAGATATCCATGCTTTATTTTATTTTCGGTCATGGACAGCATAAAATCTTTTTTACGACTCTGCAGAAAAGCAAACGTCCGTGAATTTGTTTTTATGTTACTTACAAATTGAGTTACTATAATTTACTGTGATCTAGTAACAATAAATAGTACAATGAAGCCGTAGGCATGAGTGGGATTTGTGGGGTGTAATACTTTGGTAGTAATTATATATATGGCCTCGAGCTGATGCGTTTAACTGGTAATTGACTTTGATTTAATTAATCGAGCGTCTAACGAAGTTCATTAGCGTATTCTGTGTTACGTCTTCTTCCATATATTATATTAGATACATTTATTTTACTGGAATTTAGATATCATTCTTGCTGGCGGAACGAAACCAATTTAAGTTTTTCAAGTACTGCTATCAGAGGGAATTGTCAGAGGCATCGTCAACTGTCGATGTTGTGATGAACACAATTGACGAGTATGTCAATTTCGTTTCTGCTCGATATATTTTGAATACAACGTAGCAGGGGCGAGAGTACTGCCGTCTCTCGTGGATGAAATTCTTAACGAAAACCATAATTTAATAATCATACAATTATATTAATATTATAATCTCACAGAACGCCAATAAAATACAATGAAATGAGGGTTAATTACACAAACTTCAACCATGAACAGTAGATTATTTAAGTTGTTCAATTCAGAATTAAACTTTATAAAACTGATTAATAGCACTTAAATTTCAATGGATAAAATGCTCGCAGCGAATCCATTCTTCACAACTAATTGGTGAGTGCAATTATTGGAAATATTTAATTGGCTATGCAGTATTCCGAAGGTTGTGAAGGCTGAAGGGTAAACTATGGTATAATATTTACATAGTATAAAATGAAGTAGATTCCGATGTCTGTTCGCTTAAGTGTTTGAAACTATGCAACCAATTTTAATGCAGTTTTCAGCAATAGATAGAGCGATTCAAGAAGAAGGTTTATATGTATAATAGAATAGAAAAAGCCAAGAAATTCAAACAATTGTATTGCATCCGTGAGAAGCCGGGATGTGTCGCTAGTAAAAAAATAAAACAAATTGTTACAGCGCGAAATCGCAATATTTTTTTAATAGGTAGAATGTCTACCTCTTTAAAAAATATCTAAAGTCTGTTTTAAGAAGGTATAGAACAGAATAGAATAGAAGAATTTAGAAGAATTTATTTGAATAAAATATTTTATTCAAATAAACACTTTTAAATAGATTTTTTTATCTATCGGTCATTCGGAAAGCTCATCACAAGAAGAGTTCTTATGTGTCGGCAACGAGCACGTAACACTCCTGGTGTTCATAGGCCGTCCGCTTGATTATCACCATCGGAGTATGAAAAAAATTCATCCAATAGTTTTTGAGTGATAATTCATTCTCACAGATTTTCTCGCCTATAGTTTACATATTTACAATGTCATAAATAATTGTAATCGTCTGTTTATCATATAAATAAAATTGTATTGTCTGTGTGTAATATTGAAATAACCGTTTTTTACTACATGCATATGAATATAAATACGGTACATACACCAAAATAATATTTTTTTACAATTTTTGTCTGTCTGTCTGTACTCTATTTGTTCCGGCTAATCTCTGAAAGGGCTGGACCGACTTTGTCGGGACTTTTTTTGGCAGGTAATGAGATGTAATAAGGAGTAACTTAGGCTACTTTTATTTTAGAAAAATAAAGTTAAATTCCACGCGGACGAAGTCGCGGGAACAGCTAGTGGTCCATAATAATTGCCAGCCCTTTAAAACTTTTATTCATGAGGTGGTATTATTTATTTAGATCTCAAAGTCGCTACTTATTAATATTTATTTATGTTATATTTGTAACAGTATACTTTGTTATCTGCTGTTTCTTACCTATCAATGTCACAGAATATTTATGAACTTTTATTTATGCGTTCACCTCCAGAGAGAATTACGAACATATTCTTTGGTGTTCTATGGTGGTTTACTTTATAACGTTTTGTACTTTACTAGCTACTTGCCCGGCTTTGCCCGGGGGTACATGTATTATACATATAAACCTTCCTCTTGAACTCTATCTATTAAAAAAACCGCTTCAAAATACGTTGCGTAGTTTTAAAGATTAAGCATACATAGGGACGGGCAGACAGCGACAGCGACTTTATTTTATACTATGTAATGATAATACTCCATAATTTTATTTTAAAGTATACTACATTATATTATCTATTATTATATATTTATACTAAGTACGCCCTCGCTGGTGTAGCGGTCCAGCACACCGCCTTACTTCCAATGGTCGCGGGTTCGGTTTCTCGCACGGTAAAAACATTTCTAATGATGAGTATGATTGTTTGTATCGGCTTGAGTATTTTCTATGTATTATGCATACCTACCATATACTCCGTGCATGGAATCGAACTCGTGACCATCGGGTAAGGTGTGTCAAGAGCACTGAGGCCGTCTAAAGAAAAGTAGATGTAATGTGTTAGAATTGCATTATCACGTCCTTACATTTATTTAATTTAAATCTAAAATTTATTTTATTTTTAGTGGACCACTAAAAATAAAATAAACTATTTATTCATTAATAATTATTCTTATTATAGTGTTAATAAATGAACAGCAGGTTCATTTACCAACACTAAAATAAGAATAATTCTTTATTACGCACAGATAACATCGATTGAAACAGTATGCAACGATATATATTTATCGGCAGCTAATATAATTTCAATAACAATATAAAAACAACGGAAGTTGCTACCAAGATCTGCAGATAAAAATATATTCCTTTATAAGGTTTCGTGAAGCCGCAAAACGTCGCAATGAGGTACGAATTGGCCTCCGGAATTACTTACGGGTCGATGGTCGATCCCTTGGACGGTATAACGGTCACGGAGAATAATCCCTTTAGATAAACCATGGGTATTACCGCCTCTATATTTTTAGAATAGAATAGAAATAATCTTTATTCAAATAAACTTAATGTAAGCATTTTTTTAAATTTATTAACTCCCACAATTATATTATGCTAGCTGATCCGCGCTTTTTCGAGCTGTTATGCCCGAGCCTAGTACAAAGAAAATGCTGAGCCTGAATAATTCCCGACTTACATTGTATATAAAAACAGTTTAGACTGTTAGTCAAATCAGTCCGCGTCGATAACTCATTTCACTTGCACCTACATAGCTTGGGATAAGTTTGTTAATATAATAACTTGTGAAATCACATTTTCGAAATAAACTATCTAAAATTAAGTGACTGTTGTGTTGTGTATTAGAAAGGTTTTTTTTTAAAAACCCAAACGGGGTCAGCCGCCTAATAGAGCCTTTCTTTTCCCCACATTTTGCAATGTTTTTCATTGCTGCTCCGCTCCTATTGGTCGTAGCGTAATGCTATATAGCTTAAAACCATCCCCAACAAATGGACTATCGAACACTAAAAGAATTTTTCTATTCGAAACAGTATTTTTTTTTAAAGGATGATAATGGAATGGTGCACCCGCCTGCGCTAACGGTTTACGCTGGCGGGGCACCAGTGGAGGATGATAAGATGACCATGAGGTCAGGTCAGTTAGCCCAACGTGACAAATACACCGGAATGTATCACGATGGTTTCCAGGGGGAACCGCGTGGAGGTCGAGCTGACATGGTACATTGCTAGCAAAGGGATCATTAGTCCACATTACTAACAATCCCCTTCCCCCCTCGAAACAGTATTTACTCAGATTAAAATGAACCGCTTCAAAATCCGTTGCGTAATTTTAAAGATTAAAGCATACATAGGGTCGGACAGACAGCGACAGCGACTTTGTTTTATACTATGTATTGACTACGATATTTATATCAAAAAATTGTGCTTAATTATTAATTATTTAACTTTAGTAATAGAACATATGACGTTAGAAATTTACTTTTTAAAAAATATATAAAATTACTTTACAGTACTAGTTAACTAGAACTAAACTATGGAGCTATCTGCGGAAATTTCAATAACTGTCACTAAATAGATCTACTAGTGGCATTATATGATAACTAGCTGTACCTACGGTTGCAACCGCGTCAAATTTATAGCCTATGCGTTATTCTGATGTATAAGCTATATTACTGTAAAGTTTCAACAAAATCCGTTCAGTAGTTTTTGCGTGCTTATTTTTGTTTCTTTATAGTATAACTAGCTCTTGCCTGCGGACTCGCTCGCGTTATCCCCTTAGGGGTGGAATTTATCAAAATGTTTTCTTAGGGTATGCCTACGTCATAGTAGCTTTATGCATGCAAAGTCTCAGCCCGATCGGTTTAAAATTGACAAAGTTTCATACAAACTTTCATCCCCTATTTTATCCCCTTGAGGGTAGAATTAATCAAAATCCTTTCTTAGCGGATGCCTATGTCATAACATCTACCTGCATGCTAAATTTCAGCCCGATCAGTCCAGTAGTTTGGGCTGTACGTTGATAGATCACTATGTCAGTCACTATTGAGTTATATATGTATATTTGGATAAAATTATATAATAAATGAAAGGATATAATTGACTTAAAAATAAATGCGTAGAATGGCGGACTTATCCCAAAAGAGGGATTTCTTCCAGTTAACCTTAGAGTGACTGAGAGGAATTGTGGAGTGGTGGAAATAGGTACAATAAATAATACGCGTATGTATTATATATTTATTTACAATAAAAAACGTATTTATATCAGTTATCTAGTACTCATAACACAAGCTCTGCTTACCGTGGGACTGGATGGTGTTGTGATAATTGTCCACGGTTATTTATTTTCCAGGGTTATATATTATCTATCCATCCATACTCATGACGACCTCGGTGGTCTAGCAGTCTAGCACACCGCTTTACGACCGATGGTCGCGGGTTCGATTCCTCGCACGGCACAAACATTTGTATTCATGAGTATGATTATTGGTATCGGTCTGGGAGTCTTCTATGTATAATATGTATGTATTTACAAAAAAAATCTATGTATATATATCAGTTATCTAGTACCCATAACACAAGCATTAGCTAGCTTAACTTGGGTCTAGATGGCACTGTGTGAATTGTCCTGAGATTATTATTATTATACTCACAAAGTTTCGCGTTTATAATCGTAAAGTTTCCTTTTGAAGGTAGGTTTACTTTGTTCACTGTGTTACATGATAATTCGGAATTATATAATAGTCTGAAGCGCTGTTCCTATATAAAAGCGACAGTTACCACTTACCATCAATTGTTTGCCATTTCAATTACATAAAAAAATTCTAGAACCAGTGGAAAAGATTGTATATGTTATTTATAAGTTACACGAAGGACAGTCAAGGTTCGTGATACCATAAATATGTTATTGAAAGGTCTAATTTTGTGTTCGTCGGTGAGTGGATTCAATCACGCCACTGGCATTGAAATATTGAACTGGCCATTCAATAGTCACTCGTGTTTCGTTGTTATACTACTCGTATTGTCGATAACGAAAATGATTACATACTGTAATCGTTATTTGTGGGGACTTAACTACTGTTTTGTTTATAATAGATGACAATAAAATTGTGCACTCGCCTGCTTTAACGGCGATGGCGGGGCATCAGTGGTGGATGATAAGATGAACATGAGGTCAGGTCTGTTAGCCTATTATGGCAAAATCATCAGGAATTTATCAAGATCGTTTCCAGGGGAAACCGCGTGGAAGTCGACCTGATATGGTACATTGCTAGCAATGGGGTTATTAGTCCACATAACTAACAATTCCTTCTTCCTTTCACCGCCCCTCAGTACTTTAACCTTACTTCCTGTGGTCGCAGGTTCGATTCTTCTCACAGTACATTTGTATTCATGAGTATGATTGTTGTTTTGATCTGGGTGTTTTCTATATATATTATGTATTAGTTAAAAATATATTTTTCTAAGTATTTATAACAGTTGCTTAGTATCTAGTAGTAGTAACACAAGCTCTGCTTAGCTTGGGACTACTGTGTGTATTTTTTTTAATAGTTGATAATGGAATGGTTTGTTGGTTTCCAGGAAAAACCGCTTGGAAGTGGACATTACTAGCAATTGGTTATCAGTCCACAGTACTAAGACTCCCCTGTGCCCCGATGGGTGCGGTTTCGATTCCTCGCACAGTACAAAATTTCGCCGGTTACTTAGAAAAATGGCACTATTCAAAATGTACGTTTTTTTTACAGGCATTTAAAGTTTTTACACAGAAGTATTATATATCATTTTAAAAATATTTAGATAATGATTAAGACTGCGTGGTTAATTTAATTGATTTATATAAAAGGAGGCAATTCTAGGTTCTAATGTTGAAAAATGTCATTTTTCTACTTAATCGACATATATGATCATATAAATTTTAAAATACTATGAATCAAATTCATAGCATCTACTTTCTTTAAAGTTGGTTATAAAAACTAGTTATATGTAATCACAAAACGTGTACATTACGACCGCACTACCTTTGTATTCAAGACTATCGTTTGTATTAGTTTGAAACCGATAACACAAGCTCAGCTTATTTTGGAACTAGATGGCGCTGTGTGAATTGTTCAGATACTACAATTAATATTAGATACACTCAGATCAGACAGTAGGAAAGTAGGAAATGATGTTTTTGGAAATTATTTAAACGCCGTCATAAGCTCGGCGTCTTATTACCGCTTGAATTCGTTATTACTTCAATCTCCGCTATGAATAATAATTTTATTAGTTGAGTAAATTTTTAAACGTTAGCAATCGGGTTTTGTTTGTGATATTTGCCGGCCCCGGTCTAGCGGTTTAGTACACTGCTTTACTTTTAATGGTCGCGGGTTCGATTCCTCGTACAGTATAATGTTTTGTGTCGGTCTGGGTGTTTGCTATGTATGTTATGTATGTATTTACAAAAATATATAACTAAGTATTTAAATCAGTTGTTTAGTAGGTACCCATAACAGAAGCTCTACTTACCCTGGGGCTAGATGGCGCTGTGTTAACCCAGGGTTGTTTATTTATTGTTTAATATACACAAACACTTCATAACTTAAATTTTACACATTTAAATTATGATAAGCAGGTTTAAAAAAATTATATTAAAAAAAATTGAAATATAGGAAAAATCTCTTGCAATCCTACGAACATAGGTCAGAAAGTCTTGTAAAAGATTATTCTTCAATATACAGTAATGACATAATATTCATATTCGTAGCAAATCTCTTTATAAGTAGTGTAAATAGAGCAACAAAAATGTCCAGACGGAACATTAATCAAAGTCAAGCCCACAACTATGATCAATACGTTAATAGGTCAAGTGCACACACTCAAAACAATGCTCATTATCAATTTTTAATGGAAATATCAATGTTAAAAACTTTCGGAATTACAATTACTAATTCGGGAAACATTATTGTTAAATTATAAATAAAATTATGTAAACATAGTGACTTTTTTATTTCTTCGACTCCAATTTCATTTCAAGTTGATAATATTGATAAAAATACTTGTTTAATTTTAAACGGATTTGCTTTTATAATCTCTATGACTATTTAATAATTCAACTTTTTTTTTATTGCATTTCATACATTTGTGTTGTGGAATACAGACTTTTATGGTATGACCTCTCTTGAATTGTTCTTGCTCTGTGACATAAAGCGTCATTTTTGTGTTTTGATAAGAATAATGTTTATTTGGAGTCCTGACCGTCAGTTGATATACCGACTGTACGCGGTACATGATTTTTATTTGTCATTCATGGGTAGGTACTTTTTACAAACACGCAATTAATTCTCTATTAATAATATAGACATCCACTGTGGTCTAGCAATTTAGACACCGCCTTACGTCTTCTAGTTGCGGTTCGATTCCACGTCCAGTACAAACATTTGTATTTATGAGTACGTTTAATTTGTATTGGTCTGGGTGTCTTTACCGAAAGATAGAGGGCGAGTGCAGATGACACTCCAAACGCGCGGAGGACTTATACAGCGGCTGTGGGATCAACTTCTGCCTGAGAGATACGACTTTAGTCTGAGGGCATAGCTAGGGGTTCGAATCTCGGCTCAGGCTCTCGTAATTTCGATCCCTGTTTGTATTGCACTGTGAAAATAGAGTGTCATTGTTGTGTTTTAATAAAAATAATGTTTATTTGGGATCCTGACCGTCAGTTGATATACCGACTGTGGTCTAAAAATAGACTTATAGCTGCCGCGGTACATGATTTTTATTTGTCATTCATGGCTAGGTAGATACTTTTTATAAACGCTCAATTCATTCTATACTAACAATATAGCCTCGGTGGTCTAGCGATTTACACCGCCTTACAGCTTATAGTCGCGGGTTCGGTTTCCTCGTCTGTACAAACATGAATATATTTGGTTGTATTGGTCTGGGTGTTTTCATCGAAAGATAGAGGGCGAGTGTAGATGACACTCCAAACCTTCGGAGGACTTATAGAGCGGCTGTAGGACCTGAACTCCTGTCTGAGAGATACGACTTTAGTCTGAGGGCATAGCTAGGGGTTCGAATCTCGGCTCAGGCTCTCGTAATTTCGATCCCTGTTTGAATTGGACGGGGGATCGATCGGAGAGGAGGACTTATAGAGCGGCTGTAGGATCAACTTCTGTCTGAGAGATACGACTTTAGTCTGAGGGCGTAGGTAGGGGTTCGAATCTCGGCTCAGGCCCTCGTAATTTCGATCCCTGTTTGAATTGGACGGGGGATCGATCGGAGAGGAGGACTTATAGAGCGGCTGTAGGATCAACTTCTGTCTGAGAGATACGACTTTAGTCTGAGGGCGTAGGTAGGGGTTCGAATCTCGGCTCAGGCCCTCGTAATTTCGATCCCCGTTTGAATTGGACGGGGGATCGATCGGAGAGGAGGACTTATAGAGCGGCTGTAGGATCAACTTCTGTCTGAGAGATACGACTTTAGTCTGAGGGCATAGCTAGGGGTTCGAATCTCGGCTCAGGCCCTCGTAATTTCGATCCCTGTTTGAATTGGACGGGGGATCGATCGGAGAGGAGGACTTATAGAATAACTTCTGTTTACGACTTTAGTCTGGAATTTCAGTCGTAATTGATTCGGAGGGCAAATCATAAAATATTTTTTTTAGTGGGTTTATAATTGATTACTCGGTCAAGAACAAACTGACAGGTCAATTTACATATACACAATCTGCCGCTGTTTCTATTAAACCTGTAATTGTCATTTCATCTAAACCATCCCACCGCAAAATGTCTCTATTCGGAGGTATCTCTAACCATTGATGTATTTAGATATTAACGTATTAGAGAAGATATTATGTGTCACGCTTGCGGAATATAGTTGAATGATTATTTGTGTTTAGTTTTAAGACTTTATGCACAAACATTATACCTACATTTCAGAGAAACCGTGGCGGCTTTTAATTATCAACTAGCTGTACTCGCGCCTTCATCTGCGTGGAATTTAAAAAAAAAATTAATTAAAGATTTTGCAAAATAAAAGTAACCTAAGTTACTCCTTATTTCATCAGCTACCTGCCAATAAAAGTCCCATCAAAATCGGTCCAGCCATTTCAGAGATTAGCCGAAACAAGCAGACAGACAGACAGACATAAATTGGCAAAAATATTATTTTGGTGTATGTACCGTATTTATATTCATATACACATAGTAAAAAACGGTTATTTCAATATTACAAACAATTTTATTTATATGTATAGATTAAATGTTATTATACCTCAATGAAGTAAACCAACAAATTGCCAAGGAAACCCCAGCAAATAGCAATAACTCTGGGAAGTACATTATAAACTTGCTAATTCAGCGGTCGGCTTCAAGTATTAACTAGAAATCCTGAGGGGACCGTTCCGAGTTAGTTGGATTATACTGAGGTGCTATAATTAAGTGCCTTATTTTCTTTCCAGATATATTATTGTCTGCTAGAGATATTCAGTGGATATACATTGACGGCCTCGGTGGTTTAGCGGTTTATCACACCGCCTTACTTCCGATGGTCGCGGGTTCGATTCTAGCACGGCACAAACATATGTATTTATGAGTATTATTGTTTGTATCGGTCTGGGTGTTTTCTAATGTATGTATTGAAAAAAAAAAGGATCGCGGACGCGATCTTGAGTCACGAGTTCGAGTCTGAGGTTTTTCTATGTATATGTATTTGTATCAGTTATCTAGTACCCATAACACAAGCATTAGCTAACTTAACTTGGGTCTAGATGGCGCTGTGTGAATTGTTCTGAGATTATTATTATTATCCAGCAGTAAATATAATTTATTCTTTATTTCATGATAGTTATTTAACAATAAGAACATTACTTTTTAATATGATAGATTATATTTTTTATTCCACAATGTGCCTAATATCGTCCTGCCAACCATGTCGGTTTGTCTGTCTGTCTGGCTACTAAACAAATGAATTAAATACAAACTCCAAATACTTACTATGAGCACATTTCTTAATAATGTATTAGTTAAATATATATTTTTCTAAGTATTTATATCAGTTGCTTAGTATCTAGTAGTAGTAACACAAGCTCTGCTTAGCTTGGGACTACTGTGTGTATTTTTTTCAATAGTTGATAATGGAATGGTTCGTAGGTTTCCAGGAAAAACCGCTTGGAAGTGGACATTACTAGCAATGGGTTATCAGTCCACAGTACTAAGACTCCCCTGTGCCCCGATGGGTGCGGTTTCGATTCCTCGCACAGTACAAACATTTCGTCGGTTACTTAGAAAAATGGCACTATTCAAAATGTACTTTTGCCATTTTGCCAAAAAAAAAACTTGTCTTGTGACAAGTTTTTTTTTTATTTATTTAAATTATTTTTCCTTTAAAATTTTTACACAGAAGTATTATATATCATTTAAAGGTATTTATATAATGATTATGACGGCGTTATTATGAGTACATTTCTTAATATTTGATGTAGATATAAATAAAATTGAAGTGTCTGTTTATGATTTTAAGTTAACAGTTTTTCACTAAATGTACATATATGAATGACTCTTTCTGTCTGATATGAGTCATGAATTCATCATAGCTTAGTCATCCAGAATGTACAACGCATGAGTGGTACCATACGCATCATAACATATATGTATTTAATAAAATTCTAAGTATTTATATCAATTATCTAGTACACATAACATAAGCTTTACTTACCGTGGAACTAGCAAATATGAAGGGTGGTTAAATATTTATTTAACTGTAGGACAGGTAGCGCTCTGTTAAAATTTATTTTTATCTTTATTACAAATATAAAAATTACATGTCACGTTGTTTGTCCGCGATGATCCCTTAAACTACTGAACCGATAGCAAATTTGATTTGCACATTGTGTGCAATTTGATCCAACTTGAAAGATAGGGTAGCTTTAAAGTTGCAATATTATTATTGCCTTAACCATAGCAACACGTGGCCGGGTCTGCTAGTTATTATTCACTAGCTACTCGCTACTACTCTGGCTTCGCACGTGTGTACATGTATTATACATATAAAACTTCCTCTTGAATCACTCTATCTATTAAAAAAACCGCTTCAAAATCCGTTGCGTAGTTTTAAAGATTTAAGCATACATACGGACAGACAGCAACAGCGAATTTGTTTTATACTATGTAGTGATATTGTGGCAGTTTTTACTTACCATCAGGTGGACCGTTAGTTTTTTTGCGACCCTAAAGACATAAAAGTTACTAACTCTAGTTTTTTGCTTAGTATATGCCTATACTACTAACATTGTATTCATGATTATTGTGGATGATAATGGAATGGTGCACCCGCCTGCGCTAACGGTTTACGCTGGCGGGGCACCAGTGGAGGATGATAAGATGAGCATGAGGTCAGGTCTGTTAGGCCATCGTAACAAATTCACCAAGAATTTATCACGATGGTTTCCAGGGGGAACCGCGTGGAGGCCAACTTGACATGGTACATTGGTAGTAATACGATCATCGGTCCATATTACTAACAATCTCCTTTCCCGCCAATTGTATACATTATATTTTCCAATATTACAATCTGTAATAAAATTAGAATAATAATATTAGTTTGAAACTTTGCAGCGATCACAGCCAGTGGCTTTAGTTAACAAAACCAATTTAAAGTGCTTACTAAGTTATTCTATGCTTTTCCAATTTTTGTTATAAACTCACAATCTATATATGTGTAGTAGATCTATTATCTATAGCTTAACTAGTCGACGCCCAATGTTTGAAATTCGATCATCATAAATTTAAATTATAAGTTTTGTTATATTTAAACTTTCGTGTTTAATATACATTATTTATATTATTAACCTTAACAACGGCTAAGGTCCTCTCTACTGATCGCCTCTATTATCCACGAATGGTCCGGAAGGCGATTGAAATTAAAAAACATCCCAATTTCCACAGAGAAGATGGCTTAAAATGATCATTTGCGTGGAATCCAGTCATAAATAAATTCAAGCAAAGTTCAGTAGCATCAATTGTCAATAAGTGTGCGGATACCGTGAGTGCTGTGTATCGCGAACTTTCGTTGAACAATCTAGTGACAGTAGATGAAAAACATTGAAATTGTTATTCCAGTCAGCTCGTGACCACGGCTAGTGCAACCTAGTCGAAACGTCGATAAGGTAAACCTTTATTTGCCATAAAATTAGTTCGTGTTAAGACCCGGTTGCTGCGGAGACTGCAGGTCCAACAGAACGCCGCCCGCCCTCCGTCTGTGCACAAAAGCCGGACGGTACGTCCGTAATGACGTGATCGCCCGCGACCTCAAGGTCCCATCGGTGGAGCAGTTCGTCGTCCGGTTGACGCGCGCGATGTTCTCGCGCGCGGACAGCGGGCGCGAAGCGCACCTGCGCGACCTCGCCCCTCTCCACGCGCGCCCACCGGACGCCACTCGCGCGCTCCCGCGCGACCTACTCTCCACCGAGTGATCACGTCATTTACGTGACGTGGCGGCGTTAAGCCGGCTCGGCGAGCGACATAATGATTCCTGCCACACAACGCCCACAGGCGGCTGCTGAGAAGCAGCCGCCCTCCGGCCGGCCGGCAGGTCGGCCGGTAAAAGAACGACGCTGGGGTGGTTCACCCCAGCAGAATGCCCGGGCAAGGAGCGCAAGCTCGGGGCCCGTACCCAGCGGTCCAGTTAGGACCAGCGGACGACCCAAATAATAAAATAAGACCCGGTTAATAATATAAATAACATAAGTTTTGTGCTTACACTTGTAATACTTCTGTCAACAACAGAGACCCTTCCGTTAGTACCTCTGCAGATAACATAGATTTAAGTTCAGTGTAAAGTCAGTCCACGTTACGACTTCGCGTCGAATGTACGCGTTACTAAGCCATGTAACACACTATCCAATAAACTTACTAATATACAATAAATAGTACAATTATTCTTCCTTTATACTCACTACCTAGATACTACAATAAACAAATAAATTAATCAGTGACATCTCATCACATCTTACGTGGTGTAGTTATAATGTTGGGAAACTCTTTTGATATCTTATATATAAAATTCTCATGTCACAGTTTTCGTTCCCATACTCCTCCGAAACGGCTTGACCGATTCTCATGAAATTTTGTGAGCATATTGAGTAGTAGTCATCCTCCTAAATGTTAGGGGTAGTCCACCCCTAATTTTTTTTTATTTTAAGGGAAAACAACTTTTGCCGGGACAGCTAGTATATTATATATAAAGGTTTCTTGTATTCTACATATAATCAAAACTATAAAAACAAAATGATGTATTATGTCACTTCACTGTCTACCATCTTACCATTAAACACACCTTTCCAGTCATAAATAGTTTTACTACATACTTCTACAACATATAACCACCGAGCTACAGTTTGAATATTATTGTCATTCTATTATGAAAGACTACACTTCTAGGTGTGTATGTGTCAAGTATATGGTTATGTGTAATGTTTTTATTAATTTAATGCATTTCTATGGATAATAAAAAAAATATTCCCATTCTGCACTCCTTCTCTATGTATACTAGAATTGTGCGAAATTACATACTCCTCCGCCCACGCAATATTCGTAAAAAGGGGTACAAAGTTTTTGCTTCACGATTTAATATAATAATGACATATCTGTACTTTTATGTTCGCTATAAATATGATTTATAAGCGTTAATGTTCCTTAATGATTGCTTGCATCAATGGTTTTACTCAATGCCTGTATTGTGCAGAGATTTATAGGTAGAGTAAATAAATGCATAAATTCGTAGGCTTAGTTTGCTACAATATTCTAAATATAAATTCGTATGGTAATTTATAATTATACTAGCTTTTGCCCGCGGCTTCGCTCGCTCGCCTTCCTTAGGGGTGGAATTTATCAAAATCCTTCCTTAGAGGATGCCTACGTCATAGTAGCTTTATGCATGCAAAGTCTCAGCTCGATGGGTTTAAAATTGACAAAGTTTCATATAAACTTTCATCCCCTATTTTACCCCTTTGGGGGTAGATTTAATAAAAATCCTTTCTTAGCGGATGCCTACGTCATAACATCTACCTGCATGCCAAATTTTTGAGGGTTGAATTAATCAAAATCATTTTTAAGTGGATGCCTACGTGATAACATCTACCTACATACTAAATTTCAGCCCGATCCGTCCAGTAGTTTGGGCTGTGCGTTGATAGATCACTATGTCAATCACTTTTGAGTTATTTATATTTGAATAAAATTAAATAATAAATGAAAGGATATACTTGACTTAAAAACAAATGCGTAGAATGGCGGACTTATCCCAAAAGAGGGAATTCTTCCAGTTAACCTTAGAGTGACTGAGAGGAATTGTGGAGCAACCCGATCCATCCAGTGGTTTGAGTTGTGCGTTGATAGATCACTACGTCAGTCACCTTTGAGTTATATTTAGATTTATCGCAAAAGCGCAATGGTAATGGGTGTTAAAGTGTACAATCATTTTCCGTTGGGCTTAAAATGTTTAAGTAGACGAATATTTAAGAATAGACTAAGAGCTTGGCTGTTTGTTATGTATTTTATGACATAAATGAATATTTTAGTACAATAACGTGATAATTTTAAAACATGTAATAATATATAGTTCATAGACATTCTTGACAATATACTTATAATAGTACCAGGACATAATTAATTAATGTAATTTATAATAGAATCTTAAATTAAATCTGTTGTAAATAGTTGCATGCCCTATAGGGTGCAACTGTTATACCACCTACAAAAAAAATCTACCCACACAGTTAGCAATAAAGATATATTCTATATATTCGGATTAAAAAAAAATAGGAATAGAAAATAAGCGCAGACAACTCCGTAATTTTCATCGTAAATCTCTCGACAACATCATTTGTCTTATAAAGTTTGAAAGAAATCTTCGCTAAAATGTAACACGTCCGCTCGCTCTGTCGACAGAGACATCTTCATGCATAAAAAATAGTGGCATGATACACGCTGAGTATGTTACAAATCGGAGCCCATATATATTATAGTATACAGATTTTACCGCGAAATATGTCTGCCTTTTCTGGATATATCCCCTCAAAAATAAAAAGCTATGATACATTATGACATATTCTTACGACTCTGAAATGGAAGGATAACGACTCTCTTGGATTCACAAGAATTCAAGATAGTATTTACAGATGCATAATATATATAATATAATATAGCGCTATCCCATTATTAATAAAAAAAAATATTTATATATTGTTAATTTCAAGCACAAACTTGTCATATGAACATCGTAGTTGCCTATAATTAAGGTCGCGCTTAGTATATTAAATATATTGTAATATGTTATATATGTATAATGTAATTGTGTTGGTGTAAACCTTGTTGGTGACCTAATATAATAAAAAAAAAATTTAATTCACTATATTAATTATTATATATTTTGTACAACCCTAAATAATAAAGACCAACCAGCCCACTCTAATTTGTTTTTTAATTATTGTACAAAATTTTTCATTTTGTTTTTTTATTATCAACCTTAAATTTTCATTTTATCTATTTATATGTATATATAGATGGTTATTGAAATAAATTTAAAATAAAAGAAAATCTCTGGTATTTCAATAATCACATATGCAGGTTACTATTCATGAGAAGGGAAAAGGGTACATTCCGAGCTCGGCGTAGTTTCATTTTGTTCAAGATTCCAGCATATCTTGTAAGAAACGCAATACCCCGCCATTGTGCCAGCCTTTGCATTAGAAATGCAAGACCACTTCAAATGTATTAACTTTCTTCTGTTACGTATCTCACCATTTAAAAGTATATTGCAGTATGGTTGTACTATGTGGCTACTATGAATTTAGATTTTCTTATAATAATAACTTATTTGCTTAAAAACACAGTATAAAAGATGCTAATTAAAGCTTAGTATCATGTGTTTTGCCATAGTAGTGGCCTGCAATATAGTATTATTTAAAATCAAATATTCAATCAAGTATTATTTCAATTTTCGAAATACTTTTTAATTTTTGATTTTAGTTCTGATGTTAATCTTATTTTGTCGGCCTTGATGATCCAGCGGTGTCGCTGGTTTAATATCTCGCACGGTGCATGTATTCATTAGTATGACTGTTTGCATCGGTCTGGGTGCTTTCTATGTATATTATGTTTGTATTTAGAAAAAATATAAAATTACCTTGTTTAGTTTGGGTCTACATGGATCTGTGTGCATTGCTGAAGGCTATTATTATATTATTTTACTCTTTTATTTATTCTTTAAATAAATCGGTATTATTATTTTTATTCGTATAGAATATATGTAATATGGTGTTACTTCGGATTTTGATGTTGAATTTTTAAATACTTTTTATTCCAATGTGTTGAAATAAAAAGTAATTGACATTGAATTTTTCAAATATATTTTGTGTTTTAACATGTAGTTACTTTTGAATTTTGATTTTGTATTTTAGCTAACTTTAACATTAGTTATGAATATAACTCTTAATATAAAGTGTTAACAAAGTAGAATAGGCTTATGATTTCACACCTTCCTTCCTAACAGTAGGGTCCAAACCGCAAGAGGCTTTTGGTATTACATTAACACATTTGGAAAGGTCATCCTATTATAAATTTCGAGAAATGTGGACCCTACACATACGATTTATTAGAGAAGCGAAGGGTCGAAGATACGTTTGTATTTTTGATAGTAGACGAAGCAAGAAATATCGGTATTTCACACCCGTAAAATACCCTGGATGAATTATACGAAAGTGTAATCGCGATGTACCTATCTAAATACATATTGATTTTACTAAATAAAATCCACTTTTGAACATATTCCCCGAAATACACGTGTAAAATACTTTATTATTTATTGTACACATACAGGAAAAAATAGTGATACAATGAATGTAATGTACAAGGGCGAGCTTAACTCTAAAAAGGTATCACCAAGGTCAAGGTATATTTATTTATATATTATATATATAAATATATGAATGTGTAGACATACTCAAATACTGTTTCTGGGGACTGGTCTTTTCGGGTTACGAACACTGATTAGACTATTTGCTTTAACTATTGCTAAAGCAAATAGTCTGAGGGGGTACATACTTTCATTTTTTTATGGAAGTTGGTCATTTTTGAAACTAGAACGATGAAACATTTATCTTTGGATCTTTTGGGTAAGAATATTAACAATTCACTATTCAACGAGGACGAAGTCACGGGCACAGCTAGTTTGTTTATACAAAATGTTTGCTGCCGATATCAAGATATTTTTAGATATAACATAAAAATTCACATACCCATTCGGTTTTGTATACAATAAAGTGGAAACTCTCGCCCGTTGGAATAATAATATTTCCCTTGTATATTTTAAGAATGTCAGCTTTTGAGATTGGACCCAAAAAATATACCAGCAGCATATGAAATAGGGAAAATATTTTGTCAGGTATTATTGTCGTAAAGTTATAGAAAAATTTTCGGATTGGATATATGAAAATTTTTGGGTAATATCTTACTAATATTATAAACGCGTAAGTTTGTGAGTATGGATGGATAGAGAGATGTTTGTTACAATTTCACGCAAACCTACGGAACGGATTTTGATGAAACTTTATAGTAATATAGCTTCTATATCAGAATAACATATAGGCTATAAATTTCATGCGGCTAAAACCGCGGGCACACCTTGTGAGAACTTAGAACAACTCGCACCATCTAGTTATCTAGCGCCATCTAGTCCCAAGGTATTGTGTTATGGGTACTAGACAAACGACATAAATAAAATATATACATGTTTTTTTCTAAATACTTGCTCAATACACATAGAAAATACCCAATCTCATGTATCTGCCAATGTCAGTATCGTCTTGTCTAAAATATGTCAAACGTCACTCTCTCTCTCTCTGTTAAGTGTCCTCGTAATGTACCCGCGTTTTTTTCCCTCTCCATAATTTGTATATTTAGTATTATAAAAATAATAAAACAATTGCAGTTAAGCACAAGTTTATTTTACATTATCCACTGGCAAATGCTCTGCCCAATACAAACCGATATAACCAATCATATTCATTGAATAACAAACCTGCATTGCAATAGTAATTCATGTATTTTTCACTTAATGTTAGATATAGACACCTACACAAGTATGAAGTGTAAATAAAAGGCTTTTTAAAAAAAAATGAGTTTGTGGCCAATTCCTCTCATAATCTGGTTACTGTACTGGACGGCAGGGGAAAAATATTAATATAAAAAAAATGACGTTCAACGATACTTCCCACGCAACCATCGGAAGTAACGTAAAATTTTCGCGTTTCAAGTCAAATCAAAAACCATTTATTCATGTTTCCTAAAGCATTATTTGAATCAGTCTAACAAAATCCAGACTAACTAGAGTGAAATTAGACATTCAAGATAACAAATATTATATTCTGTGCTAATTTTCTATTTTTAAAATAACTTAGTTCGGATTAGTTTATTGTAGACATAATATATAAACCTTCCAAGGCTAAAACAACAAAACAATTTAAAAAACAAAGCGAACAAAAAGAATTTCGTGTACAGTACAACTAAAATATTAGTGTAACAGATAAAGTTGCAGCACTCATATTTCAACACGTTTTATTACAGCTTAATACAATTTATCAGTCTGACTTTATAGAGAAAACAACTAGAAATTGTTCAGGCAAAGGGAAATATTTCTTCATGGAGTAACTAATGCTGTAGAACGGAAAGACTAATGCATAATCAATGGCGTAGCATTGACTGCGGGCTGCTGCCAACAATGTTTGTGAAATTGTTTATAAACGACCCTACTGTTGGTAGTCGCCTACATATTGATGACATATACAGTTTTTTTAATGGATCCTCATGTAAATTAACTAGAAACGTCACTTTATATTTCTAACTAGCTGTACTCGCGAATTCGTCCGCGTGGATATTAACTTAATTTTTCTAAAATAAAATAGCCTATGTTACTCCTTATTACATTAGCTACCTGCCAAAAAAAGTTTCGTCAAAATCGGTGCAGCCATTTCAGAGATTAGCCGGAACGTCTGTTTGTTCCGGCAAAAAAATGTAAAAAGTGTTATTTTGGTGTATGCATCGTATTTATATTCATATGCATGTAGTAAAAAAACGGTTATTTCAGTCCTACAAACAGACACTCCAATTTTATGTATATGTATAAATGTATAGATAATATTGTATAATTAATTGTAATCAAACAAATATTGAAATAAGAATTATGACCACCATTTAGCCATAATATTTTTTATGTCTTAGGCACATAAAAATATATAGGACATGATCAGGAGTTAAAGTGAAATTATTATACAATTGATATAATTCACTTTATAATAATCCAGTGGGTCCCAGGGAGAACTGCGCGGAGGTCAATCTGATATATTGCATTGTTAGCAATATGTTCATTAGCTCACATTAACAATCTCTTTTCCCCCTGACGTATACAGTATGGAGAATATAGTTGAATGAAATAATAATGTAATATAACCTACAATGCCTGCTCTCGGTTTCTCCCGCATTAAAATTATAGGTTATTTGTTATTATGATGTGTAAGTTATATTGTTGTAAAGTTTCAGTGGATCTTACTGAAACTTTACAACAATATAACTTACACATCATAATAATACATAGCCTATAATTTTAATTCAGTAGTTTTAGCGTGAAAGAGCAATAAACATCTATCCATTCATCTATGTATGTAAGTCAAAATTTAAAATTCAAAAATCATTTATTCATTTTAGCCGCTTATGAACGTCAAGTTTTTTACATTATATTTTTTGGCCCTACCGTCCAGTTCGGTATATAGATCCAATTGAGAAGAACTGGCAAGAAACTCAATTGAATTACTTTTTTTTTAAATCCAGTTTATTTACAATGCATAGGTATTTATATAGGTGCCTATGTCTAACATTAAATGAAAATCCCGAACATGAAAACTATTGCCATGCACGCTCGTCATTCAAGTAATCGTTTAGTGAGTAATAGGCCTTGCTCAGTAAATATGATTTAACAGATGTTTTGAGTTTATTTAAGGGTAATTCCAATATATCCTTTGGTATCTTATTGTAAAATTTTATATCTATTCCCATAAAAGACCAATTGACTTTTTCTAAACGATACTTGGGGACAGCAAGTTTGTCTTTAAATCTAGTATTAATATTATGAATGTTGCTGTTTTTTGGAAATAGTCAAGATTTTTATGAACATATAGGATATTTGAATATATAAATTGAGAAGCAACGGTGAGAATATGCCTCTTTGAATTTCTCTCTTAATGAGTCACGACTCGAAGTATCAACTGTAGTAAGTACTTCAGTAGTGTTTAATTATATTATTCATAATAAATTATAATGTAAACTGATGATACTGTGATATATTTATCTACGTCAAAATTTTGAAAGATCCTGTCTCATTCGTAAGTTGACGTTTACCTTATTGGAATCATCCATCTTACTAAAGTTTGTTGTTAATATACCTTTTTTTCGGTATCATTTCCTTTGGGAAATACTAGTAACATTTTCAGATCACATTCTCAAAATACGGATAATAATTCTTCAGAACTGGAAATGTTGTAGTAAGAATTATCTTACTAATATTATAAATGTGGAAGTTTTTGAGTGTAGATGGATGTTTGTGATACTTTATACTGTCTACTCTTAAACTATTGAAAGGGTTGTAATGAAACAATACAATAATATAGCTTATATATACCTTATATTCTGATTATATGTCACATAGGCTATAAGTTTTACTCGCGTGAAATCGCAGGCATTGCTAGCTTTCCATATTTCGAAAACATAATTTTAAATTTATAACTATCAATATTAATATTCAATTGTGAATTAGCGAAATATGTAAAATTTGACAAGATGTAGTGATTAAAAGAGGTAAATCGTTTACGATTTACCTCTTTTAATCACTACAATTTTCATACTAAAATTTATTTTAGTATGAAAATTTTACCCACGTTTATTGATTCTATAAAATACAAATATTGATAAATTCTGTATCTCCTTTTTGATATAATAATTGATTAATATGACTTGTTTGTATTCACACACTTAAATTTAAAAATGTAAAGTAATAATAAAATTATTTAAAAGAGCAACACGCAAGTTTCTTGCTCGTTCTTCTTGTGATGAGACAGCTTTCCGAACGAGCGGTAGATTAAAAAAAATGTAATGACTATTCAAAAGTGCTTCAATGTAAGTTTATTTGAAAAAATGATTATCTATTCTATTCTATTCTACTTAATTGTATAATTTGTTTATTATAATTTTGTGAACTTTGGTAGGGGTATATATGGCATCAGTTTGTCGCACGTGACTCTACTATGCAAATTGTATATTTACAGAATTCACATACTGCGTACCGTTGGTTTATTACAGTTAATATTAATTTGAGCACATATAATTTTTGTTGTATCCAGTATGAAGTAGTTGATTCGTACTCTGAATATTTACTAGCATATATTTATAAAAATTATGAAAAATCTCTAATTTTAAAAGTGGATTTTCAAACGCTAGTTTTAAACAAGTGTAAAAATTCAGCTGTTTAAAAATTACGTACAATCGGAATTAGATTTGAGATGGAATTAATAACGAATTATTAATTTACATCTAATTATTTACTTAATTGTTATTAAAAATTAAATTATTATTATTTATAACTTAATTGTTATTTAAAACTTTCAAAGATAGGCATTTTTAAAACGACGATTACAAAAGTTTACGTAACAACATTGAGTGCACAAACAACGGTGCTAAACCGATTAATTAAATCGCCTTTAGTATATTAGATATTTTTTAATGGATGGTAATAGAATGGTGCACCTGTGTTAACGGTTTACGCTGGCGGGATAACAGTGGATGTTGATAAGGTCAGGTTAGTTAGCTCATTACCATAAGTTCAGTAGGGATTTATATAACATAATCTCAGGATAATTCACACAGCGCCATCTAGTCCCAAGTTAAGCTAACTAAAGCTTGTGTTATAGGTACTAGATAACTGATACAAGTACATAGATATTTTTTTTATCGTAAATAGATACATATTATACATAGAAAACAACCAGACCGATACAAACAATCATACTCATGAATACAAATGTTTGTGCCGTGCGAGGAATCGAACCCGCGACCATCGGACGTAAAGCGGTGTGCTAGATCGCTAGACCACCGAGGTCGTCTTTTGTTTTATCTTAAGTGTTATGTTATATTTATCACGTTTGTTTTCAGGGGAACTGAGTAGAGATCAACCTGACATAGTACATTACTAATGGGGTTATTAGTCCATATTACTAATCATCCCCCTCCCTCCAGAATTTCATTTTTTTATTGTATGATAATGGAATGATGCACCTGCTTACGCGAACGGTTTACGCTGGCGGGGCACCAGTGAAGGATGATAAGGTGAACATGAGATCAGGTCAGTTAGCCTATTGTGACACATTCACTACAAATTTATCACGATCATTTCCTGGGGGAACCGCGTGGAGGTCAACATTGCTAGCAATGGGGTTGTTATTCCACATTACCAAAAATCCCCTTCCCCATAATATTTTAGTATTGCAAACCAGACTATAACACAGGGTTGTAGGTGTAATACCACCCTCTATGGGGAAGTCTACGTTCAGTCGTGGATAACAAATAGCCGTTTATACAAAGTAGAAAAGCAGTGAATTTTTGTACAGGAAAAATATACCAAAAAATAGGATTGTACAACAGACTGCCTTATGTCTTAATCCACATGACACATTTCTCTAGCAAAACAAATATTGTATCGGTCCACTTAGCGACGTAACATAATAATGGCCTTTGTTTTCTTTGGCCGAGATAAGCGCTGGTGCTATATTGACTCGGCGAACTAAAATAGTCATTAAATATACGTCTTATAAGAAATTATATATTGATACTTCACTATAGTATACAAGAATAAAAATAATTTTATTGACACCAAATTTACAATATATATTTTTATTTTATAATATTATAAACGCGAAAGTTTCTGAGTATTGATGGATAGATAGACAGATGTTTGTTACTCATTCTTGTAAAAACTGCTGAACGGATTGTGATAAAACTTTACAGTAATATAGCTTATTCATCAGATAACATATAGGCTATAAACATGCGGGCGAAACAATAGTCACAATGTTTCTAACAAAACTGCTCCGAAAGGCATAATCGATTCTAATAAAATTTTGCGTATAAATTCAGTAGATCTGAGAATAGGACGTAAAATATTTTTCATACGTGATAAGGGTGATCGACAGTAATTTTTTTTTATATTGTAAGAATTTTTTTAATGTTTTAACATTAAGATACTCTAAGATGCCTTATAATATGACCTACAAAATTTTTTTAACCAGCAACCGTGGTTAAGTACGTAAGAGTATTATATTATTTAGTTATTTCTTAAAAAGTATAGTTTACATTTTTTTTAAATAAAAGTATTCAATAAGGGTACTGAGAACGTTTAAATAACGAAAAATCATTAAATCTACATAACGAAATACAGCTTATCATTGAAGCTGCCTTATAGTAGAAAAGTCAGACAGAGAGAAAGGGGATTGATTGTTAGTAAAGTAGACTAATAATCCCAATGTATATTGTATCTCCAAATAGTTCCCTGGAAGACGACCTCGGTTGTCTGGCGGTCAAGCACATCGCTTTACGACCGATGGTCTCGGGTTCGATTCCTCGCACGGCACAAACATTTGTATTCATGAGTATGAATATTTGTATCGGTCTGGGTGTTTTCTATATACAATATGTATGTATTTACAAAAAAAATATCTATATATATGTATCAGTTATCTAGTACCCATAACACAAGCTCTAGCTAGCTTAACTTGGGTCTAGATGGCGCTGTGTGAATTGTCCTGAGATTATTATTATTATTTATATTCATTAAAAAAATATGTCGAACGATATACAGAAATAAGAACTAACGAAGATGATATTGTATAAGAGCTGCCTCGGTTTGTTTACTAATTTATCGAATAATTCGCAAATCGAGCTTAGCACGTAAACGAAACAAAATTTTCTTCGAGAAATCGAATTTTCCTCGAGTAATCTAGATCGATTTATCAAACGAAATTAGATTTACAAACATTAGCTGTTAGATCGTAATAAATTGTTTGGACCATTTCATTATTGTTTATCTTTCATCTTTTGATATTTCAACAGTTCGTATATATCTTTACATCTATATATATAAATAAAATTGGAATGTCTGTTTGTAATATTGAAATAACAGTTTTTTACTACATACATATGAATATAAATAGGGTACATACACAAACATTTTTTACAATTTTTGTCTGTCTGTCTGTCTGTTTGTTCCGGCTAATCTCTGAAATGGCTCAACTGATTTTGACGGGACTTATATTGGCAGATAGCTGATGTAATAAGGAGTAACTTTGCTACTCTTATTTTAGAAAAAATCTTTGAATAGTCATGACAATTTTTTTAATCTAATGCTCATTTGGAAACCTGTCTCATCACAAGAAGAACGAGCAAGAAAGTTGTATGTTGCTCTGTAAAATAATTTTGTAAGTTCACATTTTTCAAGTCAAAATGTGTGAATACAAACTACCAACTAGCACTAATTTATTAGAGATATAAATACAAATATAAATACATAATACTTCACTGGAAGAAATCCCTCTTTTGGGATAAGACCGCCATTGTATGTATTTATTCTTTAAGTCGATTGTGTCCTTTTATTTATAATTTCTATTGTACAATAAATTATTACAAATAACCAAACAGTTTTCAGCACTATTGCTGAAAACTGCTTTATCTATATAAAGTGATTAAAGAGAAGGCGCTAGTTTCTTATAAATATGAGCAAGTTGTGTGTATATATTATCGGTATATACATATATATATATATAGTAGTGTGTTTCAGTGACATATGCAATTACAAATCCCGGGATAATAATTATTGTTGAATAATCTTTGACATTCTCTGTCTTAGTCGTATGTGTATGTGTCAAAGTAGGTGTAATATATTTTTTTAATTTAATATAATTTAGGTAATACTATATAAATATTCCTTTCCGCACTTGTTTTTAATATAAACTTCTACTGTGTAAAATTTCATATTCCGTAGCCTGCATAATTTTCTTAAAAAGTAACACAAAGCTTACTTAATATTATGATATATTTATACTTATATTATTCCCACAGTTTATACGTATTTTCAGTAATTTATATGTATATAATTGTTGTGTTACTTATGAAAATTGGCAACCGTTACAGTATAGGTCCAACCATAATTAGTGTTTAGTATTTTAACAGATTTAATTTTGGATATGTTTTTTGTTTTTTGTATTGTTCTATTGTTTACTCTTCTGTATATTGTTTTATATTATGTATGTTATTTAAATGTAGAGTGTCTTAAATGTAAAGGATTAAGTGACCGTATTAGTCACATAGATTTTAGAAGAAAAAATCTAATCCATCACATTTAAAATAAGTAATCGTGTTGCTAAGTAACAGTTGATTTGTAACGTGCAACTTATTCAGATCGAGAATAACTCTATCATTTATTAACTTATGCCGTCATCTGAGGTCCGTAGTGATGACTAAGATGTTGCCTCCGTACTTTTAAATTTCTCTACCATATCCCATAATTTAAACCGAAATATAACTTACAATGTAAACTACTTTATTCATCAATTAAGAAAAGGCTGTACATTCTCCTCACGTAGCAATTTGGCTACGACTCGTAGCGTTTGCTACGAGTTGTAGCATCTGCTACATTTTGTTACTATTATAATGTTAGCTAAAGGTGGGTTCACATTATCTGGTTTAGATTCGACGATGTTCGATTGGCGTATTAGATTCGTTTCCTCACCCTTTGCAAATGAGCCAATCAAGTGCTTTAAACGTAAATGTGACCTACACTAATAGTTTGTTCGGATTGTTTGGCAAATTATGCTAAATTTTATTCACGCAAATGACTGATTAACACCGAGCATCTCATACCCTAATAAAGTAATAATCAGGTGATCAATAGTTCATTTACTATGACTTCAGTAGTTAAAAAAAGATTGAATTCTTTGGTCACTTTAGGTAATTTAAAATTAAGGTCATAATATAAATATTATTTAATAATTATGACTATTTATTAAATAATATTGAGGTATAAAATCTTAGTTAAGTTTAAAAAATAAATTGTACGTAGATTATTGGTAAATATCTGTAAAAACGTGGATTTATCTGTATAGATGTAGATAGGTAGGGAAATATTAAGAAACTGATTGATATCTTGCCAACAAACTGTTCTGCAGTTTGGCGAGTCAATGTGAAAACTAAATGTGGTTATCTTTTTATTAAATAAATTAAAAAAAATCTTATTACTATCCCCTTCCAAGCGTCCGGTTGGACTACTTAAGTTGAGAAGAACAGGCCATATTAACATTTATTATGTGATTATTTTTTATAATCAATATTTTAACACACGTTTTACATAGCGTTTATGTTTAACATATTCAATTTAACAGATTCGTTTTGAGAAATTAAGTTAAATTGAGAAAGGCTGCGTAACCTTTCTCAATTTAACTTAATTTCTCAAAACGATTCATTTTAATTTACATCCGTAGGACCACAGAAATATGTATTATGAATTATACATATTTCTGTGGTCCATATGAAACTACGAGAGAAATAACAATGATAATTGTCATGGATATCAGGGCCGTATTTTAGTGGTAACGGGGCGCCGACTCCAACCGCCGGTTCCCAGTTCCCATTTTCCTTTATGACTTGGTAACTACTAGTATATAATAATTACCATTTTGCATAACAAAATAAATATAATTCATATGTAGTGAAGTCAGTCTCATATGTAGAACAGTTCGTTGGCAAGATATCGCTCAGTTTTCTTAATACTTCCCTATCTATCTACATCTATACAGATAAATCCACGTTTTTATAGATATTTAGCAATAATCTACGTACAATTTATTTTTGAAACTTAATTAAGATTTTATACCTCAATATTATTTAATATAGACATAGACATACAGTGCACGTAAATAAAATCTCATATGTAGGTATTGATATATATTTTATAATATTGCAATAATTTTATGATTTGCTTATCAATTTTTGAGGTTGAATGAGTGAGAATAATTAGCTTTGACTACATTTTCAATCATCATTTCTGTTGAAGAGTTCAGTTATTGATAAAAGCATTATGAGTTACATATAGATTTAAATACTATAATTGTTATGAACAATTCTTGATAAACCTAAATTATTTATGTGAAAAAACACAAATAGAAATAATCTTTATTCATATAAACTTAATATAGTAGTTTTGAATAGTCATATTTTTTTATTAATGTTATTTTTGAGATGTTTCTTAAAATATCCTTTCTTATAAAGATATTTGACTTCCAAAAAATAATACAACAATGGGAATATATCAATATATATTAGTAAATTAGTTACGAAATTAGCACTCAAAAATATAACACAGTAGGTAGTTAGTGTTGAGATGCCCCTGATTATGTACATGGGGGCACTGCGCCCCTCTGACTAGAGACGGCCCTGGCATGTTTCACAGTGACTTTGTTGTCCGCAATATCAGAATATTACGTATGCTTAGGTAAACAAAGTTGTAATCTGTTGCGGCACTTCTGAACTCGTGCGGTAACAATTTCATGTTTTCCTAGTAAGATTGTTTTGTTCTTACATTATGCTTATACTCGTATGTAATGTCTATATTAATTTCTATTTACGCGTTTTACTCGAATATGAAATTTCTGTATAGGAAACGAGAAATTCAGTTGAGTTCATGCCGTTGAATTAAGATGGAATTCTTGAGTAATTAGACTTTACTTGACTGATTTTGTGGCATTTGTAATTTAGATTTATAATTTTAATACACATTTCTTGGTATAAAAGTTAGCGATAATAAATATACGGTGAATTAAATAAAAAGTGATACTTGTTTCAGCGTTTTGAGAAAATAGTCTAAAAAATAGCGTGTATTTCTATCAGTTATCTCTTCTTCTTCAGCATATATTAGTCCACGACTAGACGTATATATGCCTCTTGCATACTTTTCCACATTCTTAGTTCTGCGGCGCATCTGGTCTGGATCGGCTTTGCCGTTTTCTGGATGTCGTACGACTATCTGCCAGCTTCTTCCTACGCTTCTGGTTCCCATTCTGGATCCCCATATCGTTCGTTAGTTAACTAGTATGCCCATAACAAGAGTTTTGCGTATCTTGAGACTAGAAATGAAATGACTTGGAAAAAAATCTTTATTGTTCCTCTCACAGAAAGGAAATAATCTTCGGACTGGTTGGTGGAATTGTATAGTGTAATTATTATTATCTGATATGAAAATGTTGCAATGTATAGTATGTAAACGGTGTAACTGTAGAAATGATGACTTGTAAATTAAACGGCCTATTTATATTAGAAGTGCATTACCATAAAATTCGTGCAAATTCCATGTTCCGAATTGGAAGGAAAGTATAATACTATCGACTGGGTTTACTGGGGGTCAGTAGCACGGCAGGTTCCTTGTTGCGCAGTATTGCCAATGACTTTTATGCTTCTTGAATTTCCGAACTGGTGAGACCCGCTTCTGGGAAGCCGGTGAAAATGTGCAATCGTTGTTGGTGCGCAGGATGCCGTCAGACAGAGATCACTTGCTTGATCTCGTCGTTTTCCCAGGTAACGTCTCGTTGCCGATTGGATCACGTCGGGGTCACCACTGTTGCGGGTAATGATACAATGTTGTTGGTCGAGACGATGTGTATTACAGATGATAATAAACTGACAATATGTACATAGAAATAATGTCATTATATACTAAATAACAATAGGAAAATGTAAGGTGGGGTGACACAGTTTAGACACAGCAGTGTTTAGTAGACAATATTGAATTTGTGTTACTAGACATTATTAAATGCAATTATTATTTTGATGTATCTAGGTAACTGTGTCCCATAAACGACATGCGGGGAAAATAGACTACATATTGTACCCTTGTGCTACACAAAAGGGTAAGAAGTAACGATATTACCCTAACAATATTAAGCGACGAAAACTTTAGTTTGGCGTTTTAATCGAATACTACAGCGGAAGATACATGCAGAACTTTGTCTACATAATTAAGGAAGTATATACTCAAGTTTGAGGTCCCTAGGCTGTAGTTTAGATAGATAGATAAAACTTTTATTTGCGTTAAAAGACACTCAAGATACAGTAGTATAAAGAAAAAGCTTCGAAATAAATACACAACAATATACAATACTGGCTACCCGCCCCGGCTTCGCACGAATATACATGTATTATATGTATAAACCTTCCTTTTGAATCACTCTATTTATTAAAAAAAAAACCGCTTCACAATCCGTTGGGTAGTTTTAAAGATTTAAGCATACATAGGGACGGACAGACAGCGATAGCGACTTTATTTTGTACTATGTAATAATGATTAAGAATTAATAACCTTAAATAATATACATAGAAAACAGTTAGGCCCATACAATCATACTTAAGAATACATATGTTTCCATCGAGCGAGAAATCGAATCAGCGACCATCGGAATTACGACGTAGTGCTAAACCGCTAGACCATCGTAGCCTACCTACCTACCAACTGATATTTACTAAACTCCATTAATATAAGAAAAATAACTTTAGACTTTAGACTACCATGAATTTGAGTTTTGTTCTGTTGTTTTGACTCTAGAACCTTAATAACGTTTAAAGTTAAGGTCCAATTACACTCGAATTTCGACCACTCGTACCTATATAAATTGCAATGAAATCAAAAGAGTAGAGAATTCTAGTGAGTCTATAACAAAGACCCTTATTTAGTGGACGGAACCCGCTGGGGAAATCCAAAGAACTGAAAGTGTGCGCAAAAATATATTTGGGACAAATCTCATCATAGTTTTGCTTCGGTGAGCATTCCTATATGAAATTAACATAGTATTATATCGTTTGTACATGACAAATGTTTTAATGAAATAGATTGTTTGTAGCATTTGGAATAATAGAATACGAATGATAATGAGTTTATTATTTGCGAAAATTATGGTCACAGTAATTATTTTTCGTACCTCTAAGTGATAAGGGTTGTCCACCCCTAACATTTATTTTGTGTACAATTTTTATATTTATATAATGTGACATTAATAAATACATACAACCCCAAATTTTCACCCTTCTACCATAAACCCCTACTTTTTAATAGTGATTTTACTCTATATAACAAATCAACGTTTACAAGGTCAGTTAGCAATCTTATATATAAAATTCTCGTGTCACAGTTTTCGTTCCCATACTCCTCCGAAACGGCTTGACCGATTCTCATGAAATTTTGTGAGCGTATTGAGTAGGTCTGAGAATCGGCCAACATCTATTTTTCATCCCCTAAATGCCCTAACATTTAGGGGATGAAAAATAGATAGTCCACCCCTAATTTTTATTTTTATTTTAAGGTAAAACAACGTTTGCCGGGACAGCTAGTATATATATATAGAAAACACTCCATCGATGGGACTATTGGTTCCTATTATTGTGAATCTCCGTCCCCTACATATAAGCGTTACAATTCTACAAAATACTAAGTTTATTTAGAAATAGTACTAGTACAGTGTTATGATGTATACACTGAGAAGCTACATGGAGTGAATAAATTGATGCAATTCGAAGCATGTACATGTACATGCACACATGTGATCTACAGTAACACATGTTACACGTACGTGAGGAAGTATACCAGTAACCAATATAGTTGCAAAGGTAAGGCATCAAAGAGAAAACGTATAACGATGTTTTAAAGAATGTTTACGTATCATATTTCATATGTTTTTGGTTTAATGGTATTAAAGTACATTGATCATATAAATGTACAATAAAAATATATATTTTTCTGTTTTTTTACTTACATAACTGTAATGAACAAAGTATATTGTTAAACAAATGTATATTGTTCATATAGAATATAAAATAAATACTTTTTTTTTGTTTTTTTTCACATAACTATACAGACAAAAAAAGTCTACCTTATATATACTATAGCATAACATAGACAACAATTATTTGATTATAAATATAAAAAACAAATTGAAAAAAAATTGCTAAATTAGATAAATTAATACATACATAATTAAAGTATATTTATTTGTTATATTAAAAAAAATCTATTATAAACTACAGATTATAAATTAGTGGTCCGTTAGATTAACTTTTCAGTTTTTTTTTATATTTATAATCAAATCTATAGTTACTCATATTTGTGGTCTATGTTGAGTGCTATATTATTCTGTCAAACTAGAACACGTTTGCAAAACTATCTACTAAAAGCAAAAGTAGGTTTATTATAAAGTTATTTATTAATACAAACTACTGAGACATCCATACAAAGTATAGTCAAGCCACAGGTGTTTAAATATCACGTACATCCAAGTTGACACTTAAAAGCTCGTGAAAACCGACGGCCGTTTCGTAAACTGACGGTAATTGCCGACGTGGCCGCTGTGTTAGTAACCATCTATGTCCCACTGGTCGTATTATATAGGTACAACTGTTTAGAGCATTATTCGACGGCCTCAGACGACTTTTTACTTCTACCTTGGTAGAATTATATATAGCTAGCTGTCCCGCACAACTTCGTCTGCGTTACACTTGTATTTATTGGTATATTTCGCCTATTTTACATAATGTCTTTTTCAATTATAGCCCGTGTTATTCTGAAGTATAAGCTATATTACAGTAGAGTTTCATCAAAATCCGATCAGTATATTTTGCAAGAGAGAGTAACAAACATTGATCTATATTCACAAAATTTCGCGTTTATGATATTAGTAAGATATATCTCTGGACAATTCACACAGTGCCATCTAGTACCAAGCTAAGCAGAGCTTGTATTATAGATACTAAATATTACAACTGAGAGATAAAGATAAATAATTTTTTTGTAAATATAAACTACAATAAAATACTAAACCTTTTTTAAAAATCAAAGCATATAACATTTCCTACATATATTACAAAATATAACCTATTAAATGGTACATTATTACAGAAGAACATAGATAGAACTGTATTAAAAAAAAATAGAGATATTCCTAATAAGTAATTCCGCGCGGATCCAGGGTGGGTCGGTACTTTATAATATAAATAATTGCTATATGCCTTGTCTTCTCGCCTTTTGGGTGCGGTTTTTTTCAACATCGCGTGACCAACACAATAGTAAGTAATGCATTAGCCTCTATCAAACGGTCATCTCTCACGTGAACGCTGATAGCAAGACGTTTCCGCTCAAAACTGTAGTGTAAGCGATTTTATTTGGACTACTGTAAAGAAGAAGCATTTTTGGTCATTTTAATAGTTGTTGATTGCTTGTTTTATGATAAAGTTTATCTATATATTTACTGGCGTCCGCGGCAGCCTATGTATTATGAATTGAAATGAAAATTATTTATTGTTCTCTCTTAGAATACAAACAAACATTTATATACATTATTAATATAGAAATAAGTATAAATATGTATGAACATACAACATATTTGTATATTATTACTAGCTGTCCAGGCAAACGTTGTTTGCCTTAAAATAAAAATAATTATTTGGGGTGGACTACCCCTAAGGGGATGAAAAATAGATGTTGGCCGATTCTCAGACCTACTCAATACGCTCACAAAATTTCATGAGAATCGGTCAAGCCGTTTCGGAGGAGTATGGGAACAAAAACTGTGACACGAGAATTTTATATATAAGATGACGTGTAAGCTATATATATACTGTAAAGCCCTCAAAATTAGTTCAGTAGTTTTTGCGTAAAAGACAAACAAACATCCATCCATTTGTCCATCCATACTCACAAATGTTCGCGTTTATAATGTTACTAAGATTTGTCGCCTTTCGATGGATCCCCGTCCATTTCAAACGGACATCAAAATCCTCGACTGAGGCCGTCATCTGAGCCGAGGTTCGAACCCTTAGCGGTGCCCTAAGACTAAAGTCGTATCTGTCAGGAACGAGTTGGCTTACAGTCGCTTTATAAGTCCTTTTGCTTGTTTGGAGTGTCATCCGCACTCGTACCCTATCGTTCAGTGCCAACTGCGGTTTTTTTTATAGATGATAATGGAATGGTGCACCCGCCTGCGCTAACGGTTTACGCTGGCGGGGCACCAGTGGAGAATGATAAGATGAGCATGAGGTCAGGTCAGTTAGCCCATCGTGACAAATCCACCAAAAATTTATCACGATGGTTTCCAGGGGGAACCGCGTGGAGGTCAACCTGACATGGTATATTGCTAGCAATAAGATAATCAATCCACATTACTAACGATCCCCTTTCCCCCCTGCCAACTGCGGTTTACAGCATTAGAATAATTCTAAAAACAGGATAATAATTCTAAGAAGTTAGCCTTTAGACAGTCACAGAACAATAGTCAGCAGAGATAGAGTTTAATTAATTGTTAATAATTACTTTAAATGCAATATTTTTTTTACATTACGTTTATGAATTATTAAAAGATATTGTTCAGGCTAAAGCGCTTGATATATTTTATTAGCATCGAAAATATACCTGCATTATTTTTATCTTATCTTATATAGACATTCATCAGTTCTCAAGTTCATATTATACTGACTTATTTTTGTAAAACATTACTCAAATTAAACTATTTAAAATATATAAAATCTGGGTTTCATTAGAAGCTCCATTGTGTTCAAATTCAAATTATCTCTATTCATGTAGGTTTATTTAGACTCTTATGATATGTTAAATCTACCGTCAGTACGAAATGATTTCGAGATGAGAAGAACTGACAAGTAACTCAGCTCGTATTGTTTTCAAATAAATGTTGTAAATGTTTACAAAAATCATTTTTAAATTTAAATTTGGGAGAATAAAGTGACCACCAGCATATGCTGCATAAAGTCTAATCAGTATTTGTATCCTGAACAGCCAAGTCCCCACAAGCAACACCAGTTCACGAGTATGACGGTATGTTATATAAGACATATATATATACCTACTTATAGTAGGTATATTTATATAAAAATGCCAATACTGTAGATTCATGATATATCGTTGACATATATTCATACATTCGTACATTGTCGTAAGTATCGACTAAATTGCATGCAGTCGATGTTACATCAAGCCCTAAGTAGGAACTGCTCTATTTGCGGGAATTTCTTAACAATGCGCCATGTTTATATTACGAAATAGCTCGTTTTCCTTTGCAATAAAGTTCTTTATTAAAACGCCACGGATTTCGCTAATCCGACACGTAGCTAATTTGACAGCGCAATGACGAATCTTGCGAGGAAACAAAATGTAATTTTCTCATTGAGTTACTTAGGTTTTTTAGGGCACCGTAGCGAAGTAGCATAAACGTGTTTTATATTTCCGGTATTATTATCATCCTTACATAGTATAAAATAAAGTCTGTCCCTATATATGCTTAAATCTTTAAAACTACGCAATGGATTTTGAAGTGGTTTTTTTAATAGATAGAGTGATTTAAAAGGAAGGTTTATATGTACAATACATGTACACCGTGCGACGCAGGGCGAGAAGCTAGTTTCTTAAAAAAATTAAAAATATAGCACTTAAAATAGCTCTATTAATTATTATTTTGAGGTATAGTTAGCATTTATATTTTTTATACAGACATGTTACACGCTGTTAATGGAACTTTGTAGAGATGAATAATATTGGGAATAGAATTAAGTTTTTCTTGAATTCATTTAATGAAAGATAAAATATTTCCTTTCAAATATTATAAGGTTTAAACTACATGATATACCTATATATAAAATATATACTGATACTAGCTGAACCGACGAACTCCATTCCGCCTCAGAATTTAATAATGTGTCAAAGCTCAAAAACTGTTTGACAGGTGTGAACAGTTTGTATAGGAAAATAAAATTGTTCTTTTTACTATTTTACTAGGAGTTTCTTCATATTTTCTCACTAACTAAAACCTTCTTTGGACTTGTAATAATATTTCAAAACCAAAATACTCAAATCAGTCTAGTCGTTCTTGAGTTTTAGCGAGACTAACAAACGTCATTTCAAAATATATAAATAGAAGAAGAAAGAAACATATACTGATGCAAATGTAGTACCTAATATCAAACAGGTATAATAAAGACGACGGTAACTGAGGAAGACGTGAAATGTCGTCTAATTTTATAAAAAAGATAAACATAATCTAAAATTGTAGTTACCATTTCTAAAACGATCTAAAACTGTAGTGATCGTTCGGAAAAAAATCCTAAACCAATAGATCCATTATTCAGATCGGAAAAATTTCGTTCGAAATCATTATTTAACGGTCACGCTTTATCCTGATCGTGGATACGAGTCACGGCGACGTGGAACTGCTTAGTCATAACCTTTTTTCCAAGAAACATTACTCAATTTTCTTTCATCCTTTTTGTTTTTCGTTGTCGATCGATACCTATATCGTGATTGTATTTTTTTAACCAGCCGCTTTCACAAACGAATTGTCGCTTGTCTTATTGCCGACCTCGGTGATCTAGCGGTTTAGCACACCGCCTTACTTCCGTTGGTCGCGGGTTCGATCCCTCGCACGGCACAAAACACAAGTATATTTGTTTGTACTGATCTGGGAGTTTTCTATGTATAATATGTATGTATTTACGAAAAAAATACTTTTGTATCAGTTGTCTAGTACTCATAACACAAGGTTTGGCTAGCTTAACTTGGTTCTAGATGGCGCTGTGTGAATTGTCCTTTTGGTACGTGACCCATCGCTGCATCATATCTGATGGAGTTGTGCAACGATAGTGTAAATATTTCAGACTGAATTTGTTATCTTGTTATTATTTTATATCTATTTGTTTAGTCTAGGTATACTAGATATATATACGTAACATGACTCAGAATTTTTCTTAAACTGTATTATAAAGTTGATTTAAAAATATAATAGTTTTGAATCAAGCACTCTATAGCGCTGTATGAATTGTCCTGAGATTATTATTATGATTATTTTTACTATAATTATTATTATTATTATCTGAGAGGTCCCATGCTAGAATTGTATTATATTCAATGATTTCTTGGTAAATTTGATGTTATTGTCTAACTGCCTTGACTTATTTTATCCTATCCTCTTCCACTGCACCATAAGTGCAGGCGGAAGCACCAATCCAATATCATCCATAAAAAATACATTTTACTACTTACTACAGCATTTTGATTAATGTAATAGAACTCAAAACAATGACGGTTAGAATTTGCGCGCTGTACTCAGAAACGGCCTAACCGCGTTGCGTGTTGTTTTCATTAATGTATTGTGGTAAACTTCGTTAAAAATTAATTTATTTTAAATGAAGTATTTTCAAATCGGTTCTCGATCAAATATGTTGTTTCGAGGGTTCTGCTAGTTATAAATATATTAAAAAAAATCCTACCTAATGATCTCACGAAACTGATTGAATGTTGAAATTGCGATTTAATAAGATACATCTTCTTGTACCTACATCTACATATTAAGTGATTATTATAACTAGTGGTCGGCCTATGGTCGAAATTCGACCATTATTAATTTAAATTTAAGATACATTATTAAGTTTTTATTATCAAAATATATGGTAGTAAGTGTAATAGTTTTTATTGATTTAATGTATTTTTTCATAATAAAAGTAATATTAGCATATTCAATGCAAAATCTCTACTGAATACAAATTATAATTCTGAAAAATGCATGCTCTTCAGTCCGTCCCCTCCGATCGATCCCCCCGGGAATCGAAATAACGGCCTGATCTGAGGTTAGAACCCCTAGCGGTGCCCTCAGATTAAACTTGTATCTGTCAGGCGGGAGTTGGCCTTCAGCCGCTCCATAAGTCCTTCCGCGGGTTTGGAGTGCCATCTGCACTCGCCCCCTATTGTCCGGTGAAGCTGTAAAACAGCATTAGAGTAGTCCGAAAAAAATCTTCGGTCCATTCAATTTCCTTTAAAAAAATATCTACAAAGTTTTTGCTTTACCTATTAATCTATACTCTCTAGTTTGTGAGTATGGATGGATGTTTGTTACTCTATTAAAAACTACTGAACGCCTTTTGATGAAACATTACAGTAATATAACTTATACATCATAATAATATATAGGATATAATTTAAAAAGATATTATGTAAATTCGGCGAAATATAATCTATACATAAATATTATATAAATAAAATTGGAGTGTCTGTTTGTAATATTGAAATAACCGTTTTTTACTACAGGCATATGAATATAAATACGATACATACACCAAAATAACATATTTTACAATTTTTGTCTGTCTGTATGTCTATTTGTTCCGGCTAATCTCTGAAATGGCTGAACCGATTTTGACGGTATTTTGGCAGGTATGATGTAAGAAGGAATAGCTTAAGCTACTTTTATTTTAGAAAAATAAAGTTAAATTTCACGCGATGGACGTCGCGGGAACAGCTAGTATAATAAAATAATTAATATAACGATGACGGTTATATTGCGTTAAGTATAATCAAAATTAAGCATTTAATAATTACAATATCCGTAAATATATTAATCAACTTTTAAGAAACGCGATAACATAGTTACTGGTCACCACAAGAATAGTTTGTTCATGACCGAAATAATAATGGTGAAGGTCGTAACCATGGGATTTTAATACGACATATTTAACTTTAAAAAACTTAAAGGGAAATCAAATGGATTTTACATTGAAAAGTTTACAATAATCGTACAAAAAATTGAAATCTTATTCATATTACAAACGCCAAGTTTGTGAATATGGATGTTTGTTATTCATTCACGCAATAACTACTGAACGGATTTTGATAAAATGAAAAATTACAGTGATATATACGCAGGTGAAACGGTGGGTACGTGGGTACAGCTACTTATCTATATTTTTAAAAAATATATATTAATAATTTACTCTATTGACTAATGAATCAGTGTGCGTGTAAATTTATAACTAAATTATTTAAAAGAGCAACACGGAAGTTCTCGTTCGTTCTGAATGAGCTTTCCAAATGAGCGATAGATTAAAAAAAATATGACTATTCTTAAGTCTGTTTGAATAAAAAAATTCTAATCTATTATTACAGTATCCATACGATTTTTTATTTAATCTACTCTGCCGTATTATTCAGTCTCGGTGGTCTAGCACACCGCTTTACTTCCGATGGTCGCGGGTTCGATTCCTCGCGCGGTGCTAACTTTTATATTCATGAGTATGATTGTTTGTATTTTCTATTTAATATATATATATTAAATAGAAAACATCCAGACTGATATATATATTTATATCAGTTGTCTAGTATCCACAATACAAGCTCTGCTTACCGTAGGACTAGATGGCGCTGTGTTAATTATTAATTATTTATATTTATATTATATTTATTATTATATCGATGGTATTAAAATATTATGACATTTTGAGTTCATTTATGAAGACATTTTCCCAGTAATGGGGTTTGTACATTATTTTTACTACTTTCTGGTAGATTGTGCATGCCGTATACATAAATCAGAGAGTAAGTATCCGAAATGCTCCGGAACGTTCAAATATTGATTTCGACCTTAACGGGTCGACTTAAATTCTATTTTCACGGTGATTTCGTGTGTAAACATGAAAGAATTTGGAAACACGTAACACGAAAGGAACTTGGCTTTACTGCTGTGTGTTTTAATTTATAAGCGAAAGCGTAATAAAATAGTATAAAATAAAATACTGAAACCCTATCAATCTCACTATTATAATCGCGACAGTTTGTAAGTATGGATGGATAGATATTTGTTACTCTTTCACGACAAAACTACTCAACGGATTATGATGAAACCTCACAGTAATATATCTCATATATACATCTGAATAATACATAGGTTATAATTTCCACGCGGATGAAACCACGTAGCTATACATATTAACAGACCCAATAAAATCAGCGCAGTAACTAACGAAAGACGAATAGATAAAGATCTTTGATTTCAAGATGGTAGAAAACATAATTTAGTATTATCATCATGTAGTATTTACAATAGAATGAATAAGGATAAATGTTATAAAAATATTCAAGATATATTTATCGCTCTTAGCTTATGACTTGTATACAATGCTGGAATAGTAACTTGGCCCGGCACTCTCGTATCACAAAATCACTTCAGATACGATTGGTTTCGAGTACAAACATGTTGATACATAATAGACGCGAGGAATTCCACCATTTGCTTAAATATGTCAAGGTTAATGTATGATAGCATACCAAATAACAGGCTGTATTTTGATTTACAGGATATATGACAGAATGAAAATTGCCATCTCTTTCTGTTTTTCTATTATATTTAGCAAATAGAGAAGGCCAGATAGTTATTTGTGTGAATGTGAACATATTTCATTATGAGTTTTTATGAGAAGATCAATTCTTTTTATAGTAATTTTATAAACTTTTGTAATGTAATTAAAACAAGTAAATTACTATTCTAAAATCTATTTTTTATCGGAAAAATATCCTAAAAAGTAATGTTATGCTTAACTGGGAGAAAATGTCTTAAGGTTTAACACCTTAGGGCCTTATTTGTGCCTCGAAATCATTCCGAACTGACGGTAGATTTGACATATCATAAGAGTTTGTAATAAACCTACATGAATAAAGATATTTTGAATTTGAATTGAAATTTAATAAATAAATAAGAATATTATTCTAATATAGAAAGAAAGAGAGAAAGGAAATATAAAAGGATTTTATCAACCTAATAGAATTGAAAGTAATGTTTGCTACAATTTTTGTCGGTTCAACAGTGCATTTGTGAGCACTAATCTCAATACCAGCTTAACTAACGTGAGTGCTCTTTTAGTAATGTATTGGAGTATACTTTACTTTAAATTTAATGATTCTTTTATTCCAATTCGTTAACAAAAAAATATATAAAATTTAACAATTTGTTTCTAATTTCAAATATTAACTATGACATGAACATGAACTAAATGGACATGAAAGTATATACGGTACTTATATCAAATAATAATAATAATAATAATTTTTGTCTGTCTGTTTGTTATTGCAAATCTATAAAACGGTCGGACGGATTTTTACGGGACTTCCACTATAATTTAGCTAATATTAAATGGACTAACTTAGGTAACGTTTATTTTAGAGAAATTATTTATTGTAATAAAAAAATATTTAATGTAAAAAAAGTTAAATAGAAGGGCGATAATGTAATAGATAATTCCGCGTGTAACAGCTAGTATCCGAAATTAAATTGCAAAAAGGACCTTAAGTGTGATAATATCCTTATGCATGACGGCGCGCGACCCTAGTCTGATCATCAAATTAATTTACCTCCATTTCGGGTGCTTCGTCTGAAAACTTCGTAGGCACCTAATAATGAGTTTCAAATTGAAAGCGACCCTTTCTTTCATAAATACGAAGGACATAATTAGATGCGTGTATTTTGATTACTCAAAAGGCTTAATACTGCTCGGTATTAGGATAATGGGCAGGACTAATGACTTCAGTTGCAAAATAAGACTACATTCTACTAATTTAAATGAGAAATTCTTATATTAATTTATTTATTTTATCTCGGAAACGGCTCTAAAATTTGGATGAAATTGGGAATTGGATAAAGTTTGTTTGTTTGTTTGTAATACTTTATTGTACAATAGAAATTATTAATAAAAGAACACAATCGACTTAAATAATAAAGAAAGAAATCCCTCTTTTAGGATATGTTCGTCATTGTGAATATATCCCAAAAGAGGGATTTCTTCCCAAATAAATGGGATAAGGCAGATGGGATAAGCAGATGATGATGTTTAACTACTGTATTTTAGTATAATTATATATTTTTCCTGGAAAAATGGCATTATACTTAAGACAACATTTTGCTTATTTATTTGTATATACTGTATTTTATAAAAAAAATAATTGATCCTGCAGACTTTGTCCTGACTTTAGTTACAATTGCTGAAAATTATATCTAAAACTAGCTGACCCGGGGAACTCGCAGGAAGTTCATCCATCTGGTATTATGGCTATGATAAATAAATATAACTGTATAAATGTACTTATGTAGATCTTATACTTATGTAGATCTCATTTATTACTACATTCTTTTGTAGAGTTGCATTTGTTTTGATTAAAAAAATGTTGTGTACAGACACATACATATATACAATACATACATAGACAGATATTTTTTAATCAAAACAAATGCAACTCTACAAAAGAATGTAGTAATAAATGAAATCTTGTAATATATACACTTATATTTCCTATCTTATATTTAAGAAATGTAGCAGGTCTACCTTCACGCAGTCCCCCTGGAAACCAACGTGGTCAACTTATAGCGAATTCACCATGGGTAGCTGACCCCGCGAACTCCGTTCTGGCTCAGAATTAAATAACATGTCAAAGGTTGTTTGAAGTTTAATTACGGAATATATTTCTGACCGGACCCTATGTATTTGATAGGTACGAACAGTGCGTACAAGGAAAATAAAATTGTTGTTTTTACTATTTTCCATGCCATTTTTTCATATTTACCTAATCATCACTTAAATTTTAGCGTTCTAAAAATATTTCAAAACCAAAATTAGTCAAATCGGTCCGACCGTTCTCGAGTTCCGCAGAATTTTTTTTTCTCTCATATAAACCTTCTATAACCTCATATAAACTCATCTAAACCTGACTATAACAATCACAATATGGATTCATTTATACATATACTAGCTGTGCCCGCGAATTCACCCGCGTAAAATTTATAACCTGTATGTTATTCTGATGTATAAGCTATATTACTGTAAAGTTTCATCAAAATCCTTTTAGTCATTTTGCGTGAAAGAGTAACAAACATCCATACAAAATCACAAACTTTCGCGTTTATAATATTAATAAGATATACGACATTTAATGCATACTGATGTATCATACACTATGAGATGCTGATGCTGAGATTCACTTACATACACACCAATCTACCAAAGATATATTTGGCGTTTTGCTTATTAAGTTTATCTAAAAAAAAATATCATATTTATTATTACAATATGGACCAGCAGTGAAATTGCTTTGGATCAGGATGGAATTTAAATATTAGGTTATTATTAGTAGCAATCAATATTTAAGGCGCGTGGCACCTTAGCGATAAGGTTTGACAAGGTTGGCTCAGTAGACGTGGTATTCATGAGCTTGACTGATTGATACATTCTTCAATTACCTCGTAATCTCAACAAACACAAACCACGGCAAAATAACAATAACATAAACATTTATTTTAAGAAACTTGAATGGCAAAAATGGCGGCCTAACTTGGCAAGTGTACCTTACATATACGTTGTCAAACATGATCAATAGTACAAACAGTTATTTTAAGAAATTTTTATGGCAAAGATGGCCGCGTATCTTGACAACTGTCGCCTATATGATTGTCCGGTGAAACTTTAAAAGCCAGCTGCGGCCAACAGCATTAGAGTAGTCCGAAAAAAATTAGGATTGTCATGTGAGTATTCTATAATTTCACTCTATCTAATTCTTCAATCGAAACATTCATATCGAAACAACAACCCTGAATAATTAACAAAGCGCCATCTAGTTCAAATTCAAATTCAAAATATCTTTATTCATGTAGGTCTATTACAGACTCTTATGATATGTCAAATCTACCGTCAGTTCGGAATGATTTCGAGATGAGAAGAACTGACAAGAAACTCAGCTTGTATTTTTTTTTCATATAAATGTTGTACATATTTACAATTTTGCGTTGCTATTATTTATTCTTAAGGTGATAAACCAATTTTATGTTCAAATATAATATTTTTATAGACCTACGCAAATCCAGCAAAATTAAATCGGATCTTATTACACGTTCTATAAAAATTACGTTTGGTTCACATCAAAGGATATATTTTTCTGTCGCTATAATGAAAGGAAATATATTAAATTTAATATATTTATATATTCATTACCAATCATATTCCTTTGTGAGTTTACATTCGTTTTGTTTTCGTAGAAATTTTAGTTATGAGAGTCAGTATTTTTGAATTCTAAGTTAGAATTCTGAAATATTATTTAGCACCTGATATTACAAAAAGAGAGATTAAGCGGATTTTGATATTAGAAAAGTTAACTCTGGGATTACAGCACAAATTTGAGTAATTCTTTCGTGGTTTGAAAGGCACTGGTTTTCCAGAGTGACATAAAGACGAACTTCTTACCACGGATTCACCGTGCGGGATCGAGCCCATGTCGGAGAGAGGGAAACTCCGAGTCTTTCCCGGGACTAGGTTTAAGGGAGCCCTTGACGTTCCGTAGTTTTTACGTGAAAGAGTAACAAATATCCATCCACCCATCCCACCACACACCACCCAGTATGGTTCGGTAACCCATACTTACAAACTTTCGCGTTTATAATATAAGATTAATTATACATAAAACACGACTTGAACGTATAAAGAGTATCACGTTCTAAACTCATTAGCACGAGCTGAGAACTATCTTAGGTAATAAGCATCAAATACTAATTAGTAATATACATAATATAAAAGAGCATGTTTATGTTGAAACAATAACAGTTTATTTATAATACAGCTTTTTTAATAATATAAGCAAGATATTCGTAAGATAGTAAAATTGAGTTAATTAGTCTTGTTTTTAAGTTTCAGAATACAGTAAATATACTTGACGTCCTCGGTGGTCTAGCGGTTTGGCATACCGCTTTACTTTCGATGGTCGCGAGTTCGATTCCTCGCACGGTGTAAACATTTGTATTCATGAGTATAATTGTTTGTATCGGTCTGGGTGTTTTCTATGTATATTATGTATGTATTAAAAAAAAAACATATAAGTATTTATACCAGTTTTCTAGTACCCATAACATAAGCATTTGCTTACCGTAGGACTAGATAGCATATTAATTGTCCAGGGTTATCATTACATAGTATAAAACAAAATTGCTGTCGCTGTCTGTCCGTCCCTATGTATGCTTAAATCTTTAAAACTGCGCAACGGATTTTGAAGCGTTTTTTTAATATATAGAGTGATTCTAGAGGAAGGTTTATATAGATAATACACATATAAACCTTCATACATACACCCAGACAAAGCCAGGGCAAATAGCTAGTTTATTTATAAAAAAAAGTAAATATACTAGAATGATAAGATATGATTGGTAGTGAAATTACATCCTTCATAACATATAAATTATGTAATAGTAGTATGTGGTTGTGGTTGGGTCTCTATATAAAAATATAATTAACCAAATTATTATATGAATACGTGAAACATAATCTTTGTACTCCTTTTTACGAAAATTTCTCGAACGGAAGAGTACGAAATTGCGGACACTTATAGATGATATAAAGAGGGGGTGGATAACGCAAATATTTTTTTAATTACGCATAAAAATACAGAGATTATTAAATAACACATTACATACATTACCATGTATTTGACGAATACACATATATACTCCTTCGTTATTTTATATTGTTGATTCAAAAATGTTCTATATTTTTATTATACTTGGTCTATTTACTATTTAGTAATGAAAGATTAAATAAAATTGGGAAATATACCCCTTAAGATGGGAAAATTATAGTTACTAATGGTCGCTGATTGGTCAATCAAATTTTGACCAATCGGCGACCATTAGTAACAATAATTTTCCCATCTTAAGGGATATCTATCCCAATTTTATTAAATCTGTATGTTTTCTCATATTTAACACATCTTCCAGCTATTTTCACTTCTAACTTTAACAGACAATGAGTGTTCGCATAGTTATGAGCAGAATGTATTGTAATACATATATTTCGCTCAAGAATTCTCCTGAGGTTATTATTACCATTTATTCATACGTTTTGCCTCTAAAGTAGTACAATGTATCGTAGATAACTCATGGTAGCGTGAAGAGGTTTTAGTAATGGTTGCCGCTGTTGCTAGCATTGTCAGATTAACAACTATGATATCCCTCTCTCAAAAAGTTTTTAATCCAGGTGGAATTCCGTTGGACTAAGTCCTAACATGATTCCGTCCTCATCGTTCCATTCTGTAACTATAACTCCATTCGGTGATTCTTGGCATGCATGGAATGGCTAGTTTTTAATATATCTGTGTACCCTCTTCCCCAGAGGGTTGTTAGCAATGTGGACTAATAACCCCATTGCTAGCAATGTACCATGTCAGATTGACCTCCACACGGTTCCCACTGGAAACCATTACGTTGGGCTAACTGACCTGACCTCATGCTCATCTTATCATCCTCCACTAGCACCCCGCCAGCGTAAACGGTTAACGCAGGCGGGTGCACCATTCCATTATCTTTCATCAGAAAAAAAAATACCTTAGGACCTTAGTACGGAGTTACTTTGTTCGAAGTCATCTACGTGAAGACCTCTGCCTCATGTATTTGAGCCGCCACATAACTCGGTTTAAAACTATAATTGGTTAATGGGTGTTAATACAATCACCTTCATCACTCACAAACATACACACATACGCACACATTCACACACACACACACACACGCCCATACATACATGCTTAATGCAGTCCACGTTTAAACTTAAAATTAGATGTATTACAAATTTATATGAAGGGGAGACCTGGTGTCTAAGGTACAGGCTATAGCTTACTTTTGGCTCCAGATTTCCCACAAATTATATTTGTGATTTTTATTGTTGTAATTTATATAAAAAAAACTTATTATTATTATTATTATTATTATCACCTTAGTCCTGAATTTGTATTTCAATTTGACGATTGTGAATGGCAACCATCTAGATTGCAGTCAGATTGTTTGCCACAGTGCGTCATCATATACTACAGTTATTTTATCTGTAATCATATTCTTATTTTAATCACTTAAATACGCCTCGTTTGTATTCAGTATACGTTTGATAAATTTATTCCGTTTCATGGTTTCTGTGCAATCTTATTAGCGGTTTGCCCCATTGGTCGTGTTAAGTGTTCATAAACGCAATTACATAACGTATTTGAATCAATAAACGTATTTTATTTTGTTATGGAATTATTTGTGGAAACATACATTTACATCTATAACAACTAACTGGTAGTCAGACATTTAGCTTATACTTTAAAATATTTTTTAAAGAAAGACTAGAATTTTCGCTTTTACTCGATATAATAAAAATGACATATAATTGTCATTTTGAATTTATTAATTATCGTCAATTTACATTATTTCGACTTATTCTGATATATATATATATCAGAATAAATACATACATATATATATGTATATGTACATCTTTGCCATTCAATCTATCTTCACGTAAAATTTTACGTTTCTGTAACAAAAAAGACAGACATACACACCACTTTCGTAATATTAATATGGACAAACATTAAGAAATCTATTGGAAATTAAAACAAATACTTGTACATTGAAAAACGCTAGCAGTGAGACCCCACAATTCAGGTTAATACGCAGGTACTCCACGTTCATTCTCTGGGGATGGAAAGAAAATACTCTGTAAGACGTTAAAGAGAATTCTATTGCTCATATTTAAATAAAATTTATTTTGAAATCAACTTATAAATATTTATGTCCTTACAAATATTTTTAATATACATATATTAAAACACAATTGAGACGAAATCTTTTATAATTACGAATTAGAGCTGTGTAAACGATACGCTAACAGTGTGGCGCTACAATTCAGGTTAATAGGGAGTGGTCGGGCTTACGTATAAGAAATATATTCTATTGCACATATTTAAATAAAAGTTATCTTGAAAACAACTTACATATATTTATGTCCTTACAAATATTTTTAATATATATTAAAACACGATTGAAACGAAATCTTTTATAATCACGAATTAGAACTGTGTACACGTTTCGCTAACAGTAAGACCCTACAATTCAGGTTAATAGGGAGTCGGGCACACGTATACCACGTTCTACCCCCAGGGATTGGGGGATAAACGTTCTTAATCGGTTTATACATTGCAAGAATTTAAAAAGAAATGTTTTTATTTTCCTCATATTTGTATGATACTTCTTCATCCGTTAGTATAGAGGGAAAGAGGGCACAGGACAGACATAAATACAAACAAACATTTATATACATTATTAATATATTAATAAATATAAATATGTATAAACATACAACATCCTCAAAGAGAAGAGGCAACAATGGGCGGCCTTATCGCTGAAAAGCGATTTCTTCCAGGCAACATTAGGATGTAGAGGAGTGATTGACTTGAGTCTGGTCGAGGTGTAAAAATAATAAATAGTGAGAAGTTATATTAAAATAGCAACATATATATATATATACAAATTACATATTTTTTATATATGCTAAACTTAGATGTAAATATATATATATGTATATATTTTTTCTTCTGAGTTTAATAGATGCAATGCTCAACCAGTGGGACAATTACTAGCGTGGCTTGTGCATACCACCGCAATTGCAAACAGTCCGACACGACGACGGGTGACACTTCTCACGTAATTCGGTGGAATATTAACGAACACACATCTTGTGGCTCTTTATTTGTGTACATTATGTATATTGATGAGATATTTACAATAAAAAGCCACAACGGGTGTTATCTCGTCACCTCCCTCTTTCTACTGCTACAAAGAAGACTCAATACATAAATAATAGCGGCCCATCATCATCATCAGCCGCTAAAAGCTCACCGTGTTACTTTATTATGAATAGGTAATTTTTTTTTTATAAGTATGACTTGTATTAATATGTGATTTGTGTCATAGTTGTATATATATCTTTGTAGTATTTATTGTTTAGGTATTCAAGTACATATATATATATATATATATTTATTTATGTATATTGTATTATTATCTATATTTTGGACATTATATTTTTATGTTTAGTTTTAATTATTTATGACATTTTTATAAAAAATATTTTTTGCACATTTTGATCCACTCAGCACTTCCTATGCCACGCTCTATTGGGTTGACTGGAAGAGATCTCTTTTAGAGATAAGTCCTCCTTTGTTAACATTAGTTGTAATTAATATACTTACAATTTTATTTCAGTGCAATAAAGAATATTTATAATATAATACAAGTAACTGAAAAATAATACTTAAGTCAGTTTACTGTATGGGTACGCTATTCTAAAATGAATAATGTTGTAAATTGTAAGTGGTATATATAGGTTCCTACGTGTTGGTTCTCCACTTTACCCTGCTTTTTTATACATACAGTGCCGGGTTAAGAAATCGTATGCCCTGTAGCTAATTCCTTTATAATAATCTTTCAAAATGAATGAAATATCTTAAAGATTAAGTCAATATTAATGATTACTATCATATTTGCGAAATGCTGTCTGTCTGGTTGTTACCTTTATTAGATGTTTATGAATTTCGAAATGATGATAGTTTAGAAGATAGAATACAAGATTTTTTTATTTTCTTGTGTATGGTATTGAAAATATCTACACTCTAATTAATTTTCTTCTATCATCAATCCCTATTTTTTGATAGCAATATTAATTTATATGGCAAAACAAGGTTTGCCGGGTCAGGTAGTATATGAAGAAATCCATTCATACTTATATTAACACTGTTAAATTAGAAATAAGAAAATGAATTTGTCTGTAAAAAAAATAGAGTTCACAAGATGAATCTTCAAATAAAATTTCTCTAAAATAATTTTCTCAGGTGTCATTGAATTTTAATTTCAGTTTATGCAAGTGAGCTCATACTATTTAAGAGAATATTAAAGATATTTTGTTTCAAAGAAATTTTATTTCAAAATTCATCATGTGAATATTCAAATAAAATTTATCTTTTCCTCTGAGGTCGTCGAATTGTAATTTTATTTATGCAAATGAGCTCATGCTATTTAGCCGTATAGTATAAAATAAATTACAGGTTCATTTCTTTTTTAAATATTTTTATTTCGTCTTTCAGTGTGCGGCAAAGGAAATTCCTATGAACTTTATGGCGTCAAAGTTAAGCAATATTTTACCTTACGTCCGTGGAAATAAGACAGAAATTTATATTTTCACGAAATCTAATTACAACTGGCAATACGTGCCGAGGCGTATTCTAATATTACGTAAGCGTTAACGATTTTCTCAAATTTGCAGTTATTGACGGTTTTATATGGTAATAATTTATAATTCTATACTAGTTATTTCCCACCGCTCTGCATGCGAATTTTAATAAATCCGTTACTTGTGAAATCAATTGATATAAATATATATATTTTTGCAAATACATGCATAATATACATAGAAAACACCCTGACCAATCCAAACAATCATTCTCATTAATACAAATATTTGAACCGAGGAATCTAACTTGTTACCATAGGATGTAAGGCGATGGGCTAAACCGCCCAACTACCTAGTCCATTCGTGTGAGGTCGCAGTTACTAGCTAGTAATTAAATAGATTTGTTGAATTATTTGTTGAATTATTATGTCAAACCAACATAATTACAGACATATTTAATTATACGTTATTGACAAAAACGTAACACATACCATTCACATTAAACGTAAAATTAAACACGCACCAATAAACAAATATACCGTCGAAATAAAAACTACCTACTTTTGGCAGTTAAGTTGAAAAATGGAATCCAAAGTGAAAAAAATAACAAAACAAAACATGCAATAATTAATTAAAAGAGAAATCATAACTCGTAGCTCGGTTTTAACTAACTCCAAATCTACAAGATCTAGATATTAATACATATCTGAATAAGCAAAAGTATTCACCGCTAATGGAAAACTTATTTCGCGTCGGAGTCCCTCCTCAATAAATTAAGTTAAGAACATTTTATATTTACGGCAAAATATCGCTTTGGGACCCGCTCAGTTGCTTTTAGCTGATGATGTATTTTGTTAAAAGGCTTTTGTAAAGTTATTCATAAACCATTGATCTGCATCATTGATTATTAATTCATATCAGCAAAATATATTGACAGTATCGTGCATATGAAATATGTGAGTGCGTAATAAATTGTTTAAAAGGATTTTTATGTGAATAAAATGTTAAAAAAGTTGACAGATCTATGATTCTCATTATAGTGAAAACTTCCGTGTATGAAATATTATTTATAGCCGAACAACTTGCTTTGTAGGGTTTTAGTTGTAGAGTACAGATTAGGCAGTGTAATTACAGGATGACATTTTAGTCATCTGAATGTCATATATATGATGTATCACGGATGTCACATGATAACGTGATGTCCGTGATATGTAGGTGATGGTTACCGCTTATCGTTAGGTGAGCCTTCAAATTGTTTTACAAAATCAAAATCATTTCACATCACATAGGCTTTCGGCTTCTTGAGCTTATCATATTTTTCATCATTAGCCGGACCGTCTAGTTTGGCTAGTTATTTCAGTTGAGAAGAACTAGAAAAAATCTTAAATGGTATATTTTTAATTTTTTTCAGTCGGTTTCATTCTCTAAATACTACCTAGCAGTGTACATATGTACATATAGAAATCTTTGTCTGAACAACTAATGCTATACAAATCGTCTCCCAAGCAATTGTACAGAATACGCTTTATGCGATAAGTGTTTTTTAATTATTATTTTGAATTCATTCAAAAGTTGAATCCAATCTTTTGGTATCATATTGTAAAATTAAATTATTAATTCCCATAAAATATTTAAGGACTAGAGCAAATACAAACATACAACGTTTGTATTTGTATCTAGTCTTAAGATGATTAAAATCACTATTTTATGTTATATTACGATTTCTGTTTACCATTCTAATTAATACTGACCTTATAATTACAACATAATTAATACTTTATGCAATATTATGATTATAATTCCCTTAATGCTTTGCTACTTTTGAGGACTAGGGTGTTCTATTTGTATTCAATTTCACAATTTTGTGTCTACTACATGTTATTAACATGGACAACAAATCTATGAGTCTCTTTCAAATTACAATGATTCTGTTGTTAGGCCTTTACTAAACTAAATTTTGATTTTGAAGGTGACCAGAGGTAGTAAAAGTAGCTTGTAAATTACGAGGTCAACGAGGTTTAACTACATATACATAAGACACCATCCTCTTATGTATATGTAGTTAAAACTGTCTAAAGGTGGAACGAATGGTAAAGATAAGAACTTTTTGTGTTAAAACTATAAATTTCACTTATACAAAATGAAGATAAGGGTATAGTATCCTCTCTACGGTTTTCTTTGTGATCCCATTATATTATCGAGTTAGTGGCGAGCGACAGTACGTGTGTAACGGACCTGGCCTATGTTATCGAGGGAAAGCTATTCGCAATCGAAACTTGAGCGTTAAACCATCAGGTGGATTAAACAGATCGGTTCGTAGTGATATTGCAAACAAATTGGTACAATAGTGGCTTTGCACTAACTATGATCTTATCTTTATGTGATATTGTATGGTGGAATGACTTCGTAGACTTATGGAATAGCAACTCATGTGTGATTCATGTATGACGGTGACGATTGCCCGTTTCCTCCTTGTATTTATATTTGACACTAATAAATTAGTGCTACTTGGTAGTTTGTATTCACACGTTTCGACTAAAAAATGTAAACTTACAAAGATGAATTAAAAGACTAACACACAAGTTACTTAATTGTTTTTCTTGTGATGAGACAGCTTTCTGAATGAGCGGTAAATTAAAAAAAATGTGATGACTATTCATAACTGCTTAATTTTTTTTTACTACGATAGTGGCAATCAAGCAAGCAAGCATACGGCTCATCTGTTAAGTTTTATTAAGTTATTTTATTAAATTAAGTTCTATTGAATAAAGGATTTTCTATTCTATTCTATTCTATTGCATCATGTTCGCTCCCAGTTTTGTTGCCATCTCTACATGTAATAAAAACAATCGGAGTCTGTATATGAAAGATACATAAGAGAAACTATTATCAGATTGGATAAAAAATAATATATACCATAATATATGTGTATTAGTGAACGATTGAATTGATTTTGTTGCTTGTTTGTCTATAGTTTTTCTTTATTCATTTTACCATTATAAGCCTACATTATCTCTGATAAATATAGGCGATAGAATATTTTCAAAAACGTTATAGATCAGTATGAAAACTTCCATAATGGTATCAAACGTGTGAAATAAATTCTTATATCATGCTATGGATATTATTAACAAGAGTAAAGTATTGTAGGTACTACGGTTTTATAAAGGACACCAATATCGAAGGCTGACTATATGTGTATGTTAAATTTTTTTTTTTATATATTCATGCAAAGTTTGGTTGGTAGCGAGTTTTTGTATATATGCAACGGTTACGTCTTCTAAACCGGTTACTTCCATTCAGATGCTCCGCCAGGTTTTTCGGGCACATAAAAAATAACACGCAATAAAACAATTTACAGTAATTAATAAACTTAATAATCCTCAACGGCCTCGGTAGTCTAGCGGTTTAGCACACCGCTTTATTATGGTCGCGGGTTTGATTCCTCACACGGTACAAGCATTTGTATTCATGAGTATGATTGTTTGTATCGGTCTGGGTGTTTTCTATGTATATTATGTAAAAAAATGAAGATATAGAAATAGAAATAATCTTTATTCAAATAAACTCAGTACAAGCACTTTTGAATAGTCATATTTTGATTCTACTACTCATTCGGAATGCAGATTCATGACAAGAAGAATGAGCAAGAAACTTGTGTGTTGCTCTTTTTAATAGATGTTCTTTTATATAAATAATTACAGTATAACAAGTAAGAGGCATGCGATAATCAACATAGAAGTATTTATATCAGTTATTTAGTATCCATAATACAAGCTCTGCTTACCGTGAGACTAGATGGCGCTGTGTTAATTGTTCAGGGTTATTTATTTAACAACGCATGCTCGTTTGTCCCCTATGTTATAAACAAAAAAAATTTTAATAATCTTCATGAAAGTATATACCGATGCAAAGTAATTGAAAAACCAATCACAATTGTATTTTGATAGCTATCGTATGGAAAAATGTTAGCAATACAGTTTTAACAGCTGGGATTGGATATAAACGGTTGTTGGCCGTGTTTCGGATAGGTAATCGTTCCCGGGGGCAGTCAGCGGTTTTTACGGCTGAATTGTTTCACCTTTATTTTTTAATCGGTTGTCCGCTTAAATTAAACAATTGAAATAAAGTGAACAATTAAAACAAAGTAGATTAAGTAGTAGATGCAAGAGTTCCTTTGAATTTTGTATGATGTGTCAAGTCTATAAATACTTTTTTTTTCTTTATTGTACACACACATAGGAAAAAATAATTGTAATAAAGTAAATGTTGAACTGGAGCCTGTTTTAAGTTAATGTTTTTGTAATTAAGGATTTCTGATTCCTGCGACAGAAGCCTTGAGTTTAATGCAGGGATTGCTGTAGACAAGACAATTAACTGTGTTGTCTACAACTATTGATGTAATGTGTACAAATAAATAAATAAATGTTCTGTACATGAGTGAGCTTATATCTAAAAAGAGATTTCGTCGATCAAACCTAGAAAATGTTATAGGATAATGTGGTCACTAGATGAACCATACATACGTGACGAGAAAAGAAAAAAAATATCTTATTAGAGTAATAATAAGCTAGTACAATTCAGCGTCATCTAGTCTCAAGCTATGCAGAGCTTTTGTTATGGGATCTCGAAAACTGATATAAATAAATAGATACATTTTTTTTCTAAATAAATACGCAAATTACATTTAAAACACCCAAAGTGAAATAAACAATCATACTCATGAATACAATTTTTTTTGCCGTGCGAGTAATCGAACCCGCGACCATCGGGTTACTTACTAGACTACTGATATAAATATATATGTATATATATACCATTCCCACTTGACCGTATGCCATCCATCTTATGACATGTGATGACCTTTTTTGACCTTTAGTTACCTGCCAACAACCTAGTACAAATTTTATAGAAACGTTCACGAAAAGGTCATGTAACTATTTAATAGGAAAATTTAAATCAATGACCTAATAATAGTCTGAGCGTCTGTAAATGTATACAGATTTTACCATCACTGTTACATACATAACAATGTTGGTAGCCAGTATTTTTTTATGGATGGTAATGGAATAGTGCACCCGCCTGCGCTAACGGTTTACGCTGGCGTGGCTGTGGAGGATGATAAGATGAGCATGAGGTCAGGTCAGTTTGCCCATCATGATTAAATAACCAGGAATTAACCACGGTTTCCAGGGGGAACCGCGGCCGAGGGGCCTCCACTACAATTATAAGAATGTATTAGCATACTATTGGGTACGGCAAAATATAAACAAATTTACAATTATATTGTACAAACAAGGTATTTATTATAATACTATCAAATCGTTGAAACATCGGGATCTTAAATGATATTATCATGGTAAACAGTTAAATCAATATACGTCATACTCGTGAACGAGTGCTGCCTGTAGGGTCTGGTTTACTCTAATCACTACTGTATTAAACAGTTAATTAGTTTAATGGAAATGTAAAGTTATAATGATTATTTAAAAGAACAACAAGCTAGTTTCTTGCTCGTTCTTCTTGTGATGAAACAGCTTTCCGAATGAGCGGTAGATTAAAAGAAGGATAACTTCGACTATTCAAAAGTGCTTAAATTAAGTTATTTGAATAAATGATTTTCTATTCTATACTATAATCAACCAATTATGACTTACGGAGTTGAAACGTAAAGACTGGCGATACGGCTGGACCACCAACTTAAAGTTTAAAACATTACACAAATTATTCTTAAAATGTCACTAGTTAACTGTCCACGACGCACCTTTTTATATATTGCTTATATTTTCTACTAGCTGTGCTCGTACCCCTTAAGGGTGACATTTGTACAAACTTGGAATGTCATATTTATTTGTAGTCAACCAATAGCCTAATAAATAAGAATAGAATAGAATAGAAAATAATTTATTCAAATAAACTTACATAGAAGCACTTTTGAATAGTCATCACATTTTTTTTTAATTTACCGCTCATTCGGAAAGCAGTCTCATCACAAGAAGAACGAGCAAGAAACTTGCGTGGTTCATATGCTGCTGTTGCTAACAAGTGTGTGAATACAAACTACCAAATAGCACTAATTCAATTAAATACTCAAATAGAAAAAAAAAAATATATAACTGGTTAAACAATTAATAAGAGGAAATCAGTCATAGTGATTAGAATTGACCAAACAGTTTCATCAAAATCCGTTCAGTAGTTTTTGCGTGAAAGAGTAACAAACATTCATTAATACTCACAAATTATTGCGTTTATATATTAATAACATTTTCATCCTTCTTTTATATGCTTAATTGTTCTTAAAAAGTCTTTCCTTAATTACATTTCGTATCATAATAATAATACAGTTCCTCGCTCACATTATTCATATTTTATGCAAACAAATTGATTTCAATTGATCAATAGTTACATTTGCTGGCGATTACCGTTGAAGCCGTAGGTAAGCAAGGATGGATGCACCAAGGGTGTGACGTAGTCACACGTTACGTTGTCACGGTCACGGTCACACTGCAGTCACGCCACCCTCCACATAATAATTCAGTACCTAATAAATGACTGAATCGTTTTATACTCTTAACGTCTAACTATTAGTAGTCTAGCGGTTTAGCACACCGCCTTACTTCCGATGGTCGCGGGTTCGATTCCTCGTATGGTATAAAGATTCATGAGTATGATTGTTTATATCGGTCTCTGTGTTTTGTATGTATATATATGTACTTACGAAAAAAAAGTATGTTTTTGTGTCAGCTATCTAGTACCCATAACACAAGTTTTAGCCAGCTTAACTTGGGTCTAGATGGCGCTGTGTGAATTGTCCTGAGATTATTATTAATTAGTATTCTCATTGTTGTCTCATTAACTCAGCTCTTGCGGGGGGAAAGGGGATTGTTAGTAATGGACACTTAGATCTTATTGCTAGCAATGTATTATGTCAGGTTGACCTCCACGCGGTTTCCCCTGGAAACCATCGTGATTAATTCATGGTGAAATCTATACATATAAATAAAGTTGGAGTGTCTGTTTGTAATATTGAAATAACCGTTTTTTATAACATATATATGAATATAAATACGGTACATACACGAAAATTTTTACAATTTTTGACTGTCTGCCTGTCTGTTTGTTCCGGCTAATCTCTGAAACGGTTGGACCGATATTGACGGGACTTTTATTGGCAGGTAGCTGATGTAATAAGGAGTAACTTAGGCTATATTTTAGAAAAAATCTTTTATTTTAGAAAAATAAAGTTAAATTCCACACGGATGAAGTCGTAGTACTAGTTAATAATAAAAGTACAAAAGGGTATCTGCAGAAAGACCATATAGAAAAAGATAGATAGTATAGTAAATCAGTGCTCATAGGTCGAAGTTCGAAGTCAAATCAAACTGTAGAAGTGGGTGTACGAAATAGGAATGTAACGAGATAATATTCACCTTTCCCAATCCCCATTGGCATTTATGAAGAGCTTGTTAGTCACGACCAGAATTGTTATATTGCATTGCAACTGTCTTTATTTTACCAATTTTGTTTTGTTACTCTTTTATGTCACTCCAATTTGGGGACGGAACAAAATGGCGGGCATACAACGATAAAATACGCCTTCAATTCTTTGCACGGCATATTTTTACGATGCCTAGGATTGTATTGTCATTAGATTTTATTGATCACGGGAAACAATGAGCTTTTTATGAAACACCGATCAATATATCAATTATAGGAATAATAGTAATAACCCTGTGTTGGATTACGAATCCTTATAAATTAATATATAAAAGAGAGAGTGGACTGTATTTATTGATTAATGGAAAAGGAAGTAAAAATACGATTTCGACCTGGAAGAACGTCTTCCACACTCCGAACACCCCAAAGTAAGCAATGTAACACCAAACTTACTCACCTTTGCTCAGGAACGTCCCTATGTGTAGTACTGTTTAGTGGCCACGCACTCTAGAGTGTATATTTTCATCAAAAACAATTATATTGTGTTAAATAATTACTTAATTATCTTGTTTTATATAGATAAAAATACGGAGCGTCCTTTTAATTCCACTTCTTATTTTCAATTTTTTATTATTCTTTTTTTGAAATTTAAGTGGCCACATGTTTTTATATGTGGCCAGTATTACCGAGCGCCCTTTGCTCCAGTAAGCAAGCCGGTGATACAACCTGCTTAGACTAAGGAGGTTCGGAATACGGAACACCCTGGACAACTCAAACAGCGCCATCTAGTCCCAAGCTAAGCTTGTGTTATTGGTACTAGACAACTGATATATACTTAGATATTGTTAAATAATAATAATAATCTCAGGACAATTCACACAGCGCCATCTAGACCCCAGTTAAGCTAGCTAAAGCTTGTGTTATGGGTACTAGACAACTGATACAAATACATAGATATTTATTTTTCGTAAATACATACATATTATATATAGAAAACACCCAGACCGATACAAACAATCATACTCATGTATACAAATGTTTGTGTCGTTCGAGGTATCGAATCCGAGATCATCGGACGTAAAGCGGTGTGCTAGATCGCTAGACCACCGAGGTCGTCAAATATCCCACTTTTAAAGTTATCTCAATTTTATAATTTGTATCAAATTAATAATGTAAACATAACTCTTTGATATCATTCCGTTGGCTTAAATAAAAAAGTAATAATATTGTATTGAGATTCAGAGATTTAAGAGAACAAGAGAGACATACATATTTAATATATTGTCATACTATTTAAATGTAAAATTAGTATTTTGATGTATTTAGAATTGTTGAGGACTGAAAATAATTTTGTAATAAATCAAAAAGAAATAAAAACAATTAATTACCGTAGTGATATAGTTCATAGTTTAAAAGATACTTTATTAAACAGATATATTTTTTATGAATACTTACATACTATATACAGAAACACATAGAGCTATACACACAACCATAATGATATAGGTATATATGTAATTACATATATGTAATTAAAATTATTCAATTATTTTAATTTAATTACGTTAACTTGCAATTAATGTAATAAGTTGATTGTTTATTACTTACAATTTGTTACCAGCTACTTCGTATGCGCAAACTTTCATCCCCTATTTGACCCCCTCCCAGATTATTATTAAAACGTACAAACAGATAGAGAGACACATTTTCGTATTTATAACATTAATAAGACTGCTATTTTAAATATAATTAAGCCTAACACAGTTATTGTTACGCTACAAAGTACAAAAGTCACATACATATATTGTGACCCTGCTGTATATATTTATTCATACTAGGTAAAATGGCTTGGTTTGTACCAGACAGAGCAGCCTTACGAGTTAGTACGGAAGTGAAACGATTTCCAAGGGTTTCATCTACAACTTAGTGGTATAGTTGGTTCACGTGCAAGGTGCTTAGGTATTATATGTTCATTACCTTTAATCGTAGGGTACATAGATGTATAAGAATGTAACATACATGCTTCTTGTAACCTCTTATTAACTGACTGATATGCTTCGAAGAGTTTCCATTAAAAACTGTTTTTTTTTTCAAAATAGATGTTGAATAGAAATTTCTGAATAGAATCTAAATATAAAACTGACTGTAACTATTTAGATATAAGAAATAAACTCAATTAAAAAATATAATCATAAAATTGACTATATCTATTTCAAAATACAAAATGAACTCGATTGAAAAAAAATAAAGTATGTATAATATAAGTAAAGTTTGAAAATGGAATAGGTTAAGATATTACATGTGAAGGAGTTTCTATTTTCAAAAAATTGTTTATTACACATAAAATTAAAGTTTTAAAATGGAATAGGTTCTGGCGGCTGCATATTTTTTATTGAGTTTATTTTTTATTTCGCAGTAATTAGAGTCAATTTCTATTCAGCCAGGTACAATTTAATATAAACCTACTACGACGAAATTGCTATAGCTAGAATCCAATCATTATTGTTTAAGATTAAATTAGAATTAATATAATAAAGTCAATATTTCTTTTAAATAAAACATTTATCTTTTTATTGCAAATATATTTTAGTAAATTAATTGGATGGTTCGAGGGGAATGTTAGTGGTCTTTGTGAATACCATAATGGGACTTCGATTTTGTATGCATATTACAATTAATATTGTATAGACCCTTTTAATAAATTAGAATACATAAGGTTAATTGAAATTACAGATAGAATAAAGTACGTCCATTAAAAAACGGTTCAAGGCGCGCGGGTGCGATCAATAACTTTTATTTGTTATTGACAAAGATGGATGAGTTGATTGAAAACGTACCTTAAGTTGAAGTCCATTTTTTTCACATAGAAAAAAAAAAGTTAAATTTTTTTCTCATTTTTAAATTGAGAACGTAGACCATCGAATTAAATTCAAGTTTAGGTACGTCACTAATAATAAGTTAATTTATGTATGAAACCGTGATACCAATGACTTTAAAAGCACGGCATACTTGCAAGTATTTTTCCGCATCGATCGACATTTGAGATTTCTTTCAGTTTAAATATTTTAGTGTGAAACTAAAACTTTTTAATAACTATTTCAGGTTGTTATACAGATTATATTTTGGTGAAATTTTCATAAGGGCAGTGGTAACGCGACTTATAGTGTTAATTGCTCTATGTTGAAATTGTATTCTTTTTAGTCTGAATTATTTAATTTTGAATATCGAACAGTATCTACGATAAATGTATAGTTTTGGCACCGAAATATCTAGAACATAAACTGCAACTACATATCACTACTATATCTTACACAATACAAGCAATAGAGCGGTAAAACAATACATATGTGGCGCCATGTGTGATGAACAGTCCAGTCTGTCTATTTTATTACTCGTGGTCAGAACTGAACCAAAACAAATTACATGTCTGCTTTTAAACTATTTTCTCGACAGTTGTACGAAATAAATGGTTGGATTTATATATACTGTGACAAAGTTTTTATTATAGCTCATCACGTACGTCATAGATTAAGTAGACTTTTCGTTGTCAGCGCTCATAATCCGTGTCAAGGATAATATTCCCCTGGATATTTCAGGATTAGGGGATTAACCCTATTATTTAATGAAAAATAACGAAGCCAGATTGTACTGGCTTAAATTTATGTTCAGAAGGATATTGCAATAAATGTCCATTTTTTTATTTTAAATGTCAAATTATTAATATATATATAATATGATATCTATGATGTTTTTGAGATAATTCGTTCCAAGCATAAAACTTTTGTTTGGGATGGTATAACATGGTTCTATCAATGTTTATTATTTAAATAATTGTTGTGGCGACTGGTCTACTCGGGTCACGAACACTATTTGCTTCTGCAAAAGCATATACTGCTGGTCACTTTATTCTCCCAAATTAGAATTCAAAAATAAATCTGTATTATTGTAAACATGTACAACATTTATTTGAAAAGAATACGAGTTGAGTTTCTTGTCAGTTCTTCTCATCTCGAAATCATTCCGAACTGATAGTAGATTTGATATATCATAAGTGTCTGTAATAGATTTACATGAATAAATATATTTTAAATTTAATTGAATTGAACTTCCGCACATAATCCAGAAAAAATTACTAAATACTAGTTAAAATAAAAAATAGTTAGTCAAATACCTCGTCTTTGCTCCGATGCTCTTTTTCTGCAGTTCACAGTCACGGAGAGAGGATAAACACATCACACACATACACACACACATACACAAGGAGACATATATCAATACACATCAAAACAAAGGATTTAATATGTCTTATTAACAATTGGAGCGCACGTGGCCAACAACAAAGTTTGTATATGTAATGCTGAATAGAGGGTAGTTACTCAAAATAAAAATGGGGACTACCTACATATTCAAAAATATTAATATTGTTATAATATTTTTTTACGCTAGAGATATAACTGAAAGATATAACTCAAAGGTGACTGACATAGTGATCTATCAACGCACATCCCAAACCACTGGACGGATCGGGCTGAAATTTGGCATGCAGGTAGATGTTATGACGTAGGCATCCGCTAAGAAAGGATTTTATTTAATTCTCCCCCCAAGAGGATAAAATAGGGAATGAAAGTTTGTATTAAACTTTGTAAAATGACGTAGGCATCCCCTAAGAAAGGATTTTGATAAATTCCACCCCTAAGGGGATAAATTAACGTGGGCAAAGCCGCGGGCAAAAGCTAGTATTTATATAAATTGTTGGTAATATGTCGTAGATATATGTGTAATACATATCAGGGACGGCGGAAACGGGCATTTAAAGCATGGAGCATGCGGGCGCCTCGTGGAATGGGGCGCCATCACGAGATTCGGATATATACTATAATTTTATTGAAATATAGAAGATATGTAACAAAGCTTATAATTAATTACATGGTAAATATACAATAAAAAAAAACAAAAAAAAACCTAAAAGTTATTTGCTAAGATTGTCCCGTATCGTACCTGGCATAAGGGTTCCCATAACCCTCGCAGCATTTCCACGTTGAATTGCTAGGGAAATCCTTTGCGCCAGATACAATCCGGAACGTCGATCATGGCCTCTGTCGCCAATACGCCGCCCCAACTCGTTTATAAATATAGAATCTATACAATACTTAATAAATTATAATAAATAATATAACTTAACTATGAATGCGGATATATATACCGCGCTAGGATAAAAATTGCATCTGGGTGCCTATCCTAGCGCCGGCCCTGTATGTATTAAATTTATATCACTGTCATTGCGCCTAGATTTATGTATCTATATCATTATTACTATATATATATATATATATATTTATATGTATAAAGGCATCCGCAGACTACCCGCATCTAGGCACCCCGTCAGGCATATGCTGAGCGGAGACCTATTTGGTTATCATGGTACCAAATAGATCTCCGCTCAGCATATGCCGTCCAATCCAATGCAATTTGTAAATAGAAAAAATAACTATTTTTTTTATTTGTTGTATTTTATGTGTATCAAATAAACGTATTTGCTTTCTTTCTTCTTCTTTCTATGTTTATAGTGCTGTTCATATATATAGGCAACGATTGTCATTCACGATCGAGTGGTCTGACACCTTGTTTGCCATTCGCTTTACATAAAAAAAACATACGTCACAATCTATAACAGATTGAAATTGTTATTCAAACATCGTTTCCAGTATTCATACATCCATGTCCCAAACAAACCGACCCGAGGTTGGCTGATGTCATAATTTTACGGCCCAATCTGCTTCCCACTCTTTATCTTCCATCCCGCTCCCACCTACGATTATTAACCATTATGTAAATAAATAAAAGGATAAATATTCAATGTAACAGCGCCTTAAGACCGCATATTAAGGAGATGAGAGTGGAATATTAAAATGACAACTTGACTCTGTTACTGGCGAGAAAATAAAACGAGAGCTGTCTTATTTTTAGAGGCAAAAAGGAATTTTAAGAAGGAAGTTCATGGTAAGGGTAATGAGGGGCAAACAGCGGTCGTTTGCTGAATTAGAACATCACGAGTAATGCGCCTATTGACTTTTAGGTATTAAGTTTGCACCGACCAAATGAAGGCATCATCATCAGTATGAAATTGGGCATTTTTTTACCGTAACGTTGTAGCATATTGCAGTATTTCACCGTCGGAATTTTAGTAATATTATAAACGCGAAAGTTGAAAGATGGATGGATTTTTGTTACTCTTTCACGCAAAAACTACTGAAGGGATTTTGGTGAAACTTTACAGTAATATAGCTTATACATCAGAATAACACATAGGATATAATTTAAAAATATATTATGCAAATTAGGATCAAATAAGTGAGATATAGACGAAGTTGCGCGGATCAGTTAGCATGGATTAATAGAATAGAAAATCTTTTATTCAAATAACTTAATTTAAGCACTTTTGAAGTATGGAGTTACGGCCTCGGTGGTCTCGCGGTTTAACACACTGCTTTACTTCCTATGGTCGCGGGTTCGATTCCTCGCACAGTGTAAACATTTGTATTCATGAGTACGATTTTGTATTTACAAGTTTGTATCGGTCTGGGTGTTTTCTATGTATATTATGAATGTATTTCTTATAAAAAATATATCTAAGTATTTAAGTTGTCTAGTACTCATAGACACAAGATCTTACCATGGGACAGCGCCGTCTACTGTGTGAATTGTCCAGGGTTTTTTATTTATTTATTTAAAGTGAAGAGTGTAGACTAGTACTTTTTTTATCAGTCATTCGGAATGCTTTCTCATTAAAGAACGAGCAAGAAACTTCAAATTCAAATTCAAATTCAAAAATCATTTATTCATGTAGAACATTTTAGCCGCTTATGAACGTCAAATTTTAACATTCTAAATTTATTTGTTTCCCTACCATCCAGTTCGGTATATAGATCCAATTGAGAAGAACTGGCAACTTATTGTTTAAAATGAAATATGTGTTAAATATGAAGATAACTATAAATATATAAATAGAAATAGAAATAATCTTTATTCAAATAAACTCATTACAAGCACTTTTGAATAGTCATATTTTGATTCTACCACTCATTCGGAATGCAGATTCATCACAAGAAGAATGAGCAAGAAACTTGTGTGTTGCTCTTTTTAATAGATGTTTTTTTTATATAAATATTTGCAGTATGACAAGTAAGAGGCATGCGATAATCAACATAGAAGTCGCTATGCACCCAATATATGCATGGTGGACTGAGTATGGGATTATTAGTACTGAGGAGTAAGTGTCCTTGTCCTTATACTAGTAATGTACTCTGACAGGTCAATCTTCTCGTGGTTTCCCCGAACATGATTGTATTGTGGTTTCGTAGTGCATTAGCCACTATCGAGTTGCTTAATTGATTCGACTTCATTCTCATCTTGTCGTCCTCTATTGCTAGTCGTGCCAGCGTATATTGTTACTATATATATATACCTCGGTTGTCTAGCGGTAGCGCTTTACGACCGATGGTCGCGGGTTCGATTCCTCGCACGGGACAAATATTCATGAGTATGATTGTTTGTATTGGTCTGGGTGTTTTCTATGTATAATATGTATGTATGATGTATATGATATATATGATGTATTTACAAAAAAAAAGCTATGTATATGTATCAGTTATCTAGTACCCATAACACAAGCTTTAACTAGCTTAACTTGGGATGGCGCTGTGTGAATTGTCCTGAGATTATTATAGATTATTGTTTATAGATTATATATACATATATACAATAAAAAACTGTCTTTTTTATAGTTTGTTAAGTAGTACCTACATTTTAATTATTAATGAGTTATAAAGCTTTCTTCTTTATATTAATAGTAATAATCCTGGACTAAACAAACACGCCATCTAATCCCAAAACTAAGTAGAGCTTGTGTTAAAATTATATATACCAGACAATATGTTGTTTATGGAAATTCATACATAATATATATAGAATATACCCATGTCGATAAAAACAATCATACTGATGAGCTCAAATGTTTGCATGCATGGAATCGAAGCCGCTGTTATTGGAAGTATTGTGATAAACCACTAAACCTTCAAGGTCGTTGAGCAAGGAATTTATAAAAATTAAACAATATAAAGTTGTTTTATAACACATTTTTATATGTTTCGAATAACATGACGTACTCACCCATCCAACGAGTGACCGCATATAACTTTGCTTGACTTTATTAATCCACTCGGAATAAAGCAACAAACTGAGCCGTGAACACAGATTTTAAAGGGTTGAAACACGCGTATTTTATAATCACATTGATATTATCATGTTGGTACATAATAGCGAATTAAAAATGTTACAATTGTGTTACTCGGCATAAATTCAGCAGTCGTATCACGAGTAGGGGGTTGCAATTTGGGTGGGGCAGGGTTGTAAGGGGTGCTGTTTGGGGCTGCGTTTCCGCTTAGAGATGGCGAGAGGGGGGGGGGGGGGGATAGGGACGTGTTGGACGTATCATATAGTCCTTTAGACGTATATTGTCTTTAATATACATATACGGACATTTTTATGTCGCAAGAGTTGCGATTGTACGTGAGAGGATTTCTGGCTTGTAACTTATTTTGTATAAAAATTATATTGTTGTATCTGTGACATTGTACGTGGTATTCGGAATAACAATAGACTAATTTTATTTTTTTTATTTGCGAAGCGACTGTAATAACCAAAGAATCAGTGTTAAAGGAAGTCTGCTGAGTACGTACGTGAACAGTTTTTGAGATTGTAAACAAGCTTTTATATTAAAAAAAGACATTATGTTCGCCAAACAGTCAACACAAGTCTTCTAAACTATATCCAAACTTCATTGACTGATGATGCCTCGTTTAGTGGCGAAACACGTGTCGCAATATGGGTGTAGATCAAATAACGGTCGGAATTTGATCACTAATAGGGAATGTCGTAACGCTTGCAGTAGCGGTGGTCGGGTTTCCGCGCTGCATATTTGTAGTCTCATATGCTAATGGTAGCAATGATAATATAAACTCACTAGGTTATTAAACCCATATTATTTCCATTTCTATTAGCGTGTACAAACGTACAGAGAAAAATAATATATATTATATTTTGTCGTTGGTAACATAAATATAACGTGTACATTTTAACTCATACTCTCATACTAATACTATAAAAAAATGTTTCTGTATGTTTGCCTATTCGCTACATTTTTATGACTCAACATCTAAACAGATTTTAACGTAATTTAACATCGATATAATTTTTTTAACGGATATAGTTTATTGTCATTTTACCATTTATGATCTTTCTAATTTCTAATAAGAATGTATTTTGCAATACATTACCGATGGTACTTTATGAATGTGGATGGATGTAAAGGGAGTGGACGCCCTAAGAAAATATGGATGGATTGTGTGAAAGATGATATGAATAAAGAAGAGTATGTTCAGATATGACGACCGATAGAGAGCAGTGGAAGAGAATGACATACTGCGCCGACCACAAATAATGGGATAAAGGCAAGGCAATGATGATGATTACCGACGGTGATTTTTGCAGTATAGGCTACTTTTTTTTATTTTATTTATATACTTTCTATTGCAGCAGATAGATTACAGGAATCAAAATTAACACATATATTTATTTTTAATAGGTGGTCTATCGCTTACTCAATTTTTTTTTAATTATTAAAATGGATTTTATATGTAAATTATGACGTAAAGTTATCACGTAGGTATGTTTGTAATCTATAATGCGACACTTACTAATTACTCAGTTTGTCTTATGGTTGATTCGTAGAGGACGCCCTTAGGTGTTAAGTTCGCCATATGTACAATTATTGTATATTGTATTTGTGCATTAATGTTTGAATAAGTAAATAAAATATTTTAAACAATTTTTTCTTTAAAAAATGAGATTGAAGTTCTGGGTATAAGTTCGTTTTTTTATATACAGACTAAATTAAAGTTTAAATAAATAAATAAAATATATTAAAAAAAAAATGCTTTAGGAAATAAGAAAGTCTCGGGTATAAGCTAGTATTTTATATACAGACACGGTTGACGATTTTGTTATCTGTATGATGATATAATACAGAAGGAATTCCACAGCGACGCGGAACCACGTATCTTTAACTCCCATGAGTATTTCAATAAACCTTCCGCAGTAGATAGATACCTAGACTGGAACGTATGTACAAATTGTCAAGATATATTCCAGTTATTTTTGTTATATTGTTAATAATAATTATAACTGTACAATAAGTAACCGTACGAGTCTACAGCATGGGGTTTTTTAAGAAGGGTATATTAAGATTCCTTAAGGGTCGGCAACGTGCACGTGACACCCCTGGTGTTTCAGGCGTCCATAGGCTACGGTATTATTTACCATCAGATGGGCCCTATGCTCGTTTGCCACTATAGTAGTATAAAAAAAATTACACACAGCGCCATCTAGTACTAAGAGCTTTTGTTATAGATTTTTGTCCAGGGTTATTATTATTGATTTTAGAAGAAAAAAATAGATTCAATTAAACTTAATATAAGCACTTATGAATAGTCGTGTACTTGCGTGTTGCTCGCAAGTTTCTTGCTTATTCTTCTTGTGAGTCTAGGTTCTGAATGAGTGGTAGAATAAAAAAAATATGTATATAAATATGACTGTGAAAAAATGAGAATTATATTTTTAAGAATTTTGTGTGAATATAATTTGCCAAATAGTTAGGTTGACATATATAAATGAATATAATACTTGAGTAACAAAATAAACCAGTCATAGTAATCAGAGATTGTATATGGTATCTTAATAAACGTCTATCTTTATATATAAAAATTATGTATCACGTTGTTTGTCCGCGACGGACTCTGAAACTACTGAACCGATTGCAAATTTGATTAGCACATTGTGTGCAATTTGATCCAATTTGAAAGATAGGATAACTTACACCTCAATTTATAGTCGCAATATTATTTTATTGCAAATTATTTTTAACTATAAAGTTAAAACTTCGGGCGGCGTTATGGGCAGGGTCAATATGAGGGAGCACTCTAATATGGTTGAGTGCAATGATGGCTGGCTTATCCGTCATACTCGTGACCGGGTTCTGCTTGTAGGAACTGATCTGTTCGGCTTACGAACACTGATTACACTATTTGCTTTTGCAATAGCATATGATGGTGGTCACTCTATTCTCCCAAATTTGAAATTAAAAATGAATCTGTATTATTGTAAACGTGTATAACATTTATTTGAAAAGAATACGAGCTGAGTTTCTTGTCAGTTCTTCTCATCTCGAAATCATTCTGAACTGACGGTAGATTTGACATATCAAAAAGTCTGTAATAGACCTACATGAATAAAGATGTTTTGAATTTGAATATAAAGAAACTGTTAGCCACATCAACGCTATATAAGATAGAAAACAAGCGCAAAATAAATGTTATTAACACGCACATCGTGTCAATATTAACACTTTTATTAGTGGACCATTACTAGCGCTGTAAGTGCTAATAAAATATTTATTACCTCCACAAACATTATGTAACGAGTTTAGTATGTATTTATTAGGTTATATTAAAATACGGATCATTTCGGCTAGCAATATTTTATTTAGACTGAGGGGTCAGACGAGTCAACTGCCTAGGTATATGTAACATTAGTTGCGTATACAAAATACAAAATAAATAAATAAATAACCTTGGACAATTAACACAGCGCTATCTAGTCCCACGTCAACAGAGCCTGTGTTATGGGTACTAGAAAACTGATATAAATATTTAGATATTTTTTTGTAAATGAATATATAATTTTCATAGAAAACACCCAGACTGATACAAACAATCATAGTCATGAATACAAATGTTTGCACCATGCGAAGAATCGAACCCGCGACCATCGAAAGTAAAGCGGTGTGCCAAACCGCTAGACCACCGAGGCCATCAATCTTTAAAGATTATTAATTACTAAATAATATTTTACTGTTTCTGAATATATACATAAATGACATAGTTAATTAAATATTGAAGAATTTTATTAAACAAATATATATAGTTAAAATCAAGAAAATAATTACGTAATTTCTATATATTTTCTATAGAATTTTATAATTATAAAACAACTAATTCATCTTCTCCTCTTCTCTTCTGCTTGCTGTGCCTAACATGGTTCATAATTGGTCTCCTGAATGTGAACTTAACAACTGGGTACTGTAAAGTAAGTATTATTTCTATTTACTTCTTTATATGCATAAAGAAGTAAATAAAAATAATAATACTTACGTTACACTTTACAGAATAATAGATACATATTATTTGTGGGGGCTCGAGGCACCACCGCAAAGGTATTCAAACTCCTGTTCTATTAATATAATAATGTATTGTCGATTAAATAGAAATATGACATTTTTCTAAATTAGAAGATAGAATTGCCTCCTTTTATGTAAGTCAATTAAATTAACCACGCCGTCTTAATCATTATCTAAATACTTTTAAAATGGTATATAATACTTCTGTGTAAATTTAAATTTTAAAAGCAAAAAATAATTTAAATAAATTAAAAAAAAAAAAACTTTAATTGCTTGTTTTATAAATAAAAGTACATTTTGAACGCTGCAATTTTTCTATTTAACCGACGGTATATATTTTATCCCATGAGCCGTATTAAATCCACTAAACTAATTCCTATCCCGAGGGGAACAAATAACAGCGCGTTTCGTTTCGCCCGGATAAGATAAGAAAAGCGTTTTGTGTTTAAAGACAATAACACTTACCCACTGCGGTATCAAATAAGAGGTAGGGTAGGTTCAAGTGCCACCTAGCTGGGAAAATACCCCGCCTGTTGGCGGGTCTTAACGAGAAATAAAGAGGAGAAAGCGAATTTCGTTAAGGCCAAGTATTTTGTTTTTTTCGGACTATTTTAATGCTGTTGCAGCTGGCATTTACAGCTTCACTGGATTATAGGAGGCGAGTGCTGGCATTGCAAACTCGCGGAAGGTGGAGTGGCTGAAGGATGCTCCCGCCTGACGAATATGACTTTAACCTGAGGGCACCGCTAGGGTTCGAACCTAGTCTCAGGCCGTCTTAATTTCGAATCCCGTTTGATTTTAATCGATAGTAGGGGATGGTGTTTTGTGAATTGCAGTAGGTGTATGACCATTATCAAGTATTTTTTGCTTTTTTATACTTCTTGTGACTTTTGTACTAATTGTTAGTACATGTCAGCCTCATTGTATCTGTCCTAAAATACTTAGTACTTTATCTATATATATATTCTACTTAAAACCTAATACTCTACAATTCAAAAATGTTTTTTTTTTAATCGGTAAAGGACTGTTTCTATTTATTATAAAATAAATTTAAATCTTATTTATTTATAATATTAGTATAGACTACCTGCGCCCACGACTTTGTACATCAGATTTAACTTTTTTGTTTGTATTTGGATTGGATTATTTATTATTTAAGAGTATTTTCCATATGTATATTAGTAACCGCATAAAAATAAGTTAGGCCATTATTGTGATTACATTATTAAACGTACAGACAAACGGATAAATATTCTGAAAATCTGTTATTTAGATTTCATTACGTTGATGAAGTCCTTCAATGATAGTTTTTCTCATAAATCGTTCATATATAGATATTTTTATTATATAGATACTAGTTGACCCGTGCAACTTCGTCTGCATAGAATTTAACTTTATTTTTCTAAAATAAAAGTAGCCTAAGTTACTCCTTATTACATCAGCTACCTGCCAACAAATGTCCCGTAAAAATCGGTCCAGCCATTTCAGAGATTAGCCAGAACAGACAGACAAAAATTAATAAATGTTATTTTGTTGTATGTACCGTATTTATATTAATATGCATGTAGTAAAAAACGGTTATTTCAATATTACAAACAGACACTCCAACTTTATTTATATATTATTTATGTATAGATTATATATCGCCGAATTTATATAATATCATTTTAAATTATATCGTATATATTATTATGATGTATAAGCTATATTACTGTAATGTTTCATCAAAAGGCGTTCAGTAGTTTTTAATAGAGTAACAAACATCCATCTATACTCACAAACTTCGCGTATATAATATTAATAATAAGATATACTCTTAGATAATGGTATTCGTCGCCTTAACTGTGCGTCTCAATACGCCTTTACGACCATTTGCCGGTCCACACAGCTTCATACTGAGAGCGAAATACTTTTCCATCTTTACTTAATCTAATATACTTAGTTGAAATCAAATAATTGTATAGCAACTCTCTATAGACTTCTCTCGTTCTATTGTATTAATAATTGTAGATAAATTAATTTTAATAATTACAGGCACACTACTAAATCTTGAATTTAGTTTTTTTATCTTGAATCTTTAATTTACTTATTTTGAATCTTGAATTTTATCATAAAATAGTAGAAAAAATGGGAGTAAAGTCGTATCGTAACCTGTAGCAAGTAACAGCATGAAGCACTATAAAGATATTAAATTTTGAGATAGCTATTTTTTAGTAGTAATCACTTAACTTTAATTTTTGAACATTTTTCGAGCCCGATTTTTGTATTTTTGCTTATTTTTGGTGGAGAAAATTTGCATATATACTGTATTAAACTTATATAAAAGTTGTACACTTGTATTTTTATTGGCGACGTTGTATATTCGTACGAGAAGAATATGCATCATTTTATAAAAAGAAATAAAAGTATATCGCCATGTTATGGTCCACGTTCTATTTTTAAAATTGATTTATTTTATTTTTAAGAGACATTTAAAGGCTATTCACGATCGTAAGCAGTTTATAACGCATTATATATTGTTAAATATATATGTACCCCTGGATATCGCAGTCAGATATAAAAAGAAAGAGAAAGAAAGAAAAACATTTATTGATTGATTATTATATGATATCTATTATTATTACTAAATAATATCTTTAATATTAACTTTAAACGCGAAAGTTTGTGAATACTGATGTAAGTGTTTGGATGTATAATTCATCTACGATGGATATTTGTTCCTATTTCACGCAAAAACTACTAAACGAATTTTGATGAAACTTAAGCTGTGAACAGTAGTGTACGTTTGAGAGCCGATAATTAGGAAAACAAACATTACAATCAGAAAGACCACCTTGCTGACAATTCTAATTACATAAAAAAAAAATTATGAAAAAAAATTGCAGGCTCTTAGTCAGAGAGCCTACAAAGTGGCAACATTTCCACGTTCATAGCGACAAGAGCAGCATCTCAAGTCGTGCTCATAGTGAGAAGAGACCTCTAGAAGCTAGGCGGATTAAAAGCGTATAAAGCTTCAAAAAAGTCATAAATTTATAGTTTAGATGACGTAATTTATAATTCATAGAGACATTCATATTTTGAGGGCCTCGGTGATCTAGCGGTTTAGTACACAGCCTTACTTTCGATAGTCGCGGGTTCGATTCCTTGCAAGACACAAAACATTTGTGTTTAAGTGTATGGATTGTTTGTTTCGGTCTGGGTGTTTACTATGTATAATATGTATGTATTTAAGAAAAATATATATCTAAGTATCTGTATCAGTTGTTTTGTTCCCATAACACAAGCTTTAGCTAGATTAACTTGGGTCTAGATTGCTCTGTGTGAATTGTCCTGAGATTATTATTAATATTTTTTTGCAAATTATAATACATTACATCTGCCCCCGGTTTTACCCTCGTAACATTTATAGTCTATGTTTTATTCGGATGTACAAGTTATAATAGTATAGATTAAAAAAATGATAACCATGACTATTCAAAAGCGCTGAAATTAAGTTTATTTGAATAAAATATTTTCTATTCTATTCTGTTATTGTAAAGTTTCATCAAAATTGATTTAGTAGTTTTTGCGTGAAAGAGTAACTAACATCCATACGTACATCCGTCCATCCACAATAAAACCGTTCGCGATTTTTTTTAAATATTATAAACGTGAAAGTTTGTGAGTATGGATGGGTGTTTGTTACTCTCTCACGTAAAAACTACTAAATGAATTTTGATGAACCTTTACAATAACAGAATAGAATAGAATAGAAAATCTTTTATTCAAATAAACTTAATTTAAATACTTTTGAATAGTCATAGTTATCATTTTAGTCTGCTCCTATCACTACGACTGATTTAATCTTATTGTGTTTTTATATTTGAGCCTAAATAATTTAGTGCTGGTTGGTAGTTTGTATTCACACGTTTCGACTTGTAAAATGTGAACTTACAAGGATTGTTTAAAAGAGCAACACACAAGTTTCTTGCTTATTCTTGTGATGAGACAGCTTTCCGAATAAGCGGTAGATTTAAAAAAAATTGTTGACTATTCAAAAGTGCTTAAATTAAGTTTATTTAAATAAATGATTTTCTATTCTAATCTACCGCTCATTCGGAAAGTTGTCTCAGCATGGCTTATAGGTTAGCATCAGAATAACATATAGGTTATATACGAATTATATACGTGGGCGAAACCACGGGCACAGCTAGTACATACATATATATTCTAGAAGCGACAGGATAGCCACGCGACCGCCTTGATAAATGATTGTTACAGTGGCTGAGTTGCGTCGCTGACTTGCACATCTTTTAAAATAATCTCCCTCATGAAGATTTACCGGCAGAGTTTACTCGGGTCGAAACCCGCATAATATTAGAATATATTACTGCCGCAACACTGATAATATGATTTTAAAAACACCTCTAAATGACGACCTCACTGGTCTAGTGGTTGAGTTCTTTTCGACAGTCGCAGGTTCGATATTAATGTATTATGTTAACAAACTTTAAAACGTATAACAGTTGAGTTTTAGCCGATTAGCTTTATTAGATTTAGCTTTATTTCCGATGGTCGTAGATTTGTATTCATGACTATGATTCTTTTGTATAGGTTTTGTATGTACCTATAATATGTATGTTATATACTATTTCTTTTTCCTAATCATATAATGTATGTATTTAAAAAATATATCTATTTATTAATACCAGTTGTCAAGTATCTAATACCTATAAAACAAGCTCTGCTTTACTTGTGCCTAGATGGCACTGTTTTAATTGTCCTAATATTTTTACTGGTCTAGCAGTTGAATTCATTGCAATAGTTGTTCAAACCTACAATAATATGTTAACAACCTGACTATAAAACGTATAGCAACTGAGTTTATACAATAGAATAGAAATTTTATTGACTCATTATGTTGTGTCAAACGCAACAATAATTATATAAAATATACAAGCCATAATTAATAAACATAAAAAAAAAAAACAGATCAATGTGGACCACAACTCAGCTTAATGCTGGATACACAGTTTCCAGTGCTGATTTTTAGTTATTCATTATTATAGTGTAATTGGATTGACAAACAAACTGACGGCCTGCCTGATGGTAAGAGATAAGATACATTGTTAAAGTTGGGATGGGTTTTCTAGATCACTGCTGACAAATGCAGTTCCATCATTAGCAGATTCTAATCTATATCTAATATTATGACAGCGAAGCACAAGATATTTAATTAAGTTCAGCCATTAACAGAATTCAGGTCGAAATATAATCTAGAGCGTTTAGGTTGGGTCCACACTATAAGATCGATCACGTTTCGTTCTCGGTTCGATCTCGGTCTGGTAAAATCTAAGCATGTCCACATTAGGTGAGATAAAATAAGAAATAAAAAAGTACTGCAAAGGGTTGAATAAATGAGACAGTTCATAAATAATAATATCTTAGGACAATCCACACAGCGCCATCTAGTCCCATTGTAAGCAGAGCTTGTGTTATGGGTACTAGACAACTGATATAAATACATGGATACATTTTTTTGTAAATAAATACATATTATACACAGAAAACACCCAGACCGATACAAACAATCATACTCATGAATACAAATGTTTGTGCGGTGCGAGGAATCGAACCCACGACCATCGGATAGTAAAGCGGTGTGCTAAACCACTAGACCACCGAGGCAGTCAAAAATAAATATTATTGAGAATAGATATATTTGATATATTACTATTATCATTTTTCTTTCTTTCCTTCCTCTCATGCGCCATCCCCCACCTTCTTTCTTTTCTAGTCTACCCAAAGATTGTCTGGAGATATCACTTAAGCGATAAACCGACCATCTGTACATCATCTTACTAATATTATAATCGCGAAAGTTTGTGAGTAGGGATGGATGGATGTTTGTTACTCTTTTACGCAAAAATTACTAAACGGATTTTGATGAAACTTTACAGTAATATAGCTTATACATTAGAACTATAAACTTTATAAATTAAAAGGATATTACGTAAATTGTGAAATATAAATGTCAAGTAAGTGTAATGCAGACGGAATTGCACCAGTTTGCTAGTATTATATATATTCTGCTTTTTCTATTTTTTTAAGGCGTATAAAAATATTTTACTGGATCGAGATTGGATACCGTACGGACCTTACAGTGTGTACTCAGCCTTAATACATAACTCTGCCAGCATCCGGCAATAAACGGATCACATCTAAAAAGTTATGGCGCCTATCTTGCAGTTTGTAAACAATATTTGATGTTATTACGCAATATTAACGATTATGGGGTATTTGTGTATTATGCTTAGATGTGTTCTTAACTATGACATGTCTGTCAATCAAATAGCTGGACCTATTTTGACGGGACTTTTTTTGGCAGGTAGCTGATGTAATAAGGAGTAACTTAGGCTACTTTTAGCTAGCTAGTCATTTATAAAAATAAATAGCGGTTTTTTAATGGCCAGTGAGTGATAATAATAATATATAATTTGCTCAAGACAATTCACACAGCGCCATCTAGACCCCATTAAGTTAAGCTACACTAAAGCTTGTGTTGTGTCACAATATATATATGTATATAATTCAATCTAAATCTATACATATAAATAAAATTGGAGTGTCTGTCTGTAATATTGAAATAACCGTTTTTTACTACATGCATATGAATATAAATATCGTATGTACACCAAAACAACATTTTTAACATTTTTTGTCTGTCTGTCTGTTTGTTTCGGCTAATCTCTGAAATGGCTGGATCGATTTTGACGGGACTTTTTTTGGCAGGTAGATGATGTAATAAGGAGTAACTTAGACTACGTTTATTTTAGAAAAATAAAGTTAATTTCCACGCGGACGAAGTCGCGGGTACAACAACAACAATTAGGATAAATAGTAACACGAGGACGGACATCTTTATCCCAAAAAAGCAGATAATTTGGCGGGAAATAGCCAGTATGATATAGTCTATGGAGTGTTGTGTGTGATCTTATGGCAGTGTATGCATCCGTAATGGTTATATCGATTTTACGGCCGACAATCGTTTATGCGCTAAATTTAGAACGCCTTCCATTTATCATTAGTTATATTAGCTATTTAAATAGCTGGCAACACATGCTTAGGTTTCCAATATAATAACCATCTATATCAGAATAATTACTACTGGTCGAAATTTGACCATATATAATCTTATTAGTATTATACACGCGAAAGTTTGCGAGTATGTATGTTTGTTACTCTTCCATGCAAAAACGATTGAATGAATTTTGCTTGAAATTTTACAGTAATATAGCTTATACATCAGAATAATATATAGACTATAAATTTCGGACTGAGACTTTGCACACATAAAGCTACTATGACGTAGGCATCCCCTAAGAAAGCATTTTGATAAATTCCACCCCTAAGGGGTATATTATCCCCTTAGGGGGAGCGAAGCCGCGGGCAAAGCTAGTGCTAATATATTATTAAATTATGAAATAGAACACATGAAAATAGAACGCCTTCCATTTATCATTAGTTATATTAGCTGTTTAAATAGCTGGCAACACATACTTAGGTTTCCAATATAATAATTATCCGTATCAGAATAATCCTTTTTAAATTACTACTGGTCGAAATTCGAACATATATAATTAAAAATATAACTTTGATCATTATTAAGGTTCTATTATCAAAGAGTTTATTTATACTTCTATAATCACAGGCACGGGCAGTAACATAAGCAATAGACAAAAGAGTAGATATGCGTGTGTGTTTCAAATAATATATATTAAAATTATGAATGAATATTTAATGTAATTTTCATTCATAATTTTAAAAATATTTTCGCATTCTGCATTCATTATTTGTATAAACTACTAGCTACTCGCCCCGGCTTCGGACGGGTGTAATATGTATATTTTAAATTAGAAATAGAACAGTAGGTTAAATATTAAAATATATTACAATGATAAAGTTTACATGTTGACATTACAAAAAATCCTGAGATATTCAAAGTACATATTCTATAAAAATGTACAAACAACTAATTCTACGATGGCTATATACTATCAATAAACTATCCTCTAGAATCACTATATCTACAAAAATAATCGCTTCAAAATCCATTGCGTAATTTTAAAGATTTAAGCATACATAGGGACAGACAGCGATAGCGACTTTGTTTTATACTATGTAATGAAGAGTGTATGAAATTTCATACTTCTCTATCCGCGCATTTTTCGTAAAAAGGGGTACAAAGTTTTAGCTTAAATAGTTCGTTCGAGGAATCGAACTCGCGATTATCGGAGGTAAGGCGTTGCTAACCCACTAGACCACCGAGGATGTATTGTATGTAATTTTTTAGGTAATCCAATTTTGTACAAGGTGTGTAATATTACATCTAGTATATCAGTATTTGTTATTTAAATTTCATAATACATTTTAAAGATGAATAAAGAAAACACTCAGCTTGTCGCCCATCTCAAGTTAAACGGATCGGAACCCATTAGCAGCTCAAACTCTCTGTCAATTACGGACAGAATTATGAACTAAATGTTCGAGTAAAAAGCTTATTGAATTAGAATGAAATGCTATTAAATTATTGTATAACTCTAACGTTAAAAAATACTCAAATTACCTACTTACATTTTATTCAAAAGAGCACTGGCGCTCAGAACTTTGTCTAGTCAATTTTTATTGGCTGAACCTGCATTTCCAATATGACGAAGTTAAAAGAAAAATGAAAATGCTAATATTCTTAAAATATTATAATTTATTGAAATGAAGAATATTTCTGTCTTCACTTCAATAAAGAATATTTGTTTTCATATTTTGAAATTCGAATGTCACTGAAAACGCTTGCATCATAATATCATAATGAAATTGTTCTACAATCAAAATATTTTGAATTTCGAATGTGGCGTAATATAACTAAATCAATATAATGAATATGTTATATATTTCTGTCTTCACTTCAATAAAGAATATTTGTTTTATTATTTTGAAATTCGAATGTCACTGAAAACGCTTGTATCATAATATCATAATGAAATTGTTCTACAATCAAAATATTTTGAATTTCGAATGTGGCGTAATATGACTAAATCAATATAATGACTATATTCTATAGAAATGACATTTTTGAAATTCGAATGTGTCTAAATTCGAATATAATCTGCAACAACTTAAAATCATATTATATCCATACTTTTGAAAATGAAAATGAAATGAAACTTTTTTATTAACATTATGAATATTTGTAAATACTTAAGGTTAAAAGCATTTTTCCAATATAATTTTCTAATCTGATCTATAATTTTATTCAAATGAAGTTAATTTTACTATTTATAAACTATATAAAACAAAACAAATATTTTTGAGGGTATACAGTTAAAAATCATTGCATCATAATATCATAATGAAACTGTGTTACGGCAATCAAAATATTTTGAATATATGAATAGGGCTCATATTTAAATCAATCAAACGGTTTTATATATTACAATGGGATCGTCAGCAATAAAGAATTCTTTTGAATTAATAATAACTTATTACAATATATGTTAACGATACAGATAATTTAAGTATTTTTTTTTAATGAATATTTTGAATTTCGAAAAGAAAACCTAAAGATAAATTTCAATTCATGACTATATTCTATAGAAATATTTATCCTATATATTTATATTAGTATAAAGTAATCATATATAGATAAAATATTTTAGTATAAATGAAAAGTCCATACTTTTTATTTAGTATTTGATAACTGTAAACCTTTTATTCGAAGGTGAATAAATAGATTTTTCCTTTCTAAATCAGAGCGTTAATATTATAAATGTAAAACAATTTACAAGGGATTGGGAGATTCCGTTGGGTGACACATGTAAGCAATATTCCGGAATCTATTGAAATATATACACGAACACGTGAAAATAATGTGTGAATATTATTTGAATTGTTTGTTATATAAGATATACTTTATTGTTTTCCTGATAAAAATAACTTCCATATGGATCCAGCCGTTGAGAAGTTAGGTGGTAAGCTTATACTTATGTATCATATCCATCTATATACTTAATATGTATAATATTACTTCCATAAAAATACAGCTATTTCTACTAGATGAACACCCCGCAAACGTTGTTTGTCATATAAATTAAAATCACTATTAAAAAATAAGGGTTGAAGATAGAAGGGTGAAATATTAGGGTTGTATGTATTTTTTAATGCCATATTGTAATAAAATAAATATAATATAAAAATTTTGTTCATAAAATAAAAAAAAAAATGTTAGGGGTGGACAATACTTATAACTTAGATATATAGAAATAGCCGATTCTCAGACCTACTGAATATACACATAAAAATCGGTCAATCCGTTTCGAAGGAGTATGGTAACTAACATTGTGACACGAGAATTTTATATATAACATAATATGTACAATGTTTATGACTATACGTTTTCTCCTGGGCCTTCAAATAATTAATAGGAAGGAAGTCGCGGCCGTGCCCTCAGCTCCATTTACTCCTACGAGGCCTCTTCATCAATACCCAATACCTATCTACCTATATATACACTACTGTTATATACATCGTTTACTCTTAAGAGCTTTAGGACTTAAACTAACTTACAATTTATAGTCTACCATTATTTATATCAAATTTGCTAAATATTATGCGTATTTTTATATCTTCTTTATCTTTATATTTACAGATCTTCTTATATATAAAAAAGAAATCATGTTTGTTTGTGTTGCTAAAACTCGGAAACGGCTGGACCGATTTGGCTAATTTTGTTTTTTTTAGAAGTCCATAGTCCAAGGTGAGAAAATATGAAGAAATTGTATACAACTTTGTAAAAATACAAACATTTGTATTTTTACAAAATTCTATACAAATGTAAAATGTTAAATGTAAATTGGACTCTAATCTCCGCAATTAGCCTCTCATTTGGGCTGTGTATGTTGAGCCATACTACTAAAGTAGCCAGCCAAGCTCCTCCCAAAAGCGCAGAGGTCTCCTGGTGTCTTCACAGGCTTCACGGAACGACCTCACCATTCCGAGGATTTGTTTTCATTGTGTGACTGCTACCCACTCCAGGATTACGTGAGCAACTGTTTCTTCGGCTTCAAAGCAGGCCCACAAAGGGGACTGTCTGTAGCGCCTATTGCGTACAGGTGTTTGTTTAAGGGACAATGACCCGTTATTGTCCCTATCACTATTTTGAGGTTATGCCTATCTAGATTCAGTAGGCGTTTTGTCAATCGATGGCTTGTTTTTGGAATTGCCACTTTTGATTGTTTGCAGTCAGTGGTTCGATTCCATCTTTGGTTTTGTATCTCGGTGGATCTCTGGCGAATCCAGGTTCGAAGTTGTGAGAAGGGTAATGGTAAAAGCGGGAGGGGGCCTGCTATCACCACGCCAGATTCTCTTCTCGCCGCCAGCTCGTCCGCGGCATCATTACTATATTATATTGTGCCCTATCTCCTGGATAATTACACTATTGTGTGTTGCTATTTTAGCCATGACATTGTGGCACTCGATTATTAATTTGTTGTTAGATTTCCTGTTCTATAGTGCTTTCAGCACAGCTGCACTGTCCCATATGAATTGATTTTCGAAATTCAAACAACAATTTTATTTTTCTTTATAAACTGTCAAACAGACAGATATTTGACGTATTATTTGATTCTGAGGCGGAATGGAGTTCGCTGGGTCAGCTAGTAATAAGTTTATATATATCAAAATCGTAAGAATAGTTCGAGCCGAGAACTGTCTGTTTGTTTCTTAATATTTTAAATAAAAATGGCTGACGGAATTACGGTGAAATTTTCATGAAATATAACATGTAGAATGAGATGCGTTTGATACTCTGTGACTAGCCTTAAGGCATTTAGCGTAATATAGATAAAATATATCTGACATAAACATATTCGCCGGAGTATTTCGTTGTTTCAAGCGCAGATAAGGCGAGACGATAAAGCTATATCAAACGGAAATATTTTGAACCGGTTATATTTTATATTCTGAGATATATTTAATATTCTGAAACCAAATTTTAACGAGGTAGACTATGCATGAAACGGATTACGGATTTCGTTGGTAGTTAACGGTAAATCTTTAAAACTACGCAACGGATTTTGAAGCGGTTTTTTTAGTACATTGAGTGATTCTACCTGCATTCCAAATTTCAGCCCGATCCATCCAGTGGTTTGGGCTGTGCGTTAATAGATCACTATGTCAGTCAGTCACCTTTGAGTTATATATATTTAGATTACTTTTTACTTAATATTTATTCGTAAAATTGACGATTTATGAACGTAAAATTGACTTGCGATTATAATAAATGAACTGTATAAAATTGCACTAAACCTGCTCTTATGTACTATACGTTACGGTTGTTATTTGAACGGCGTCTGTTTAGATGCGTTGTCAGTGCCAGACTTAACACTTGTGTGAGGAAATCACGACATGGAAAAACATTCGAGAGGCGTTCCTTCCATTGTCCGTACATTTTGTATTGTCACAGAAACCATTAGACAAGTTCTGTAGATAAGGTAACAATAGATGCGTCGAGGGAAATAAAATGGATTACATTCTGCCTATATAACGATAGCTTTCAATACAGTCTATATATATAACACAAAGGTGACTGACTGACATAGAGATCTATCAACGCACAGCCCAAACCACTAGACGGATCGGGCTGAAATTTGGCATGCAGGTAGATGTTAAGACGTAGGCATCCGTTAAGAAAGGATTTTGATTAATTCTACCCACAAGGGGATAAAATAAGGGATGAAAGTTTATAGAAAACTTTGTCAATTTTAAACCGATCGTGCTGAGACTTTGCATGCATAAAGCTACTATGACATAGGCATCCCCTAAGAAAGGATTGTTATAAATTCCACCCCTAAGGGTATAAAATATTTAAACATTGTGATGAAATATTGAATATACCATGTATATATGTAATAACCCGCGGTTTAGTTCGGTAAGGAATTAAAATATCTAAAATAATCAGTAAATAAATAATCTATGCATATAAATACAATTGGAGTGTCTGTTTGTAATATTGAAATAACCGTTTTTTATTACATGCATATGAATATAAATACGGTACATTGACCAAAATAACATTTTTTACAATTTTTGTTTGTCTGTTTGTTTGTTCCGGCTAATCTTGAAATGGCTGAAACGATGTTTACGGGATTTGTTTGTAGTACTTACCAAGTAGTCTAGTACCCGACCACTAATGCCTTGAAACTTGCGTTTTGTCAACTTACTTGCAAATGATAATTATTATATTTAATATGATTTTTAAGGTTACATTGTCATTTTTGACATGCCACTATTTATCAAATATTTAAATATTTATACATGTCAATATTTTTATTTGGTCCAGTATTAGTCCAAAATGTCCTGCACCTTAGTAGCTAAGTGTAGATTAGCCGGATATATTATATGTACCGTATTTATATTCATATGCATGTAGTAAACGGTTATTTCAATACTACAAACAGACGCACCAATTTTATTTATATGTATAGATTAAGTACTACATTATTAACAATTTGCGTATGTCAATTACTTATAAATGAAATATTTAAATATTTATACATGTCAATGTCTTTAATTGGTCATCCAAACACATATAACAATATAAAATAATTTTATAGCAATTGCTTACATATAACAAAGCAATAAGGCCGCCTTATTGTAACGATACATGAGTACTGTGTTATATTGTTTGTGCTCTTTACTGTATGTTGCAAATAAAGTATATTCTATCTATCTAACTAACAAAGAATATCTCTCTGTTTGTGACACAACTTTGTGTGTAATAATATATATATATTGTTAAGAATTACCTCTAAATTTAATTAAATAAAAGAAACTTATAACAAATCGTATAATTGATTTTAACAAAATTAATATAATGTAGAACTAAAATTATATAAAGCAAATACGGTATGATCGGAGATTCGTTCGAGAGCACGTCTGTCGACCAAGAGAGTGAGACCGCACACTTTTTTTTTTTCGGACTACTCTAATGTTGTTGGCCGTAGCTGGCCTTTACAGCTTCACCGGACGTTAGGGGCGAGTGCAGATGGCACTCCAAACCCGCGGAAGGACTTATGGAGCGGCTGAAGGCCAACTCCTGCCTGACGGATACGACTTTAGTCTGAGGGCACCACTAGGGGTTCGAACCTCGGCTCAGGCCGTCGTAATTTCGATCCCCGTTTATATTGGAAGGGGGATCAATCGGAGGGGGGCCGCATACAGTGTTTCGCAGCCTTTTATAGACGTGCCGTACGACGGTGGCGCCACCAGCGGAAGTTGTAGCTAACAATATATATATATATAAATAATAAAAATGAATTATTTTAGATTAGGTATATATTTAATATAGGTACGTGAACTGTCATCGTTACACTACAATGAAATCAATGACACTTATATTAAAAATAGACAATTAAAAAGTTATGTTATAGACACTCTCTTCATATTTGGTTCTACATGATAAGGAACCGCATTATAATCAAATTCGTAACATTATTGTTGAGCTTATTAAATATGTCGCCTCAGTAGAATTAATAGCATAACAAGCATTGCCATAATTCAAGAGGTTTGGCGCGTCTCCGTGATTTATGGCCCCATATATATGTAGAGGTGAACAATATATCGCCACAGAGAAATACTTATTTTGGTTATGAAATCTTACTAATATTATATCATCTGTGCTAATATTATAAACGGATTTTAATGACATTATATTAAACATAGTTTATACAACTGAATAACGTACAAAGTTCATGTTGGTGCATAATAATAATAATAATTAATAATAATTTTTATTTTGCATCCAATATTTACAATTTAAATTGTTCCCTGGTACCTAAACTAAGTAAACTTGTATTTTAATTCACACATTATATTAAATAAGTTAATAACACAAGCTTATCATTATTTACTTGCAAAGTGTATGTGTGTGTGTGTGTGTGTGTGTGTGTGTGTGTGTGTGTGTGTGTGTGCGTGTGTGTGTGTGTTGTGTATGTGTGAGAGAGAGGATAAGAGAAGAAGAAGGAGAGATAAATATTAATACCAATACTAATACGGGGACACTAGTGTTTCACAGTTTTCATATTCAAGTGGTTTTAGCCATTTCAAAATAATATATAATTTGTCATTATCCTTGATATAACCGAGGTGCTATAAATTAAATTGCTTCTTTGCAAATGTTGTTTTCACAAATGTTTGTTTTGGTTCACTCTTTCACGATATATGAACATTTTACTACATCAGCATGTTCGTATACCAGGTTTTGTCTATATGGTAGCGAAAACATCTTTACAGTTCAATTAAATATGATTTTGAGGCACATCCCCAGTACAGATGCAGATTAATAATACAGAATAATAGGCAGATCCTTGTTAGCCACTAGATTTCTAAATATTATTATAAGTTTTCTAATTTTTTTTGCATATATGAGATGTGAATTCCATTTAATGAAATAGTGATATCAATGTTAAGTCGGTGCATTTACAATGTGTTGATGCAGATTACGATACGTGTGTATTCTTATACTGAAATCGGGTGGGTCTAGATGCTTTTGTTTTAGTAAAACAGATGTATTTGGATTTTTCAATATTTAGTGTCAGAAGACTATTATCTAACCAATGCGTAACCCTACAAAGAGCTTCTTCTGCTTTGTTTTTAAACTTATCCAATTTTGCGCATGAAATAGAAGAACAGTGTCGTCCGCAAACATAAAAACATCCATATCTCGCGAATTCATCATACATAAATCATTTACATACACTAAAAACAGGGTAGGACCTAGTGTACTTCCCTGTGGGACTCCATATAAACAATTAGCATAATCACTTAGATGTCCTTCAACACGAAGCCTTTGTTTCCTTCGAAAGATAACTCCATTCTAACGAAAGGCCCCTGATTCCAAAGTTTTGTAACCTAGTTAGAAGGACCGGTATACACACTGTATCAAATGCTTTTTGTAAATCGAACACACCCAAACTATGGTTTCCTGAGTCAAGATAAGAAGATATTTTGTTTGTAAGATTAAGCACTACGGTAGATCTTTTTTTCCGGAACCCATATTGATTTGATGCCAATAAGTTATTTTTTTCTAAGTAATTAATCAGTCGTCTGTTATTTTTTCTATAATTTTTGATATTGTAGAAAGGAGTGAGATTGGTCTATAATTTGCTGGTATCAATTTATCTCCTGATTTATGAATAGGACATACAATAGCTTGTTTCAAACTATTTGGAAAGACCCCCGTTTCAAAACTCAGGTTGCATAAAAAGGCTATTGGTGATGCTACTTCGTGTTTCAGAATTTTTAAGAGCTTGGTTGAAACGAGATCCCACCCAGGAGCAGCATTTGTTTTTAAACTGGTTATTATTCTCTCAACTTGTCCTGGATCAGTTAGAAATAGTGACATAGTTTTTAGTGGACCAGCTGTTGACGCTTCACTAGCCAATTGAGTTGCTGTTTTACCAATTTTATTTAATATATCATTAGCTAATTTACTCATTGTTAAAGAAATCATTTGCGACATTAAGAGAGTCCTTGGAAGTTTCTTTGATTTTTAACAACTCAGATGATGTTATATATACATATCTCCTTAATTGTATTCCATGTCATTTTTGAATTACCTAAACCAGATTTTAACTTCTCTTGATAGTATTGTTTTTTAAGTGTTTTTATGATTCTATTACAATATATAATGATATTATAAATGCGAAAGTAGGGATGTTTGTTACTCTTTCACGCAAAAACTACTCAACGTATTTTGATGATGATGATTTGATAGATCAGAATAATAGGCTATAATTTAAAGAGATATTATGAAAATTTAATGAAATAGTGATAAATGTTAAGTAAGTGTGATGCAGACGAAGTAGCGCGGGTAAGCTAGTATATTGTAGCGGTGTTCATGCATATAACTGAAATTATTGTCTGATATTCAATCTAAATTCTTAATAATATATAAATGTAAATCTGTTTGCCTGTCATGCTTTCACGCGAAAACTACTGAACCGATTGAAAAGAAATTTGATATACAGATAATCTAAATCATGAAAAAGGATATAGGCTACTTTTTAATATATATAAGAGAAAAAGTTTTATGGTATTTTCAGTTCATCATTTTGAAAGTTAGAAGCTTGAACTTTGACTGTTGGTTATATATAAATAAATATGAAATTCAAAGTTTGTAAAAGTTATATCCTTAAACTGTTAAAATATAAAAGGGGTTGAAAGTTGGGAAATTCGTAATTTTTTAATCTAGAACGATGAAACCCTTTGTTTCCGTATTTTTGGGGGTATATTTTTTTTATTTGATCATGGTCTTTATTCCCCGCAACGAAGTCGCGGGCACAGTTTGTTTATTATATATAGAGAAAATGCTATATTGGCGCTAATAGAATTATAAAGTGAACATCTTGGCGTATTGCTTACTATCGAGACTTATAGTTAAAAGGTCGTGAGTTCAAATCTGGACTGAAAAAATGTTCCAATTTATATTTCTATGCGGTGGGCTCGCCTCTAACGATGTTAAATGTAAATATACATGCATATATATAGCATGTCAAATGTTGCTGTTGCAACTTGAAAAAAAATGTTTTTCTGTAATTGTTACATGTTTAAAAAAGAACCAAATCGATCAGGTCGATAAAAATGGTGCATAAATTTATTAACAGTTATTTTTTTTTGTTACAGAAAATTCATTCCTCTTCATATCGTAGAAGAGGACAGTTACGAGAAGGACGTGTTATTCTACGTGAATCTTGGGGAACCAGAGCTGCTTGGAGGTAAGCATTAGAAGTGATTTCGTGTTCTTGGAAATTGTACCTTAAGTAGTAGTAGTAAATATACAAATTGCATTAGATAGACGATAATGCAAACTTTAGTATGAATCCTTTCAAGTTTATTATTTTTATAATCGACTATAGTTAATATATATTATACTTTCAATAGATTACCGAGGCAGACTTTAACAAAGTTATATATACTTAAAATATGTTTATTCATGAAACAGATTGTACCTATCTTTATATTTCACTGTCAAATAAAAAGCAATATACGAACCTCTAGAAAGAATAAGTTAGTATTGCACAAAAGTAAGTTAAGGTTATTGCAAATGTATATTCCATGGCACACAAAATATTTAAGTCTACCTGCAGATTTGATAGAATTAAGAGGACCTTATTTTAAAAATTAACCAAACGGCTGTTAGTGCACTATTTTATTCTCTGAATGATTATATAAATTACAAATATTATGAATAAAAATATAGTAATAATAAATGTAACGATATTAATAATAATAGTTTGGTATACGCCACAAAGCGTAAAAAACCATCAATAGTTGAGAAAATAAGACAACAGTGAAAATAATAATAGTTTGAACATTTTAACCCCATGAAAAAGGAAATATATAAAATAATAATAATAATACAATGCATAAAAAACCAGCAAAGGCTGTAAAAGGCGTTGCTGTAAAAAGAGAGAATAATAATAAGTACCTATTGTACTTTTAAAGAAGAAAGAAACAAAGAAAAATATTTTATTCAGTGCAATGTAAAAAATACAATATAAACTTTCTTATGAATATTTAGTTTGCAACATTAAATATCATAGTAAGACATATCTCTTACAAAAAGCTACAATACTGAATACCTTTCGCATTACTAGAAAATTTCTGACTTCCTCAATTATAATATTTTTAACGACTAAAGGACTATATATATTTTATATTTTATTTTTAGTTCTAAGAGAAACTGCGGTCGCTGATGATAAAAGACATATATTACAAATTGTCAATAAAAATGGAACAAAACATAAAATATTTAAAATGTTTGTACAAAAAAATATAATTATCATAAATGGTGCGTTATGCATAAACATCTTGACATACCGCGACCTCTCCCACACTTAGCTGAGACCCGTGTGGATGAGTATTACCTTCTTTTAAACCAGATAAAAGAAAATAAAATTAATAAATATTATTATAAAAAAACATTATAATAAAAATCTTTAATTATAACTAACAAATAAGTATGATGAAAAATTTTATGTCTACACAGAAAAGGCATATAACAGCGCTGCCTGCGTTTTAATTATTACAGTGGCTTAATTGTTTATGAATATATCAGTCTCTAAACAAAAAAATAGGTTTGCAATCTATTCACCTATTTCACCTATTTGCTTTTGTCTGTTTCAATTATTTTTTACATGTTTCCGACACAAACTTGTTACGTTAAATGTAAGATATAAAAAGTAAAATGTAAAAAATTGTTTCCATCAAGAAAGAATTCATTCTGTCTCTGATTTCTTGTAGCCATTGCAACGTAATACAATTAGGTTGTTCGTTAGACAGCTCATGCAATTTCATGAGAATGCTTGATTCAAAACTATTATATTTTTAAATCAACTTTATAATACAGTTTAAGAAAAATTCTGAGTCATGTTACGTATATACCTAGACTAAACAAATAGAAATAAAGTAATAACAAGATAACAAAATCAGTCTGAAATATTTACACTATCGTTGCACAACTCCATCAGATATGATGCAGCGATGGGTCAAAATAATAACTCGTTAAAGCAGTCAACATCCCTGATGTGCTACAGAAACAAACCATCCCCAATAGCACAATGAAGGTACTAGATGTAAGATATGTAGAAATGTCCTAATATAAGAAAGAAAAAGTAAGAAATTCCAAAAATAAATAAAATGAACACCCCTTAGAATAATATCTTATCTGTGCCCCTAGTTAGTAGTTTGTAGGTTAGACAAATGATGGGTAGGATTTACTATGCAAAATGTAAAATAAAAACGTAAAAAAGGAGATAGTAGAAAGCCTGGAAGTTTGTAATAATAATGTCAGGACAATTCACACAGCGCCATCTAGAACCAAGTTAAGCTAGCTAAAGCTTGTGTTATGGATACTAGATAACTGATACAAATACATAGATATTTATTTTTTCTAAATACATACATATTATTCATAGAAAACACCCAGACCGACACAAACAATCATACTCATAAATACAAATGTTTGTGCCGTGCGAGGAATCGAACCCGCGACCATCGGAAGTAAGGCAGCGTATTAAACCACTAGACCACCGAGGTCGACAATATTATTATATTCAGGATTGATAAAATACACGTATTTACACATGGATAGATCGTTAGTGTATAGATAAATTCGAGTTTCTTGCAATAATTGTACCCGTTCAAAGTCAGTCTGAGTTGCTAATTTAGTTATGAGTAGGTCACTGATAATCTCATACATAATATATAAACGTATCTTGTATGAGTGTTTGTCCAGTATATGTATAGAAAGACTCCTTTGATTTTACGGCTCATTAAAGAGCGGCGGACTTCAAGGGCTGAGAGAGTTAGATAGTGTTTACTAGGTTATTGATTTATCTATTGGTTGTCTAACGTTCATAAATAGGCGTTCCTATTTTAAAAGGTTTAATATTAAAAATGACTAATTCTTAAAGGTTCGGTACTCTATATGCTACTTACTTCCGAAATATTTGTATTCATGACTATGATTGTTTGTATGTCTGGGTGTTTTATATGTATATATAGAGAACGAGAAAGACCGTACGCGCCAGAAGCTCGATCGTTCCCTTGTCCTTCGACGTTGTACACGCTACTTTCATTTTCTAAAATAAAAGTAGCCTAAGTTACTCCTTATTAAAAACAGTTGCGCTATCACGCGTTTGCTTTCCCGCGCTAAATCTCTCGCTCTCGGTCCTGATCGTCCGTTAAAGAACCTGTCGTGTAATGCCAGCTATTCTGAAGGACAAGCTATTCTGGAAAATTTTATGCTGACCCTCCAATCAAAACACAGCTTCAAATAAGCTTGGCGGTTGAAATATATGAGACAGAGGTACCTATGCCAGAGATTTTGTATGAAGTCTACCCTGGTAATTTATCGGTTGGTTTTTTTTCTACTAAAAATGTAGTATTCACATTATGGAAACCTACTTACTTAGCTGTGCATTTTCAATAATTCATGCATTTTACAAACATATTTTATATGCACTAATACAAGTAGTTAATATAATAATTATAGAAAATGAGGCAAATGTAGAGCAGTACTTTAGATATTAGAAGTGGTTTCGTATCTACATACTTACATACTAATTACAAGACAGTCGCTTACATTGACATGTGGACACTTATTATATAGAATCTTTTTAGTGTCAAGCCCCACCTTAGATTATATAAACCAGTGTTTCCCAACCTCTTTAGAGCCATGCCCCATCTTAGCCCTTCTAAAATTCTTATGCACACACTATGTATATATAATAATATAATTGAATTGGTTAACTAAAGAAACGTAAATAATAGGTTTTAGGAGGAACTCCCTAGGAAATTGTTAAATATAAACAATTTACAAGTAACAAGTTCCTCCTAAATTATTGCTGACGTACTGGTCATATAGTTTTATATTTCATGTTTACAGTGTATTTTCTGCTAAGAATTATATTATATATATTTGCATACCTAATGATTTAGTATCTAATAAACATTGTGACACACAAAAACATATTTAATGTCAAATTGAAATTCACATTACATATAATTTTAATAGAGTCCATTTTCGAATTGCCCCTCTTAACAATGAAAAGGACCTAGGTGGGGCGTGGGCCCCACGTTGGGAAACACTGGTATAGACAATGTTAGCAAATTGTAAAATTTTAATAAATATATATTAAGGCATCAGTGTATGCGACTGTATATTGTCTATGCACATTTTTTTAATGTAAATATCAAATTTTAACTATGGTTGCAAATAGTATTTATATTAATACTCTTGAGTAGTTGTAAATTTTATAATATTTTTGTATATCTACAATAATAGAAATTTAGTCGCTTGTTTTTATTATGTTTGCATGAAAATGATTTTTGTTTTGGCAGAAGTTTTTGAGACATTCCTGCCTGATGTATCCGCTACGGTTTCAGTACAATTTTCGCCAGGTAAGTTGATTTTTATTAATTCTATCAATGTATTTGGGATTAATTCTATTGAGTATGACTATCAGGGTTGTAAAAAGTCTGCATTACACGAATTATAATGAGCTTTGCTTTGCGTAACCTTTTTAGTTTCATAGCTCGCGTATCAATAGTCATTGAAGAATTGAATGAAATACTCACACTCTCACCCCGATTTCGAACAGGTATTCTTTTTTTGGACTTAGACCCATAGCACTGTGACCTACAATGATCTATTGAAATTGAATCGCTTTTTCCAGAGTTCACTACTTAGACTCCTTAGGGACAAGAATTGAAGGATATTCTTAGGAGATAGAACACACAATCACTCTTTGTGATATTAGTATAGAAATTAGATTAATATAAAATGCATTTCATCACAAAGTATGGATTATAGGATAGATGGTATTTATGCACTTTTTATTACTAAATATTTACATGGCAATGCGGCACAGGGCAACAAGGCAACGCAAAATATTTACGTGGTTCAGCAGTTCGATGCAAGCACTTGTCTTCACGAGTATGATTGTTTGTTATGTATATATTTACAAAAAAAACCTAAGTATATATTTGTTGTCTGGTCACTATAACACAATCTATGCTTATGATAAGATACCGCTGTACAAATAGTGCAGGATTATTATTGTTATTACATATAAAGACAATATTTTATTCCGATCAATTAATTCTAGTCACATACATTGACGAAGTCCGGGCAAAAACTATTTACGTGATAATGGTCCAACAAAATTGTTCGGAACAATATTTCGTATTAATATTAAATGTTATGGATGTTTAACCAATAAAATTCCGTTATATATGAAAACTTCTAAGTTTTAGAATACTGGCAATACATGTTTTATGCATGCCGCCGTATACCCATAAACTTGATGGACGGACGGGTAGAAGGATTGGTTTTATGTACACTCCGCCGATATTCGAACGTGACGAACGATGGGAGAGTTGTAAGGCTGATATCGAAGATAGCGAGGAGGAAGCGAAAGTTACACCCGACTGTGCTCATTATTATTTGCAACTAAGTTTAAAAAGAAATTCTAAATTTTATGACATTTTTATCTTGCTCATTCTATATCCGGTAATGATGCTTCGAATATTTGTTGAAGATGAAAAAGAAAAATGTAAAAAGAAAATTTTATGGAAGGTGTTACATATGTATGGATAGTTGTGTGTGAAAGATGATATGGTAAAAAATGAGATGACTGCGAATAGGGATGAGGAAGGAAGGAAGGCCGAAAAAGATATGCATGTACTGATAGATGATATGGTAACGAAGGAAGTAAATAACGAGATGACTGCGAACAGGGATGAATGGAAAAGAAAAATATATTACGCTGAGCGCAAACTATGGTATAAAGAAGAAGCAGATGATATGATGAAAAAGAAAAACGTATATTGCGAATACTGCAAGTACAATTTAAATTCCAATACCATTAGGTATTACTTTTGAGTTTTGTTTAAGATGCATACGTGAAACCCATTATAGAAAGGTACGTTTACATTGTCTGCATAAGAAAATACCGAAGAAAAGTAAACACAAATATCTAATATATAATAGACTAGACAAGCAATTATCCGTAAGTTTATATTTCATTACAATTCGTTGCTTTAAGTCGAAGTATAAAATCCATATTTTCATCTATGCTAATATGCTTAATTCATCGACTTCTCTCAATATTAAATTACTAATGTATCGACTAACGTTTTAGTGAATTGTACATATGTCTGTCGCATTTTTCTTCCGAACTATTCTAGGCCTCCGCTGGCATTTACAGTTTCACCGGACGAAATGTGGGCGATACCAAAGGGCATTCCAAACACGCGGATTGAATTATGAAGTGGCTGATTTCCATGTCCTGACGGATACGATTTTAGTCTGAAGGGGCCTAGGGGCTCGTACTTAGGCTCAGGCCGTAATAATTTGGATCTCCGTTTGAATAGGACAAGGAATCGATCGGAAGCCTGTCAGTTGCACTGTGTTATTAATAGAACGCTAGGAGTTTAGTGACTAATTTCGCGCGTATTGTCAGTCTAGCGTCTATATTGTGTTTAGCTTCTAAACAAGGTTTCGGCAGATTAATCCAAGGATAATTGAGTACTTGGCGTCCTAGCTTGTTCTAGTAAACAATTTGGCTGCAATTCTTCACAATATTCGATTGAAGGTCTGATTTCGTCGTCGGCTATTTTTGACGTAAAATTGGTGAATCGCCTAAGTTCATAGTTCCAACAGTTAGCCTAATACAAAATTAGGCTCGTGTGTAAGCATATGTTCAGTTCAGTTACTGAATTTGGGTGATTTATTATATTCATATATTCATTACCCAATTTTTAGATTTACTAATTACTAGGTTCTATCCGCGTTAATAATATTATGGTAGGATAGAAACATAATTGTGTCAAAAAGTTATTGATTTATGAAAAATGAAACGAAAACTGTATAAAGTAAAATTGAAAGTTTAAGGATATCTTACAAATTTGTAGAACAGAAATATCCCAATAAAATTTACTGATTCGGTTTAAAATCAGACTAAAATAACAATAGTGATTGAAATTCGGTTGATTAAATCTAATTTAGGTGCATCTTATCAATTTATATTACTTTACGCTTCTCGCTAGCAACAAGATCTATATCTAAGAAAGGTTTGCGTGTTACCCTTTTAAATCACAGCTACTGCCTTAAGAGGGTTGAAGAAGATCGCCGACCAATTTGACGTAATGCTACTTTAGAACAAGAAAAGTTCGCGGAATTGTGCAAAGCTGACTTTGCACAGTTCTGCTTACAAAGGTCTTCATAGAACACTTATATGGGTCGGTGCGCTTCGTGGGAATGTTACGGTAGTTTTCCTGAAACCTATTAAATTTGTTAATTTAAGTTAATTCGAGAAAAAGAATTGTGTATAGATATAATCTACTCATTAATTATTGATAAAAACTAAATGTTAAAATGAAATATTTTCAAAAATATCGGATTTTTTCCCGGGATTGTTAGTAATACATTATCTTATCTGTGGTAATAGAGACTGTCATTAACACCATGTAAGATAGACCTCCACGCTTATCTTCTGGAAATTATTGTTGTTTATTCCCAATAAATTCTCCATATTGGACGTATTATCATGACTTTATGCTTATATAATCATGCCCCACTAATTCCATTCATCATTCCATTATAAAAATATATATATAAACTAGTTGTCCCAGCAAACGTTGTTTTGCCTTAAAATAAAAATAAACTACCCCTAACATTTAGGGGGATGAAAAATAGATGTTGGCCGATTCTCAGACCTACTCAATACGCTCACAAAATTTCATGAGAATCGGTCAAGCCGTTTCGGAAGAGTATGGGAACGAAAATGTGACACGAGAATTTTATATATAAGAAGTAGTTTGATTTTATTTACTAATCATGATCTATCGTAAATTGTTAATTAATTACTATTTAAACATTTGGAAGTCTTAATGTCATTAGTTTTAATTACGAATGAAATTCTGTTCTGCAAGTTCGGCAAGTCTGTTCTGCGTGATGTTGTGATATCACTGGCGTACTTCATGTATTTATATAGGCGAATTTTGCCACTTACCACCCGGTACCATCAATTTTGTTTACCATTCTAGTTACCTAAACAAAGGTAAGTTTATCAAAGTGGTTCTTGTCTAAGTAAAAGTAAGAAAATTCCTTATCTTACTACTACTAAAAGTGGAATTAATATTTAATCGTAAATCGATTCTATCATCCCAGATACTCGAGATTTATCGAATAAACGCAGAAAAGTAAGATTGTCATTTCATGCCAAACAAATCTCGGGCTCTACCCCGTAAGGGATTCAATTTGGTATTTTCCGCTTTGTGATCTCGAAGGGCGGATATACATTATAGTAATCTAAAATAAAACATCGCTTGTGTAGTGTACAGTAATAGTGTTGTAGTATAGTGGAATTATATATCTTTACATAGTATGAAATGAAGGCGTTTCCGCTATCTATTCGCTTAGATCTTTTAGACTACGCAACAGATTTTAATGCAATTTTTAGCTGTAGAAAGAGTGACTCAAGAGAAAGGTTTATATGTATACAAGTACACCCACACCCAGAAGCCGTAGCGGATAGCTAGTCTTATTAATATTATAAACTCGAAAGTTTGTGAGTATGGGTGGATGTTTGTTACTTTAATTAATATTACTTTTACCCGCGGCTTCGCTCGCATATTTTTTATAAATAAACAGTATCCTATGTTCATTCTAATACCTCCAAGAACATGTGTACAAAATTAATGGTGATCGGTTCAGTAGTTTATGCTAGAAAGGTGACAAACATCCCTACTTTCATATTTATAGCGTTAGTAAGTATTAACATTAATAAATAAATTACAATTTGAGTGGCATCACTCATGTACTAGGGTTTACATTCGTGTCAACAGCGTTACAGAGTATGACCCCTGCTCTACCGCTCTCCTGATGCGAAGATCATGTTTGAACAGGATTGATACGTTGACATGAAAGTGAACTAACACATAAAATATGAATGAGTACATTGAATTTTATATGATTAGAAGGAAATGGGTGTAAAAGACTTGTGTATGGAATGTGTGTAACAATTTCTATTGTTATCTCGTAATGTTACATTGAATATATATAATTTAAACACCGTGTTATCATTTTAATATATAGGTTAACTAGCTACTCGCCCGGCTTTGCACAGGTGTACATGTATTATATATATAAACCTTCCTCTTGAATAACTCCATCTATTAAAAAAAAACCGCTTCAAAATCCATTGCGTAATTTTAAAGATTTAAACATACATAAGGACGGACAGACCGCAACAGCGACTTTGTTTTATACTACGTAATGACTAACTGTTACCGGCGTGATAGAACATAGAAGACTACTTTACTATCTAAAACTATTTAAAAGAAAAGAACGCGTCTGGGTTATAATAATAATAATACATAATAATGTTTTAGAAAAATTTACACAGCGCCACTTAGTCCCAAGCGAAAGAAGAGCTTGTGTTATAGATACTAGATAACTGACAGAAATACTTAGAAAACACCCAGACTGATACAAACAATCATACTCATGAAATGAATACGTTTGTATCGTGTTATGAATTGACCTTGCGAACGTCGATAATAAGGCATGGTGCTAAACCGTTAAACCACCAAAGCGGATAAATTATTGTAAAAAAACACATATATATTATAGTTGAATATATTAAGAAGTAAAAGAAAACATAAAAGATACACATCCCTTCAACTTTTAGAAATCTTAAAACTGTTATCTGGTATTTAAACATTCTTTTATATATATATATATATAGCTACCTAGAAAAAAAACCTAATCTTTACTTTGCGCTGAAAGGCCATAACACCCCAGATTAATTCGTTATCGGGACAGATTCTATTAGATGTCTCTCCATTGCGACGTAAGCCAGGATACGGTGGCTTTCCACAACGACACAATGAGCGATGAAGCTGACAGTTTCGGGGAAAGTTAACATCGTTCTGTTTATTTGTTTTTACCTATGTACACTTTATACAAAGTCATCTGCATGAGTCTTTCTCTCCATATCTGCTATCAAGCATCTTACTTTGAAGCATCAGTATCGAATCAATACTAAAATAGATTATTTTAATAGAGTAAAAACAATATATGCATCATTTCTAGAGCCCTCACTAGACACTGCAAATTGAATTCAAATTCAAATTTAAAAATATTTTATTCATGTAGGACATATGAACGAAATATTTTTATATAAATGAATAATATGAATAAACATAATATATAATATGAATAAACACAAGCCGAAGGCCTTAGCTTAACAACAATCTGCAGATTTTGCTAAGGACAAGAGAAATTCCCACTATAGATCCTATGTGGTTGTAGCCCACTCATGCATAAATGAAACATCCTTCTCTTTGGAAAGTATACACTCTCTCCTGAGGAGATAAAAACTATCGCTCCTAAGAATATCACAATTCTTGTCTCTCTCGGGTCAACTTTAGAAAAAGCGAAGTACAATAGATCTATGCCGGTCGCAGTGTCACTGGTCTTAGCACCTAACAATAGCCCAAAACCCCTCAATAAAAAGTAATACTGTAATGAAATATATTTCAATATATATACTTGCCTTATCAAACTCTCGCGTGATAAGGCAAGTGATGTAATTTTGGACTTATTCAGTCGAGTTCGAGTCGAGTTACATTAATTGTGGACTAAGATGATATGCGTCCTTACTCTGTAATTTTGCATTTTACACTTAGTATTTACTCTTACTATTAGCATCCATTGATTCTCTATAATACTTTTAAGAGTCACTATATTTATAGGAAGAGGAAAAAGGGGTTGAGTCGGTTGGTTGGTCGCTTTACTAGAAACTTTCTACCCAATCGGTTATCGATTTTTCGAACTATGTGTGTTATGTAAATTAGGGTTACGCGATTTTCAGTTTCCTACACTCATTCGCTGTAGTGTTTGTATATGTGTGTACTACCTTTTACCAGTAATTTCGTCTGCATATACTTTCATCCCTAATTTCACCCCGTTCCAAATTATTGTTTGAGGTATGTAAGGTTTTAGACGAGCTAAGCCTCGTGAAAGAATCTATGTCACAAACACACTGACAGACACTTTCAGAATAATTGATTATTTAATTTCATATTATTAAATTTAATAAAATAAGTCACTCATGGTTATCAGAGTAGACCAGTCCCTACAAACAGCACCCGATCATGAGTGCAACGGGTGAGCCAGCCATCATTACGCTCAACCACATTTTAGGGACCCCAAGGACCCATCTAGCCACGCCACCTTGTCTTGACATTTTAGAGAGTATGACTGACTTATGGCTATAGAATAATAAGAAAACAATAATCATAAAAAATATACATATAATATAAATATATATTGTTGTAACTGCTTAATCAAAAAGACATTTATATTCTAAAGTAATAAAAGTTAATAGTTCAGTTCCTTATTGTTTTTACTTCGGTTCCTCATAGGCACCGGTGTAGTCACAAATCGAATCATGTCATAGATATGTAGTTATTATAAAAAGCATAGACGTACAAGAAATATATATAAAACAGTATTTTTCTTTTATTGTTATTTATCTATATACATAAATATAAAAAATATAACATATATAAAATAGTTTCGAACAGTGCCATGTTGCAAATTGTGAAGAACATCATTTTCTTTGGCGTCGTAAAACAAAGCGACTCTATGTAAATAATTCAGTGGGCTGGTTTTGAATAACAAATTTCGTTGTTAACATTTTCTTTAGGATTTCCGTAATATTCGGCTATGGACGTTTGTAATAATACATTTTTCTGATTCATTGGTTCAGCTAGAATTAACTCTTCTCTCTCTTATAGATTTATTCCTCATATTTGTAGTTTACTAAAATAATAGTGTATTAATTTAAATCTCAACTTACTCTCCGGTGAAGGTAAACACCCATAAAGGACTCAAATTAGCTTTAGGAATGGCGGTAGGCTAGCTCTTTGCCAGGTTATTTTTATACTACGAAAATAAAGAATTCCCTTCCCCAGCAATTGTTAACAATGATTCTGGCTATTCAATTTGGGATTAAAGCCATATTGATATATAGAGATGAAGTTATATATATTTATTTTAATTATTATTTTCACGTACCCTCAAATGGGTTGAAGCTGAAAATCAGTGTTTTGTTCCCTGAACAATGTTCCACGCTGAGCTTCGACCTTTTTGTATCAGATCACACATAAAACACAATTTTATAAATCTTATGTTGTATTATGTACTTTTATATTCTTATGAACATGTTATGTGTGTGACTAGTAACAAACAAATAAACGATATATCTATCTATCTATCTATCTATCTATAAGTTAAGCGGGTATAAATTCCTCTCCGATCGAGCCCCCGTCCAATTCAGGCGGCGATCGAAATTACGACGGCTTGAGCGCAGGTTCGAACCCCTATTGGTGCCCTCTAACTAAAGTCGTATCCGTCAGTCCTTCTGCGGGTTTGGAGTGCCATCTGAACTCGTTCCCTATCGATCGGTGAAGCTGTAAAGGCCAGCTGCGGCCAACCGCATTAGAGTAGTCCGAAAAAAAAGGGTATAAATTGTTGTAAATTAAAAACAACACTACTTAAACGCAAAACTTTAAGTCACAGCTGGGATATTAAAACTTGATTAGTCCATTCCTGTCCTTATTCTGCGCTCATTTCCCACGGAACCCATTTATATCTTTTTATATTTTGGTCCCACAACCGTTATTAACAGGGACTTCTTTGAGGCTCTAGAGGAACATTCATATGAAATTATGACAAATTTTGTTTGTACCAGCGGCAATATTTCAGACGAAACGTTGCATGTTTTTAATATTTGATTTATATTGAACTTATCTTTATTATTATATATCTCTAGCTGTTCATCACCCGCGGGTCCATCAGATTGGAATTAAAATAAATTAAACTAAATTAGCCTAAGTTACTCCTTATCTGTCTGCGAGTGAAATTCTGGGCAAAATCGGTTCACCAATTTCAGAGATAATAAACAAACAGACAGACATTTTTTTTAAATTATTGTTTTTATTTAAGTACTCTATGTATATACGTTCACATGGATAGTGAAAACCTATTCATTTGAAATTACAAATGGGCACTTCAATTTATTTCTTCGTAATCTTTACTATTTATATAGATGTGACATTATTACTATTTATATTAGTAACGTATTCAAATTTATTACACGTTTTCAATAGTTATATTTAAAGCTGTGCTCGACGCACACTTCATATTTCCCTTCATTTTATTTCTTCATAGATATTTTCAAAACCTGTATTATTGTTTTCTATTTGTCTTTATCGATTAAATATTTTACAGTATTTACTAGAGCGACCTTTTTTTGTCTGGCTTTAGTCCCATTTTCGTGGGGTCGGCCTGTTTGGTCAACCTTCGCCAGTATGGTCTATCCTAGGTCGTCTGGGGTTTTAATTCGGCGTTTTTAAGTCCCTATTAATAACAGACATCCATGTGAGACGGGATTTGCCGCTCTTCTGGGCTGAGTACTCATATCAAGTACTGTTTTTATCATGTAGTCTGATGGTCGCAGAATGACGTGACCGTACCACCTTAGGCGGCTCTCCAAAACTAGAGCGACCGAATTTTCTTATTATAGAAAAATTACAAAGTAAAGCCGACGGGTGAAAGACGACTGCATGCAACGGAAATCTGAGTGGATAAGATAAAGAATGAATACATTAGAGGAAGTATGAAAGTGGCGCCGGAGAGGTTGAAGAGTAATTGTCTGTCGTTGTATGTAATGTAATACGTAGAATTGAAGATCATATCTTAAGGAAGATATTACATATGAATGTGGATGGTTATAAGGGCAGAGGAAGATCGAAAAAGAGATGGATGGACTGTGTAAAAGATGATATGGTAAGAAAGGGAGTAGGTAACTCAACTGAGGGACTGCGAACAGAGATGAATTGGAAGAGAAAAACATATATCCACCACAAATAAATGGAATAAGGAAGAAACAGATGATGAGTAAAATTACAATTAACTGAAGATAACTCGTTAAAAAAGATATTTCTTGTAAAATAATGATACAACTATTTCAATTACACTTTGTTAGTAAGGAATAAGATATAATGGTACAGGTTAATGAATTAATTTGTCAATTCATACCACAGTAGCAAGGTGGCTTGGTACATTTCTTATCGAGTTTTCCTTCCCTTACCGATATGTTTACCGTCATGTTTTCTCAGTTATACTCACAGAAAACTTTATTAAATGATAAAGTTTGAAAAAACACGGCGTTACCGAAAAAAAAATACACGAAATCTATTTGATTATGTAAAAGTTTTTCGGGGATGTAAAACTGAATCCGAACTTTGTTCAGATTGAAAACTTTTAATGAACGAATACCAAGTTGTGATAAGTTAAATCCGTATATTTTCTTAGTATTGTCTTTACTGTTTACCGTTTGAAATACAACATTTTTTTTAATTGGATATATACAAAATACGGGTGTAATTGGAAAAATACCGATCGTGTTTCCCTCCCTGCCTAGCCATCTAATAGGAACTTGTTAGTGCTGCTTTAGATACACGTTCTAGTATAAAACTTAACTGCAGTACTAGAAAGGCCTTTAGAAGATTGTAGAGCGAATTTGCGACTATCTAGTTCCCACTTCGAAATTATAAGAATTATAGAAAAAATAAGATTATACTAATAATAAAATAAGATAATACTGAATTGCTAGTTCGAAAACGGAATAAAATTAATTCGCTTTCACATTTATTCTAGCTATAACCCGTGACTTCTTTTGTTTTTTTGATATAAAGGATAGCCTGTGTCCGTCCTCGCGATACAATTTATCATCATATTTCACTAAGATGCATTTGACAGTTAAGTCGTGAAATGCAACAGAGTATGTTTAAATGTTTTGTATTATGTAGTAAAAAACGGTTATTTCAATAGTACAAACAGACTCTCCAATTTTATTTATATGTAATGATGTGATACATATACTCTAAAGGATTTATATTAATGAACAACAATTTATTGTTGTTTCGTAATTTCGTAATAGTATTAAAATAGTATTACGAAACTTAATTACGAGAATGGAATAACGTGAACAGTCAATATGTCAAATGTCTGTCAGTTCTATTGAGTGATAAATATTCATCACATTAACGAAATATCTATATTTAGAATTCATAATAAATATTGATATTCAGGTCAATGAAATAGGTGCTTTTTATATTATTATTATTATTATTAACGAAAGTATATCTGTCTATTTGACGACCTCGGTGTATCGGTCTGGGTGTTTTCTATGTACCTACAATATGTATTTACAAAAAAGAACTATGTATTTGTATCAGTTATCTAGTACCCATAACACATAGACAAGATGGCGCTGTGATAATTGTCCTCAGATTATTATTATTATTCTCTATGTTATGTCATTAATGTAAGAACGTATATAAGCTATATCTTATATATAAAATTCTCGTGTCACAGTTTTCGTTCCCATACTCCTCCGAAACGGCTTGACCGATTCTCATGAAATTTTGTGAGCGTATTGAGTAGGTCTGAGAATCGGCCAACATTTATGTTAGGGGTAGTCCACCCCTAAATTTTAATTTTTATTTTAAGGCAAAACAACGTTTGCCGGGGCAGCTAGTTTTATCTAAAAAAGCCTACGAAACCACGTCCCACAACTAGTTATCCATATTTCAAAGGTGGCGTGGAGTTTGCGTCATTTCTATTTCCAGCCATTGTAAACTCTGATCACGCACAAAATGAATTATCTGCTTAATACATTATTAATGGTAATATTTTCGAATCTTGTTATATTTGATGTAAGTAAATCTGCTATTTGCACTATTATTCATTTTTATTTAGGTCGCCCAATGGTCAAAATTCGACCATAATTAATTGAAACCGTTCGAATTTTGACCATTGGTTTGAAGTTTGAAAGTTATTATGATTAGGTTATTAAAGGGAAGGACTATGCGTGTGTGTCAAATATATGTAGTCCTGAGGAGCTAAAAACCATCGCTCCTAAGAATATCCTTCAATTCTCGTCCCTGACGGGTCTAGCCAGCGATAATTTCGATGTTGAGGAGCTAAAAACCATCGCTCCTAAGAATATCCTTCAATTCTTGTCCCTGACGGGTCTAGCCAGCGATAATTTCAATGTTATACCTGCTAAATCAAGCTACTTAGCGACGAATTTATCTAAACCCGACGTACCAACGCAGACGACTTTGCGCATCCAACTCTGGTATTTTATTACATTCCTGCTGTTACCCGCAATTTGGTGGTCTAGCGGTTTAGCACTTTTTACCCGCGACTATCCGCACCGCCTTCGGGTGCGGATAGTCGCGGGTTCGGTTCCTCGCACGATACAAACATATTTATTCATTTTATTTCACGTTGATCTGAAATATAATTGATTTACAGTGTAGTATTCCTATTCGCTACTATATGGCATCGCGATTTTAGAGTTATTTAAAAAAAAAAAATAATGCAAATTTATCTCTGTGATGTGGCAACCCCATGGATCACTTTTCTTTTCGCGCTTGAAACGGCATCGCCGTCATTAAAATAATTTATGAAGTTTTGGCTTTTAAAAATGGCAAGTTGCAATAAATTATTGAAGAAACTTACTGAGAAACAAAAATATCACTTCCGACTCGTGCGTCGAAATAAATATGAAAGTTTCGACGGAGAATCAAAAGTTGCACAAGTCAAAATACTAAACGAAGCAGAAGCCCTATAAAGTTTAACATAAATGACCCCCAGGGTAGAATATACAAGGTAACTAATTATATTTTGTACAACAATTTCCAGATTTTGTACACGGAAATTATTTTTAATTTTTTTCCTAACCTCAATCCGGACGCCGGCAACACGTGGGGTTTGTTTTTCGTTCCCGTACGAATCCGTGTCGGTACGAGATACTTAGACACGAAGATCAACGCTAGTACGAGATACTAACGTTGATAATCTACGTTGTTCACGTTTGGTACGAGATACCTATGTACGGAACAAAAAATCGTAAGTATCTACCACGTATTTCGTGGTTTCTATTTATAGAATCCGTGTCGGTACGAGATATTTAGACACGAAGATCATCGTTAGTACGAAATACTAACGTTGATAATCTACTTTGTTCACGTTTGGTACGAGATACCTATATACGGAACAAAAAAATCGTAAGTATCTACCACGTATTTCGTGGTTTCTATTTATAGAATCCGTGTCGGTACGAGATACTTAGACACGAAGATCATCGTTAGTACGAGATACTAACGTTGATAATCTACTTTGTTTACGTTTGGTACGAGATACCTATATACGTAACAAAAAAATCGTATATCTACCACGTATTTCGTGGTGTCTATTTATAGAATCCGTGTCGGTACGAGATACTTAGACACGAAGATCATCGTTAGTACGAGATACTAACGTGGATAATCTACTTTGTTCACGTTTGGTACGAGATACCTATATACGGAACAAAGAATCGTAAGTACCTACCATGTATTTCGTAGTTTCTATTTATACTATCCGTGTCAGTACGAGATACTTAGACACGAAGATCGACGTTAGTATGAGATACCAACGTTTATAGTCTACTTTATTCATTTTTTGGTACAAGATACCTATGTACAGAACAAAGAATTGTGAGAACCTACCACGTATTTTGTTGTTTCTATTTATAGAATTCGTGTACTTAAAGTCACGAGACACATGATGCACCCTTTAGTTAGTTTGTTATGCTCATTTGGTACGAGATACCAATGACAAAACTGAATATTGTAGGAGATAGGTACATGCTACATAATGGGACAAAAACATTTATATTTTTATTTATACCTTGGCCTCTTGTATTTCAGACATTACAAATGTATTACAAACTGAGACTTCTGTTAGTGAAGACCTTGGTGACAGCTCACTTATGTGCCTAAAAGTTGCTACAAAGATATTAAAAAGGGACATTATGCCAGCGATGAACCAAGCTTGGAGGACCTAGAACCATATGGGGAAGCTTTTGGCAATGATTATGAGAAAGAATGAATATTTTTGGATGGAAAATATGAAGATACAGCAGAAAGATACATATTCTCACATATATCAAATAATTTTTTCACAAATATAATACAAACAAACAAGTACTTATTGAAGAAAAACAAAAATCTCTTACAACTGTAAGTATTTTTAGGCCCAATACTAAATATGTATTGAGGTGAAAGCAATTTTAAATGAGAGCTCTAAACTGAGGGACAAAACTGTAGAAGCACAGCAGCGATACAGCTATAACTGGACAAGTTCTTTCAGACCTAATTAAAAATCAGGTGCTGAGAACATTCTATTATTTAAATCATTGAGTGATGCAAGTAAACTCTTAAATGAGAGGAACCATCATCTTATTAAACAAGAAGGGTGATTCTATCACCATTGTTAAATAATTTTTTATCACAATGATGGGAAAAAACAAAAAGGATAAACATGTATATACAGAAAACCTAGGAGTAAGAATTACAGCTAATTATTATTCCTTAATACACATAAAGAAACTACAATGACCCATAACAACAAAGTTTACAAGCAAATCTGTAAACATAGTGGGTCCAACTTGGCAAGCTGTTCCAAACTCACAGGAAGCAACAAAAGTGGACCAAGGAATTACAAGTTCACTCAGCCGCAGAGACCACCATAGATCTAGCGGCGCCCCAAGAAACTGCAATAAGGTGCCTACACCAACAGGCACTAATGGTACATACAGCCATCAGGTACATGCTGACAATTTAATAAATATATATATATATATATATATATATATATATATTTCTTTCATATGGGCGGTAACTAGTGATCCAGTCATACTGCAGTGAGTGCAAGGATATTGTACCCACCTTTTTTTCATATGTCAACCAATACATTTGACAACTCTAATAAATAATATGTCAGTAAGTGGAAAGAAAACTCACACTGCTATAATTTTCTCAATCTAGAGGCTGTAACACAATGTAAACATGAAGACAATGAATTAAATTCCTCAATGGAAAATTTTGGTTCAACCTAAATTTCAAGCCTCTTAACAAATTTGTTAAAGTAAAATATTTCAAGAATATTCTACTTCAATTCACAGTATTTGTAGTTGCTTACCTTCAGAGGCATGGCTACCTGTCAACAATATATCTTGATGACTATATGTGTATAGGATGTACCTATAACAAAGGTTTAGCCAATAGACATGTCACCCTCCTTATTTTCTTATGTTTGGGTCTCATTGTTAATTCTGAAAAAGTATGTTAACTTAGAGAGACTTACATCCTGCCAGTTTCTTGGATTTATTATTTATTTCCACACTATGAGATTTAAATTACCATTATAAAAATGTATTGATATTAAAATGTTAACAACAAAATTAAAAAATCTGAGACTGTTAAATAAGAGCTTTTGTAAAGTTACTTGGTACTCTGGTATCAGCCTGTCCAGCTATATCTCTTATGATAGGACACTTAAAGAGCAATGAAAAGGGCTACATGGCCCTATTACACCGCAATGATAAGTATAATGATGAAAGTGTTAGAGGACTATGATCTTATACCGAACAGCAGTTGTAATTTACCAATTAGAATTACTAGCTGCCTAGTTTGGGCGTCAATGGTTTGCAAAACTGTAATGTATTATCAAAAATTGATAACACTACTACTATCGCAGGTGTTTAACTAAATGGGCAGTGTTCAATACTCAAACTTGAACGACATCACTATAGACATGTGGAGTTGGTGTGAAAACATAAATATAAATATTTATGCATCATACATTAAGTCAAAAGAAAATGTTGTTGCTGATGAATCCTGTTACACAAATATGGACACAGAATGGGAAATTAATGACAAGGCATTCCAATGAATAAGAAGTCAATTTGAAACCTCACATATTGATTTATTGTGATGGGTATGTTTCATGGAAGGAAAATCCATCTACCTTGTAATATGGATGGTTCAACACAAAATTGGATAATTTACCTGCTGTGAGACTTAACTCTGATACCTCCTGGTAACTAAACCCATCATATGCAAACTAGTAATAACCTCTTGTTATTTCCCTTTAGGACAGCTCATCCACTATATTGTCAACTTACCCTGACAACGAACCTCTTCTGTGGACAACATTCAGACACCGAGGTTTGCCAGAGAGTTCATTAAACATCAAGCTAGCATCTGTATCAACAGGTATAATGAAACAGTATATACTACTTACAAAAGCTGTTGCCAGTTTTGTTAACACAAACATAATCAAGGATCAATACTTGGCTCCATCCCTTTCAATAATAATAATATTATTTTATTTTTATTCTTTACTGAAAACTTTGAGAGTGGAATTGGTTATAACACATGGTTGGATCAGATGGCAGAATCAAATGGTTTCTTCTCAGACATGTATATAGATTGAAATCATAATATATAATAATACATAATCACTATAACGATACAGAGGAATGTGGAACCCATCTGTGGTATTACGATATCTGGCTAGTTTACCAAACACTTCAACTCTAAATCTTGAAGTACTCGGCAAAAATTTAACAACTCTACTAGTTCTAACCACTGTTCAATGGGCTCAAACCCTGTACATAATAAAACTTGAGTATATATTAATATCTGAAAATAAGATCGCTATTTCCATCAATTCACTGAATTGATAGACATCAAAAAACAAACAGTTTTAGAACTTCCATGTTAACATCAAGAACCAAATATATGACCATCTAACATGCTTCAGGAGTAAATCAAGCATACATTAGTAATTAGAAATAAGGAGCAATACCTCATAATCATATCAAAAGTTTTACCATCGGACATCATAGCATACCATTAGTAGATGCATCAAATGCACTCTGGAGGATAGTGGAATTGATATTGTAAGTACACATCCCGCCACCTCGTCGGTGAATAAAGCGGGCGTATCTCTTGACATGATAAGGAAAACAGCTGATTGGTCAGGACATTGACCTTCGGAAAATTCTATAATTTGCCAACTAAAAATAGTTGTAATACACAATTTTTGGAATTCGATTAGTATTGAATAATTAATTAATATTACAATTGAAAAAGTCTGATTAGAATTATATTAACATTAGAATTATCTTTTTTTAGTTCTTATGAACAATTAATCAATGTGCTTAATTACATTATTTTGAAAAATAATTAAAAATGCTGATTATTATAAATACTTTTATTAATAATAATTAATAATACCCATTATGAAGCGACTCTGAACAGCTACACTGTAAATCAATTATATTTCAGATCAACGTGAAATAAAATTGAAAATTGGACTAACTTACCTAAGTGACGTCCAATTGTAATTTTGTGAACGTTGATCTGAAATATAATCACCCGCCCGACCCAACATCAGCCTACTGTTGCTGATCCCGTTCATAATGGGTAATGTACATCTGAAGATTTCAGCTCTAAATCAGTGATCCATGGGGTTGCCACATCACAGAGATAAATTTGCATTATTTTTTTTTTTTAAATAACTCTAAAATCGCGATGCCATATAGTAGCGAATAGGAATACTACACTGTAAATCAATTATATTTCAGATCAACGTTCACAAAATTACAATTGGACGTCACTTAGGTAAGTTAGTCCAATTTTCAATTAGCTTGTCTCTGTTTAGAATAGGACTATATGGTACTGGTTAAATTGTCCAGGGTTTTATTACTACATTATTATACGTTAGATATATTAGTAACAAATAGATTAATAATAATAATAATAAAAATACTTGAATAATTATAAATTAATAAATAGTGATAAATATTTATTTCTAAGTTACTAACGCCATAATTTTGTAATAAGCAAGAAATAAAAAGGCTTTTATATTTAATTTTTTTTTTATTTATTTATTATTTTGATTTTATTTCACGTTTTCCGAATGGATCTTTATTTGAAAGTAAGGTTTGTTTGATTTCAGATCATTGTTTGTAGTTAATATTTTTTATTTATCAGCGTGTTATATTCTCATTGCTATGTACGAGTACATCCTGTATTTTTAATTTCTATTCTACAATTGAGCTACATTTAGTATTTATTGTATCTCCTAAACCGATCCAATATGCTAAATATATTAAATTATATGCCATTAGCTGGATTTTCCAGTTACCTAAAAAATAAAGTTTTAAATAGAAAATTTAAATAGTGCAGGCAATCGTGCAACGTTGAATGAGCTACAGTACGTCGTGTCTATTTATAAGTAGGTATATGTAGATCGCCACGAGCTCGTTTATAGCGTAACTAGCGGTGAGACGTGATTCGTGAATACCTGTAAATAGGGCAGCTGAACTACTCGTAGCGACGTCTTGTGGCTTATAAATAGTAGTTATACTGCTACTAATTTAGAATAGACCCCGAATGTAATATTATAATATATATGCATAAGTTTAGGGGTTGTGCACACCGCCTTACTTTCCAACGGTCTCGGGTTCGATTCATGTATCTATGATTTATTGTATCAATCTGATCTGTAAAAAAAAAATATTTAAATTGAAATTCTATTAAAAATATCTAAAAACTCGTATGATATGTCAAATTTACCGTCAATTCGGAATGATTTCGAGATGAGAAGAACTGACAAGAAACTCAGTTCGTATTCTTTTCAAATAAATGTTGTACATGTACTGTACATTGTCCCTGTTGTTTTCTTAGATAGACTAACTGAAGAGATTACCGTTGCTGTTTTCATTACTAGAATGTGTGAATTAGAGGTAAAAATATCTTTATATTTTTACCTGAAGCAAAATTTATTTTTAAACTTAACGATGAAGTAAAAATATATTTTTTAATTATAACTTGTAGGACTCACGACACGTCTATTTAGACAACCGCGATAGTCTAAGTTTTTGCCACTCTTCTATACTTTCCGATGGTAGCTGGATCGTTCATCGCGTAATACAAATACTGTCTTTATTAATTAATAAGTGTCTTTTGATGTTTTTTACAATTCATATATTTAAGTACCAATCAATTCTCCCGTAGCAAAGGCTCAGCTTAGTATGCGGCTAGATGGCGCTGTGTAAAATTTCTAATGTTATTTATATATTTATTCCATTTGTGCTACAGATGACGATAATCCGGTGATACCTGGTGGCAATGAAGTCAACCACTTGGCGACATTACCTGAAGAAGAAGCTGTTGTGGCTATGATGGGACTTCCCCGAGCTGGTGAAATAACCAGAGCACAACTAAGGATCAAAGAGAGCAAAGAGTTTAAGGTACCTAATATTTATTATAATCTTTATATGGGATCACTTTTTTTGCCTTATTTATTTCATTAAAGGGAAACCTTCTCCGTGGCAGTACCTTTGTGTCATCTATGAAATATGTAAAAAACATTTTGTTTTCATAATTTTTTTTATTAACTGAAATTACAAACAATCTCTCGGTCACCTAGTGGTAGGTGGTAACCGTCAACTATTTACATGAGGATATATATTAACTGACGCTATTACGACGTAACGAGCATTGTACATCTGTGATAATTGTTTTTGGGTAGAAAGCGATTGTTAATAATGACCATTGTATCATGTCAGCTTGACCTCTAGGAGGTCACTCCTGTAAACATGAACAGTATCACGGACATCACGTTATTATGTGGTGCTCGTCGTTCCCCTCAAGCATTACTATTTCGGTGGACTAAGATGTCATGGCTCTGTTTAATTTCGCCCTTATTTCACTGGAAAAATATATTATAAAAGCAAACTGCTTAGGGGCTGAAAGAGGTGACGCAGAGGTATCTCCGCGGGTGGTTTTCTACAAATATAACCTTGGTCTCCAATACTTATTTATAAACTTTCGCGTTTAGTACACATTATTAAGATTGTTAAACGGGGCTTAACACCTTTTTGTGGTAAATAAATTCATTTACTTCTCTCGACGTTTCGATTTGGTTGCACTAGCCGTGGTCACGAGTTTATTGAAACATTGAAAGTGGTAAATAAACACCTTTATCTTACTATTATTACAAACTGATTTTAATGACATTGTATAATATCATAGCTTATACAACAGAATAACATACAAATTTCAAGTTGGTGAAACTGGGGGTGCGACTACTACACTACTAGTCCTAATCCTAATATAATAATATAAATGCGAAAGTACGGATGTTTGTTAGTCTTTCACGCAAAACCTACTGAACGGATTTTGATTAAACTTTACAGTAACATAGCTTCTGCATCAGAATACCACATAGGCTATATAAACCGCGTGCATAGCTACTCGTAGTTTACCAAAAAAATATTCGTTTAAATCTGTTTAAAAATATTAGTATTGTATATTTCGGTCTCATTATTTTCATTATATGTTTTATTCAACAGAATACAGTCGACAAATTGGTGCAAAGGGCAAACGCATCCATTATAATAGGAACGTCGTCGTGGAAAGAACAGTTCACAGAAGCGTTAACTGCCAGTTCAGGTACATTTACTTCACTGTAGAATATTATTCTTGTTATTTAATATTTTCTTCATCATCATCACCTGTTTCTTTCTTATCCCATTTAATTGGGATCGGTGTAATATGTCTTCTGTTCCATTCTTCCGTGTCAGTCATCTCGTTATTTACTCCCCCTCCCTTCTTCTTTATGTAATATTTTCTTATTCGTATCAATTAGATAGCAGTTTGTTATCTGGGAATCAATTATGTAACGCATAGTTCCTAACAAATTTCATTTGTTCATTTTATTATTTATACACTTTATTGCACCAGATACAGAAAATAATTAAAATAATAATCTATACATATAAATAAAATTGGAGTGTCTGTTTGTAATACTGAAATAACCGTTTTTTACTACATGCATATGAATATATATACGGCACATATACCAAAATAACAATTTTTATAATTTTTGTCTGTCTGTCTGTCGGTCAGTTTGTTCCGGCTAATCTCTGAAATGGCTGACCCGATTTTGACAGAACTTTTTTTGGCAGGTACCTGATGTAATAAGGATTAACTTAGGCTACTTTTATTTTATAAAAATAAAGTTAATTTCCACGCGGACTTCGTCGCGGGAACAGCTAGTTTTACATAAGTTGATACAAAAGGCGGTCTTATCGCTAAGCAATAATAAGCTAATTTTTCAGACTACTTAATGGTATAGAAAATAAATAAAGACAAAAAAAGGTGGCGCACATAATGAACATAAATAAATATATTCAAATTCAAATTCAAAATATCTTTGTTCATGTAGATCTGTTACAGACTCTTATGCTATGTCAAATCTGCCGTCAGTTCAGAATAATTTCGAGATGAAAATATACAATACTAGCTGTCCCGGCAAACGTTGTTTTATATAAATTAATAACGCTATAAAAAAAGTAGGGGTTGATGATGGGTGGTGGAAGGGTGAAAATTTAGGATTGTATGTATTTTTGTATGTTGTATCATAAAAAAATAGAAACTAAAAATTTTGTCTAAAAAATAAAAATTAGGGGTGGACTACCCCTAACATTTAGTGGGATGAAAAATACATGTTGGCCGATTCTCAGACCTACTCAATACGCTTACAAAATTTCATGAGAATCGGTCAAGCCGTTTCGGAGGAGTATGGGAACGAAACCTGTGACACGAGAATTTTATATATAAGAAGTAGTTTGATTTTATTTACTAATCTTGATCTATCGTAAATTGTTAATTAATTACTATTTAAACATTAGGAAGTCTTAATGTCATTAGTTTTAATTACGAATGAAATTCTGTTCTGTAAGTTCGGCAAGTCTGTTCTGAGAATTTTATATATATAGTGATATATAGCTGTGATATGTAGTTACTCGTATATAAACAGTTCAGTGTTGCTTCCGGGTTATATTAGTGTTTGAATTCTGAGAACAAATATTTATCCAGCCCATACAAATATTAACGTTCACGCGAAAATCAGATTTATATAGGGACATTACGACTATATATTGATTTTCCCTTAAATAGAATAACATGTCTGTGTATTTATTTGTTTGTATTTTTCTCTAGATATAATTTTTTTTTTCGGATTATTCGAATGCTGTTGACCGCAGCTGGCCTTTACAGCTTCAACGGATGATAGCGGTCGAGTGCAGATGGCACTCCAGACCGGCAGGGGAAATAATAAATCTATTTATTACTCATAATAAAACAGTTATAAAGTTACAGAATTATGTATATATATATATGCACAAAGGTTTTCTGAAAAGACTAGCTGACTTGGAAAACTTTGTTTTGTTATATAAATTATTATTACTAATAAAAATAGGGGTTAGTGGCACAAGGGTGAAAATTTAGGAGTGTATTTGAAGCCACATTTTAAAAAAATCCAAAGATTTTTGCACTTCGGCCGTCTTTATCATTTATGTATATAAAAAATAGATACCAACCAGTTCTCACACCTACCGTATATTCAATATTATTCAAAATCGGTTAAGCCGTTTCGGAGAAGTATGGCATCTAACACTGTGACACTAGAACTTTATATTTATAGCTATTGGCTCAGCTATTGTTGGACTGATTGCTGGACTGCATCCAGCGCTGATTGACGCGGGTGTAATGTAATAATAAGATGCCTCAGTGGTCTAGCGGTTTAGCACACTGACTTGTTTCCGATGGCAGGTTCGAATCCTCGTACGGTACTAACATCTACTTATATTCATAAGTATTATATCGGTTTAGGTGTTTTTTTTTTGTGAAATGTTGCACCACGCTAACGGTTTACGCTGGTGGGGCACCAGTGGAGGATAATAAGATGATGAATTCACTTCATGCATGGTTATGGTCTATTGGTCTGGAAACCATCGTGATAAATTCCTAGCGAATTTATCACGATGGTTTCCAGGAGAACCGCGTGCAGGTCGACCTAATATGGTACATTGCTAGCAATGAGGGTTACTAGTGCCCATTTCTCAGAATCCCCTTCGCCCCAGTCTGGGGATGTTTTCTACGTATATTAAAAAATGTATTTTGGTATTTATATCCTTTGCCTAGTACCCATAACACAAGTTCTGCTTAGCTTGGGACTAGATGGCGCTGTGTGAATTGTCCTGCTATATAATTGTAATAATGTATACATACTATTTCAGGTTCAGACGATCCAGATGAGCCTCCATCTTGTTTCGATTATGTATTGCACGTTGTCACCTTATTTTGGAAAATCATATTTGCTTTCGTCCCTCCCACTGGTAAGTTTCTTACTTTTAATTGAACTCGATATCTCGCGGTTCTTAATCATTACACTTCGTCCGTCCCTATGTATGCTTAAATCTTTAAAACTACGCAATTGATTTTGACCCGATTTTTTTAAAATAGATAGTGATTCTAGAGGAAGGTTTACATATACATCCGGGCGAAGCCCTAGAAGTATATTTGTTATACATTCAGACAAAAACTACTGAACCGATAATCATGAAATTTTGTACACATGTTCTCCAAGAATATGTGTACAAAATTTAGAATGAACATAGGGTATTTTTTATTTTAAAAAAACAAATATTTTTGATTCAATTTGATTGTAAAAGCTAGTAACATTATTAACGTGAAAGTTTGTGAATATGGATGGATCTTTGTTACTCTTTGACGCAAAAAGTACTGAACGGATTTTGATAAAACTTTACAGTAATATAGTTTATGCATCAGAATAATGCATAGGCTAAATTTTGTATTGAAATTTAACGTGGGTGAAACCGCAGGTATGGCTAGTATATATATAAATTAGAATATAATATTAAGCCGAAAAATTCAAAGATTTGTAATGATAAAGATTATTTTTTTCAGATATTGGTGGCGGATATCTTTGCTTTGTCGTATCAATTATCTGCATTGGACTGGTGACCGCTGTTATAGGCGACGTGGCTTCACATTTTGGATGTACCCTGGGCATCAAAGACTCCGTTACGGCCATCGTTTTTGTGGCATTAGGAACTAGTATACCAGGTAAGACTCTAAAATTGAGAAAACTTGAAGCACGATCAGATAGTCCCATTAGATAGTCTTGTCATTTCATTTCTTGTATTATACTATCACCGTTTTATTCCAATCTTTTTAAATAATAACTGTTACCCTAGAATTCGTTACAATTAAACAAAAAAAAAAAATACAGTGAAATTCGATGAAATAATACAATGAAATTGACTTCAGGAAAATAACACTTACTATGTAGTACAATCTCAATTGATACTTGCCTTCCAAAGCTCTCAGGAGAATCAGGAACTCGGGAACGAGTGCTGTTTGCAGCACTCGTTCCCGAGTATGACGATTGTTTTGTTTTTACTAGATACCTTTGCAAGTAAAGTGGCTGCGATCCAAGATAAATACGCGGACGCATCTGTCGGCAATGTCACCGGATCCAACGCTGTCAATGTATTCCTGGGCATCGGAGTAGCATGGACAGTGGCTGCCATCGTCCATTGGAGCAGAAATGAGAAGTTCCTGGTCGACCCTGGCAAGTAAGTGTATTTATCATTGTATCAACACGTAAAGCCGCGGATGCGTATGTATGGAAGAGAACACATAACGCCGACCCCAAATAAATGGGATAAACACGTGAAGTTGAAGTATCACCCAATTCAAGTCAACCGCTAATCACCTTCTTTGTAAGATATGGCAGAGAAATCACTGGGTTCGGGTGCATAACATCTTGGTTTTCGATGAATGAATAGCATCGTAAGAGGTACGAGCGTACACATGATGACGATCACCTCATCATAGACATCAGTCCATAACGCTCTAGCTACATGTATATTATATCTATACACTAATACGTGAAACAAAAACTTTATAGCTCTTTTTATGAAAATTGCACGGACGGGGGAATATAACATTTCGCACACTTACAGTTTATATAAAGAACAAGTGCAGTATATATATATATATATATATATATTTTAAATTATGCATAAAAATGAATTACAGATACTACCATGCATTTTATACACACGCTCATAGATCTCTTTCTGTCTTTGATAATAGAACCTTATAATAAAATAAAATTTATATTAACTAGTCAATAAAATAAAAAAAATATATATATATATAGTCGAATTTCGACCATAGCACGACCACTAGTTTAATAATAACTTAGGACAATTTACACAATACCATCTAGTCCCAAGCTAAGCAGAGCATATGCTGTGAGTACTAAACAACTGATGTAAATACTTAAATAACTGCTATGGTAAATATATACTTAATATGCATCATAAACATCCAGACCTGTTTGTATTGATCTGGGTATTTCATCATAGTCACGAATCCAAATACCGAGTGAGGAATCGAACCCACGACCATCGTAAGTAAAGAGGTGTGTTAAACCGGTGGAAGCCTTGCTTGGTACCAGATAGCGCGGTGTGAGTTGTATAGGGTTATTGTTGAAAACATCGAGTAGTAATTTATATGAAACCCATTATTTATGATCGGCGCAGTATGTCATTCTCTTCCACTGTTCTCTAACGGCCGTCATATCTGAGCATACTCTCCTTTTATTCATATCATCATTATATCATCTTTCACACAATCATTCCATCTTTAGTAATAGTCAGTCCATCAGTCAATTAAGTAAAATATAAAAAAATAATGATTTTTTTCAACAGCCTCGCGTTCAGCGTGACGATGTACTGTTCTGAAGCCGCATTCGCTGTCTTAGTTCTGGTGTTGAGGAGACGGAAGTCAATTGGAGGCGAACTCGGGGGCCCACGTGGTGTTAAAATCATCACTTCCATATTCTTCTTCTCCCTCTGGCTTTTATATCTCACTATGTCTAGTTTAGAAGCCTACGGGGTCATCGAAGGATTTTAAAGCTCTCTTATTTCAAAATCATAAATTACATTTGAATATCCTCTACGGATGTCGTCAAGAACATTTCGATGTATGTCTCTATAATTATTTAAAAAATTGTATGTGCTCAAATGTACAGGTCTTAGAAATTTCTTAAAATCCCTTCTTCCTCTAGATTTTTCTCTATTTCAAATCTCTTAAATTGATAATAATCGTAAACGTAGCCTTAAAGGCTGTGCTATGTAAAGATCTAAATTATTGGTACGAAGTATGTATTAGGTTTTAGAAATTGTAAGTAGTAAGGTTGCAAACATATTGGGAGATATTGGCTGTACTGCACAACTACATAAATGAAGGTATTGTGCGCTCGTTTGTCATGTAATTAGATAGAAAATACGATTCGAAATACATAGGGGGCACCCAATGATATTAATCTGGTAGAGATTTATTGAGGGTATATTTAAGAATTTCAACTAGTAGAGCATACATATAAATTCAAGATAAGTAGACACTTCATTTGTGTTATCAGAAAATGTATTAAATTTACTTTAATTAGCGTATAATTATTGAGTTACACTAATGAATATATCCCTAAATAATTAATAGATATTAAACAGCAATTGGTATTAGTCGTAATTGTTAGTTCATGCACATTAGTTTACAAAAAACATCTAAATATTTAGTAAAAGCTTCGCTCGTCGTAATTTTAGATTTTGTCGCGTCGTCGGTACCTCTACTCAGATTATTTACACCACGTATGTATATTTACGCGGTTAATCATTAATGGCATATAGTATATAATTATACCGTAATATTCGCGCCAAGTGATCATTTAGGTGATTAATTAGACCTAATTAAGAGTGACGATTGGTATGCCGCATCTTATACAATTATTTTTAATGTAACGAAAGTAAGTCGTAGTAAAAATAAGTGGTAGGTGAATTCCAACGTAAATATTCGACTTAGAATGCACGCGAATGCTATAACGGCCAATTCAGTTATAGTTATTAATGTGTAAATGTTAATTTATGGCCGTATAATTTACTTATAGTGAATAATAAGTAGTTGTGTGTAATTTTTTTGTTTTGACTTTGTATAAATATCAAGAATATATATATATATAGTATATACGCTGTGACGCCGGGATTATGTAGAAAGCTATTTACTCGATAAAATCGTGAATGTGTTTAGAAAATATGAATTTTGCAGATATCGTATCTAAAATGTCCGTTCTGATAGATCGTTGTAAACGAAGAAAGGCGATAAAATTTGAGAAAATACACGTAAGACCCAAAGATGAATGCTTCCAGTATGTAATACCCTTTCATGGAGTTATAAAATATATGTATGTGAATTTATTTAATGTTACATATTTTAAGACGTGTAATATTTATGTATTTATTTAATGTTACATTTTGAGACATGTAATATTTGTGAATTTATTTAATGTTACACTTTGAGACATGTAATGTTAATTTATTTAATGTTATGCAATGAGATATGTAATATTAGTGAAATTAGTGATGTATATAAACATCATTAGCGTCATAGTTTTGTTGGAATTACGGTGTTCAATAAATTATCTATTATGAATTATTGTGATTGTAACTGGGATATGATTGGAGAAGTTGATCATATAATATGTATACATTAAATTATTATAAAATAACATACATATATTTATAGTAATGACTGATAGTAATAATTTATTACTGGATGAAAATTCAATGTTTCTAAACGCAAGTTTGTATATCAATAGTTTTTGTTCAATGTAAAACAATTTAAAAAAAAATGTTTAATTCAAACTCATTTATTTTATCCGATGTACCTACATACTATATACATCGGATATTGACTGCATCTGGAGGGTTTTTGAGTAAGTACAATGATCGCGGTAGCATTTTGTCTCTCATTGCCTCTGTTACAAAATACATTAAATCTTTATAAAAATAGCAGTAAGTAACACTGGATCATGAAAGATGCCAAATTAATAAAGAAAACGAATTAAAAAGACATGCAGAATATCGACTGCCAATGCTGAGTTATAATCACAATAAAATTAAATTTATATAGAGCGTAGAGATCGTTTAGTATTTAATTTAGTATTGTAAATAAATATTTACGCATATTTACTAAATAGCAATAGCTTAGGATTTAGCGTTATTACGAAATATCAGCGCATTTGGTGACATTAATGGTACCTACATAAATATGTATTTACAATGTGAGGTATCCACTCGTTAAAACAGACATCGAATATTATCATATGAATTTCATATATTTAATAAATATTTACATATATGTACATTATGTGGGCACCATTAAAAAAATATTCATGGAATATTACTGCCATAAATGTAAGCTTTATTTTCAGAGATGCTTTTGTTGGGATTTTTAATATGCTATAGATTTATAGAATTAAAGATAGCGTTATGGGCATTATATTTACGGAATTAGCAGTAATATTAACATCATCATGCCAGAAGATGAGACTATTAAGAAAATAAAAAAGAGTAGCTTCATAATCCTTCATATCTTCTCTCCCTTACTCTATTTGTACTATTAAGGAAAACTTTCGGAACTAAAGTCCTTTTCGCTCTTCTTAAAATTTTACAACTATACGTAGCTAGTTATTTTCATTATAAAAATAAATCTGTCTGAATTTGGACCAAAATATTGTTTTCGAATTTATTTTCCGTAGAATTTTTCTACGCTATCGTCTGTTCTAATTGTAGATTTTCTAAAATTTTCATATTAGCATCTTGAATGTTTTTAAACCCATCGCTGTTGTAGTTTCGAACTCATATACCGAGCAAAAGGCAGACAACATCAATTTATCTACACGTCAAGTCGCTTATGGTGTAGGTAGAGGCACCAAGTGCTATTTCTCGTAGGAATTCACAACTTGAATAATATGAAAACATCTAATTTGCTTATCTTTATTGCGAGCAAATACTACATTAATATAAGCATTATGTCCTACACCATTAGGTTTCAATTAGTACATATTCACATTACATCTGAATTAAATTCTTTACGATAATACCTCGTTTTTCACCTGTCTTCACTTATTATTATTATCCACATAATTGGTTTACAAGAATAACTACAGTTAAGTAACAATCGAAATAGTAATTAACATAAAACAGAATCCAATCGCTTTCGAAATAAACGATGTGGCGATGTATGCCTGTATTGTTAAGTCAAACCTAGTTTATGATATTTAATCGTAAATTTCTATCTCTGATACTATTTATATTACTGGTTCCAACCAACAAACAGTTGGCCTTCAGCCAACCAGATTAACCCAGCGCGTAGCCCAGAACCTGTAGCAAATTATTTCAAGAGACCTATAGTTTTAGCTTTGGGTTCTTAAGATTGGGTTTAATACAAATGCCCGAACTGTATGGTTTTTCAGGCGTCTATAGGCTACAGTAACCGTTTACCATCAGATGGGCCGTATGCTTGTTTGCCACCTACGTGGTATAAAAAAAACTTTTACACACTTCACGAATCGCGATAACATTTTCCAAAAAAGCAACGCTTACGTTGGAATAACAGTAATGGCATAATACTTAACGCTGGTATTCTGAAGGTATGCTATTTCCCAGTACAGTATAGTCCTGACGGATAAGCATGAGTGGTCAAATAGTATGTTCTACTAAAGATCAAAAAACAGCCTTTTGTTAATATTGTGGTATTATATTCAGACAGCAGTGAATGCGCGAGGTTTGTAGTATCTGATATTATGCTAATTCAGCACTGCCTTCAATCGATTCATGTTATGTTCTTTCACGGGTTTAGAGTCACTTCTGCTCGCCCGATTTTCGGCCGGGGAAGTTTGGTTAACACTATTTGCATAGTTTAAAAACCTAACAGAGATATTAGCACTACGTTTTAAAAAGGTTGGAACCGCATAAGATAAAAATGTAATCTATGTAACATTGTAATTGTTTTAAAAAAGAAGAATAAACATTAGAATTTAAAAGAAAAAAACGAAATAGTTCTATAAAAGAACAGTTTGGACATCGGCATACAAAACTGTGTTGTTTAATATTCTGAATGAAACTCTGTATACAATGGTTTACCACCAAGCCATGATTTTAGAAATTGGTTATTTTCCAAAAAAGAGTTGGTTCTATGTGGTGTCTAGACCTATAAGAATAAAAACCATTGACAACATTAAAGTTCGACTTATGAAATAATTTATTTTGACATTAGAATATTTTTCTGTTAATAAAAAGGTAATATTTTTAAAAAGTCTCAGTAAAGGATTCAAGAAAACATAATTATTCTTGTTAGAATCATGTTTTTATTTTCAAATCTATGAAAAATATTTGAAGAAAATATAATCAACTGCAATATAACTTTTTAATAAGTCTACTAAATTACACGGGCAATAATAAATACGAACTAACATATTTACTGACCCGATATAGCTATTGATTACAAATTACGGAAAAAGTTCGACATTAGATATGTACATTAAAGTTGTTCGTATTTAGTTATGATTGCTTTTAAATATCTACCCCTTTCTCGATTTCAATTAGAAGCTTCATTTGTTGTGGTAAACAAAAAAGTTCAATAATAAATATTTACAACAATATTAAACGGTAAGGTTTATTTTATTGTTTTGTTTTTAAGTCGTTTTGTTATAGTTGTATCATTAAACGATATTGGAAACGAACGATTGGTCCGAAAAAATACAATATAAGAAATTTCAAGTTCAAAAGCGGCTAAAATATCCTACATGAATAAATTACTTTTTAATTTGAATTTAAATAAACTGATTGCAGTTGTTTAAAGTACACGATACGATTGATCAGACTTCAGTCGATTGAAACGTGAGGGAATAAATTTAGTTAGTGGGGTTGACATGTCGTGTGGGTTTATCTCAATTTTGGAGATCGATGGAACATGCGCATTAATATAGTGACTGGTATTACTATTAGAGAAAGAGAGATCATTGATTCTTGGATAGAAAGAGTTGAAAAGGAGAAAGGACTACCTATTAAGGACCTACTCTACTGCACATGCTTAACAAAATCTTTTCGTAGACCAAAGGAAAAGAATAAACTGTTGTAACTGGCTAATCAGATATGTATTCTTTATCCCAAATTTGTATTTAAATTTATAATTCTTTTATATTACATTTTTGTTTTTGATACTTCAATTCTTCTTTCTGTTGTCAATATGTTAATTATTAATATATTTTCTCCGTTTACCTAGTCTTCTTTCTTATTACTACAACATAAACTAATAAAATTTAAAACAAAACACATAAAAAGACATGGACTTGAATCTATGGAAACCAAAAGCGAAATGTAAAAAAAAAATACTATTGGATAATATTGCCAGCGTTGTCAATGGTACTGATTGTGGTAGGACATCCCTTTTTAGAGCAAACTGAAATGCGGACCAACTCTGAGATGGGCCTTTGGGATTCTTAGGTTGCTTATTTTACAATATCTGTTTTTATATTTCGCATTTACTACTACCAGTATCTGCTTTTAAATGCAGGACATACCTAAAATTGTGGCGTAAAAGAATCTAGTTAGTACATTAGTTGTACTTTTTTGACCTCATTTTAAACCTGTTCTTTGTAATAAACAGATATAAAAATGTTTTTAGTGTTTGATAACATATTTAGTGAGAAAGTTCGGTCTCAGAACTTTCTCGGTAAATACATTTTTTTTATCGTACTATTGAAGATAACGTGTTCAACCAAAGAAACCCCTCAACCTGTTCAACTTTATAATAGTTATGTAATCGATAAATATAAAAAAATGATAAACCATTTATAGAAATGATTACAGCAAATCAGTTCAACTTTAATTCCTCTAGTATTATAGAAAGCAATCAAACTTTTCATTACGTTATTACTTTGTATCGATCCCATTTAATATCAACTCGGCAGTGTAATTAATTGACTTTTGCCTGCTTTCAAAGATTAAATACTAGTCTAGTCTGCAATTGATGATATCAGCCATTTAATTGCAACCTTAGCTATTCTTTCTTCGTAGGACAATAATTGGAATTGAATTGGATTGGGTTTAACATTATTTTTGTTTGTAAAAAAAGAAATTTATGGGAGTAATTTTTTTTACTAGTTTATGTTATAAACTTATTGTTTATGTTAATCAGGCTAAATAAGTTTGATATCCAAGCCGTAAAAAATATTAATAAAACAACTTATTAGGTGTGTCTAATGTTCGATTTTTAAATTTAAAACATTCTTGGATATTGCCATGCATAAATGTAATATACAATGCAATAAAATAGTCGTCTGTTTCCTATTGTATTAAATATTCAATTTTGTTTATGTCAAACAGAATATTATTTATACATATAAATAATATTAAGTTATTCTACATATAGAAAATTGCATATATATTGGACCCAATTGCGTTATAGCATCCGCCAACAATTAACCGCATTGATAAATAAAATGAATTATGATTTTTTTTATTTTAGTATACAAAATATGTCTTGTCTGGGCGGTGGTCGGCTTGTCTAGGCTAGTTAAAAATACTGAACATTGAGTGACTTCTAAGAAAATTCAACAACTAGGGTAATTACTTTAGTTGCTTTCAAAGAAAAAAAAATTAGGTACTATTCATTACATTACCATAAATGCCATGTTATTATATATCTAATTAAAATGTAATAAGGAAACAATTATGAAAAATAGCATTAGTCATGGCTGTATGGGCACACTTCCTTTGTCTTTTCTATTAAAGAAGAAAGAAGAAAATAAGGAACCAGTAATATGATCAGTAAATTCCTTCTCTCTAAATGTCGTGCGTGTTTAGTAATTCTTTTATTGTAATCGTGTAATATAGATTTTGTAGCTATAACGAACTGATAGTGTAAATAACATTATAATAAATTCTATTATTTGATACATAATTATTTACTTATGATTATACGATTATGAATCAAACACGCCGCAACTAGGTACGAAATGGCGGGAACAGTATTCAAATTTAACAATTTGAATAATCAATAACCGCGCATAAATTTGGATAATTACAAAGCGTCTCATGGATTTAAGCAAATATTAAATTTATGACAATTTATTTAATATATTTTTCAATTGTTTATTCATAATTTTGGGATTCAATTTCTGCATTCAATTTCAGTTTCTGTGTTCGAAATTCAAATAGCCTAGTCGATTTAATTGCACGGCAGAGATAAAGTAAAGTAATATTTATTGCATATTTTTTTTATTATTAGTAATTATATAATAAATAATTATGACTTAAAATAAAAAATAATGAACATAACAATGCTATCGTATTCAGTTTGCAAAGCCGTCCGCTTGAGAAGATATATAAGAGAAATATTTTCCGTTACGCTACATATTAAAGATATAAATTATATTTAATTAGTGTAATTTGAGATAATTATTTTAGTAAACAATATTTTGGTAATTTTAAATGTACGAGCAATGTTTTTATTTATAAATAAATTTATTATGCTATTTCAAAAAAATGGTCGTGTTAAGTGTGAATATGAAATAGACAGTTTTAATCAGTACAAATCTTCTAGTAATTACAATTATGACTATTTACTACTAATAAATAATTTGGTATTAAATAACAAAAGGTAAAAAAGGTTTGTGTGAGCATATCTTTTTTACCTTTTAATTTAAGCACCAAATTACTTATTAGCAGTAAATAGTCATAAATGGATTTTTCTGCCTTATTAAGGGTAGTAAATTTTTACGTTTGGTTAATGATTTATAAAATCAATAAATATAAAAAAATCGATTTACAACAACTTTTAAATACAAACAAACTGTTACTTTTATATACACACCAAACGCTATAAGAAAATTAAATCTTTAAAATTAATTTGTATTTCAAAATAGAAGATGTAACATGTCTTTATAAATAATTTTGTTTTAATGCATAATAACGTAAAAAAATTAACTGAAACATACTATATGTTACAATATATGATCCTATTCTATTAAAATTATGTTTTTTAATAACCTTTTTATGTATTCTATTATCAATCTCTACGTATTAGTTATATAGTTCATTCATATATGTATTTCTGAGTATAGTTTTGTTCAGTACATTTGTTTAAGTATATAGTTCCTATAAAATGGCCTAGAATACATTTATGTTAAGCAAAATCTATAAAACATAATTGAATTTTCTTTATATATATTATATTATGATAAATCTCGAATGTTAGTTTTTATGTAATTAGAAAATATTCAGTATATAGCAATATTCATTTATATCTAAATATATGTAATTATAATATTATTTTAATGCTATTTAATGTAACATCATAAAAAGATGATAAATTTTTACTTGGCCCACTTTACGCTGTTCATTTTTCGTTAGTATTAAATAATATGTAATTAATTTTAATTAATTTGTAATTTTTAGTTAATTAGTAAAGAAGCACGCAGACCTTTCGTTACATGCAGATTATGTTGTTTTTATAATAATTGTTATACATAAATACATAATTAAAGTGTTTGTTAAGTACTTAAATATTTGATTTTATTTAACCCTATCGCTTGAAGCTCAAACTGTAATAATAATAATAATATCCTCTTCACTTTCATCATCCTCAGATAACTTTTAAACTCATCCATGCTTGGCTAAGGCCCGCGTGTTTGAATGTATTACCCTTGAAAAAAGGGAGACACATAAAATATATGTATATAAAATAATAATAATAATAAAAATAATACTATAGTTGGAAGATATAGAAATAATCTTTATTCAAACAATCTTAATATAGGCCACTTTTGAATAGTCATATTTTTTTATTCTACCACTTATTCGGAACGCAATCTCGTCACAAGGAGATTGACGAAAAAACTGTACTGATTGGAAATAATATTTTCTAGTAGCAACATTATAAATAAACACAGTGTATAACGGCTCCATAGCAATTTTTACCGAGGTACACTGTAGTTAGTTTTTGAGTCAGCACGACCACGGCTAGTGCAACCTAGTCGAAACGTCGAAAGAGGTAAATACCTTTATTTGCCATAAAATTACTCGTTTTAAGACCCGGTTAATAATTTAAATGAGGTACACTATAAACAAAATCGTATGCTCAAGCATATCTGTTTCACCAATGTTTTTTTTTTATTTATTGCTCCAATTACAAAACAAAAAAATTAGAATGGTAAATATTCATTATCTGATACAAAAGGTAGGTAAGCAATCTCTTCCAGACTACCTTTGGGTGGACAGAGAAAGTAAAAATAAGAAAAGGGTAGATGGCGGACGTAATAAACAAAAAGAAATATATATGACTACAAATATACATTAATAACATCATTTAATATATATACACATAAATCTACATACACATATTTAATAGCGCACATACCTTTGGAAAGAATGAAGGAAGTGGGGTCCACTACTTAAAAAGACAATAAGTAACTAAAGGTAAAGAAAACGGAATTTGACAGAGGCTTTGAAGCTGGCAAGTGATTGAATGCTCCGAATGCAAGAGGGTTTTTTTTAATACTTGATAATGGAATTGAGCTTTTTCGCTATCTATCCTATGCTTTTAGGGATCCATCCGCTTAGGGACGAATGGATACTGCCGGACTCCTACCTGCTAAAAACCTGACGACTGTTCCTCCTCACCAAGACCACCGGCATGGTTCCCATCGAAGGGACCTCCATCTAGGCGTGCAGGGAACAGTGTCTGCACGCCACCTCCAGACCCTAAAACCTCCCCGGCGAGCTTCGGATTGCCCTAACAATCCTCCACCCTAGGGTCAATTTTGGAGTCGATGCACACCTGATTTTACTCAAGTGTCCATCGACTCCCCCCCCCCACCTGTGGCCCGGGCCGCGGCGCGGGCCTTCGGGGGGCGACACAAGTTAGTGACGCCCACTCTCATTTCCGACCCGCCGCATCTATCCTATCCTATCCTATCAGGTCAGATAGCCTGTCATGGTCAAGTCATGAGGACTTTATCAATGGGAACTGCGTGGAGGTCAACCTGACATGGTATATCTACAGCAATGGGTTTATGAGTCCATATTGAAGAATGGAATAACTTTTATTTCGGAAAACTTAACTTAAGTAACATTTAAAAATTATATTATTAACACTCCCTTTTCTTCCTACATCGATTATTATAGATAAGCAAATTACATCCACTTTTTATAAATAGAAAAGAATATACGAAAACACTAAACTCGCGTCTCTAGTAGTTGGGAAACTGTCACAAATGCATTTTTAATTTCTTTTGAACTCTACGAAAGTTAGAATTCTTTGAAATTGAGGACGCCTCTTAGACGTGCAGTATAACTACTGTTACATTGCTATTTCCAACTGCAGGCACAGTTTCAGTTTGTAACTGAAATTAAGAAAGTTTGATATTCTCAGATGTACAGTTATACATCTACTAGCTGTCCCGGCAAACGTTATTTTGCCATTTAAATTTAAGTACTATAGTAATATCTCTATTAAAAATAGGGGTTGGTGGTAAAGGGTATTTAAAAAATTTTGGGTTGTATGTAGTTTTAATGTCACATTAAATAATAATAAAAAAAATTGTCTAAAAAATAAATGTTAGGGGTGAACAACACTTATCACTTAGGGGTATGAAAAATAAATAGTATCTGATTCTCTGACCTACTGAATATGCATATAAATTTTCATAAAACCGGTCAAGTCGTTTCGGAGGAGTATGGTAACTAACATTGTGACTTTTTTAGAATTTTATATATAACATTTCGTTGTTTTACAGTAGTTACTCACTTGCGTATCTATTCTCCTCTTCAAATTTTCAGGAAATCATTTGTAAGTTACGTATATTCACAACTTCAATTGAAAAATATCGATTTATGATGGTCTAGCGGTCAAGCAATCCGCTTCACTTCCGATGGTCGCGGGTTCGATTTCTCGCCCGTTATGAACATTTATATACATGGGGATAATGGTTTCTATCAGTCTCTATATTTTATATGTATATTATGTATGTTTTTACAAAAAATAAACGAGCTAGGTAGGTATAAACAAAATAGGTATATGTATCAATTGTCTAATACCATTATGTTATCTGTGCTAATACTCACAACATACATAAGCTCTGCTTTATTATAGCTTGGGACTAGATGGCGCTATGTGAATCGTCCTGAAATATTAATTATTATTATTAAATAATTAATATTATTAAATAAATAAAATAGAAATAGATAGTCAGATGTATATAATACATATAAACATAGTTGGAAACTCAAGTTTCTCGTCAGTTCCTACATATATGAGACGTACATTTTAGATTAATGTTGTTTTATTTGCAGTGTGAATGTGGTAGGCAATGCGGCCGCAGTCTGCGGTCTGCATACTACTTGTTAGCTCACAGTTAGGATGCTGTTAGAATAGAGTAGAATAAACATTGTTGACAATAATTAAAGTTAAATATCAAATGAAGAAGAAGAAGAAAATATGTTTATTCGATGCACATAAGCAATAATAAAATAATGATTGTCAAATACTATCATCGAATAGGTCTCCGCTCAGCCAATGTCGTGACGAGGCAACTATGTATGGCCTTATCGCTGAAAAGCGATTTCTTCCTGAAGGCCCTAAAGGTTATTAGCTTAGAATAGAGAGGATAACCGAAAAAAACAATTTCATAAAAAAACAGAGCTTCTAACAAACCAAGGTATGATAAGACAGACCTGTCTTATCTATCTCGTCTGGCACTAAGCAGCTTACTTCGCAATCTGTATTCTCCTGTAAACGTAGATAATTAAAAAGAAATATAAATCCCTATGTTTAGTAATGAAGTGTTTGAAGAGATGTTTTCGTTGTGTGGCCACTGCTGCGCACTCCAGGATTCATAATAATGATCTATTTTTATTATATTAAGTCTTTTATGTTTGGATTGAAATGGACATTATATTTTTATGTATAGTTTTAACTATTTACGACATTTTTAGTGTTGAGTAGGTCAAATTGTGCAAATAATAATTTAATATTATTTGCACAATTTGACCAACTCAACATTCCTATATCACGCTCTATTGGGTTGACTGGAAGAGATCTGGAAGTTTTTTTGGGATGGTATCCATTACTTGCCTAAAAATAGGCGAGGTGTGTACAATTCAATGGTCAATATTTTGAATATAGAAATTGTCGGATTCCCTGAAAATTAAATGTTTTCTTTATCGAAAATACCGGCAAATTTCAACTAACACACTTGGTAGAGATGAGTCCTCCTTTTCTAATTAATATACTGAAAAATGTATGTATGTAGGTATAATTATTTGAAATATAGAAAACTATGCATTTTGCATACTTTATTGCAAAGATAGACAGTTATGGTGTTATAGCTGTTTTATCTGTCGCAGGCATATCATGCCAAATGGTCTGAAATCTGCTGAATATTTGGGAACCATAACTAAACCAGTCCTAGATAATACAGTAGATACGAGTACCATCAGTTCTCGAATCAAATTTATTTACTTGCCATGTAAAACAGGTTATATTTAGTTCATCAGTTATAAAATTAAAAGCAATAGTAAACATGCATGTAAAACGGGTCGTATTTACCTCGTCAGATACAAAGTTATAAGTTAATGACTTATTGATGATTAATGACATACTATATTATATAATACGATTTATTTATTTTGATTACATATAATATTTATAGCAGATAATATTTATTGCTAATTTAGTTTTAATTTAGTTTAATACCAGTTGCTGAGTTTCACCACCGTACCACCCGCCAGAAACTGAAATACCATCCTGATCATTTGGATGAATGGCGGTCTTCCACAGTGCGGTTTTCTAGAAACTTTTTGCCACGCACAACCACATTGTGGAATCACCTTCCAGCAATGGTATTTCCAAACCGATACGATATTGAAACCTTCAAGAAAAGAGCTTATTCCTTTTTAAAGGCCGATAACGTTCTTGCAATTACCCTGGTGTTGCGGGTGCTCATGGGCGGCCGTAATCACTTACCATCAGGTGAGCCGCATGCTCGTTAATAATATGACCATATATATATTTGTTTTTGGGACCTCTACAATATTGAAAGAATTAAGATAAATTGTCGAACTATTCATTTTATAACACTTTTGGCAGGGGAGTTTCAATTATTTAGGCTAATAAAACGATGCTTTAGAAATGACGAATTTCCATAACTTTCATCCCTTATTTTACTTTATAACCTTAAAGGTTATATTTTTTCAAACTTTGAAAGAGTCTAAAAAATAAGTTTGAAGCTTCAAAAATTTTAATTCAAAGCTTCTAACTTTAACAATTACGATACTTCTATACATACTTTCATCTCCCCTGTCAACCCCCTTACAACCTTTTGTTCGCATTAATATGTCCTTTCTCAAGGTCTATACTATCTGTATCTGTCCGAAAGTCGCGCTTTCACACTAAAACTACGGAACCAATTTAAATGAAATTTGATAGACAGATAGTTTAGACCCTAAGAAAAGACATAGGCTTTTTAATGCGTAAATATATACGTATGTAAATATATACGTAATATAATATACATAGGAAACACCCAGACCGATACAAACATACTCATGAAAGTCATACACAAATGTTTGACATAAATGTTTAACACAAATTTTTGCACCGTGCGAGGAACTGAACCGGTAGAATACCGTCAGTCTGTTTGAAATTACATTAAAAAAAACTCTTTGAGACTGGTAATTAACGTTCCTAATTTGGATTGTAATATCATAGAGAAATAAACTTTCTCAACCATAAACATTCGCTAAATTGATTATAATGTTCTAAGCAAGTCACACGCCGTTATGTCGGAGTGGGGTGAAGACTGTAACTCTATAATAGCTAATTACGTTATTGCTACGAGTTACTGCGGAACAGGGATGCCAATCATACAGGATTCCTCTTAATATGAGGGTAAACCTACTAATACGAGACGACGGCCTCGGTGACCTACTCCTCCGATCGATCCCTCCAATTCGTAGATCGAAATCACGACAACCTGAGCCGAGGTGCGAACCTAGCGGTGCCCTCAGACTAAGTAGTATCCGTCATGCGGGAGTAGGCCTTTAGTCGCTCCATAAGTCCTTCCGCGGGTTTGGAGTGCCATCTGCACTCGCCCTTAACGATCGGTTTTTTTGTAAATAAATACATATTATACATAGAAAACACCCAGGCCGATACAAACAATCATACTCATGAATACAAATGATTGTACCGTGCGAGGAATCGAACCATCGGATAGTAAAGCGGTGTACTAAACTACTAGACCACCGAAACTGTCATATAAAAAATGTCAACTAACGTATCTATATTTAAGAAACTCTCTTGATATTAATATATTTAAAGTTTATTTTTTAATTATAATAATATTCTATAATCAAAACTATAAAAACAAAATTATATAATATCTCACTTCACTGCCTACCATCTTAAAATAAAAAATATTTTCCCAGTTACAAATAATTTAATTACATATTTCTACAATATATACCTATGTTTTATCTTCAAATAAATTAAGTTTTTTTTTATTTTGACATTTAAAAAATGTATTTAAGTATTACAGTCAGTTGTCTAGTACAGATAGAAACTTCGACAAGAAGCATGAGGTCGCTTTCGTGAATTGTCCGAATTCATTCGATTTTATTTGATATGTATATTAGTATTACTGTCAGTTGTCTAGTACCCATAACAGATTAGAACTAGAGAGCGCTGTGTGAATTATCAGGAGTTATTAAGTTTTTTGTATAGTAATTTGTACTAGGACATTTTCATTCTCGTATATGTTTATAGGAAATTGTTATCTACGAATTGGTTAAAATAGTATTTATGAGATTTATATGATAAAATTAGAAACCCAAATAGAGCCTAACGAACGAGATTTTATTTAAACTTTTATTTTTATATAAAAAAAAAAACCTAGAAAATTTAACCCATCACCTTATTGTCCCACGCTAAGCGAAGCTAAATAATAAAAAAATCTTTTTTCATTATAAGTTGAAATAAATATTTGTGCCAAACAAGAAATAGAAAACACGAAATATTTTTTTTTTTTAATTATTCCAACATAAATAATCATATCATGTATACAAATGTTTGTATCGTGCGAGGTATTGAACCTGTGACAAATGAGGCGGTGTGATAAACCGCTAGCCTACCGCCACGCCGCCGTCTTAAATGACGACGTCGTTGGCAACCCTGCTTCGGAATTTGTAATTGAATTTCAGGTTAATGTTATATTAGATTTATGATGTATCCTGTCTGCGTAGACACAGTTATATCTATCTATATCTATCTATCTATGACATTCCGGGGAGTAATTAACGTCATACTGATTTTTTTTATACTCAAGGTGGCAATCAAGTATACGGCCCATCTGATGGTAAATGGTTACCGTAGCCTATGGACAACTAAACACCATGTTACAAGTAATCAATCCTTGAGAAACATTAATATACCTTTCTTTAAAAATCCCATGCAGTGATGTCTCAAGAAAACCTCGGCAGGTAGTTCATTCCACAGTCTAAGTGTACGCGGGAGGAAGCTCCTCTGAAGCCGCACTGTCCGAGACCATTTAGATTCCAGCGTGTAGGGATGAATTCCCTATCGATGGTAAGCGAGATTCCAGCGTGTGGGGATGAATGTCGGATGTCGATGGTGAGCGGTCCGATGGTAAAAAGTAGCCGTAGGCATCATGTTGTCATCAATTCTTCTGAACTGGTTAGTATTTATATGACATTTTTTTGTCCTTCATACAGGCCATAATAATGATCTAGTAAGGCCACCCGAAACATTATTGAATTTGAGATCAATGTGTACCTAATTCATAACTGTTGCATCTCTTTGGATAATCTTTTTTTGTTGTATCTTATTGTCAAGACAACGTTTGTTTGTAACAACAAAGTTTTGAAAGTCGTACAGAATATCTTTTTCTTTATTAAAAATATATATAAAATAAAAAATGTAAGTAACCGCATAATAAAAATAACTGTAATAAATTGTCGCCAACACCGTCCCGGTCTAGTTATTATAGCTTACAAAGAAAAACCGATCATAATCGGTCCATACGTGTACATAGAGACGTTGTAAAAATAATGTAAAGTAATAAAGTCACTACATATATGGTAAAGCTGTGAACATTTCATCTCATTTTCGTCATTAGTTCCACTTAGATAAAAAAAAGCCAGTGGTAGGATCTTTCTAGTAGGGCGTCTTATCTTTTCGGTCCACCGCTCAAGGAAGCGAATTAAAGTATTGAAATTTATTTTTCCCAATTTCTATAGGGTTGTCGAGTCAGGGTGTATTTAAGACTACATTGAATATTGTTTGTTTTACTATATCCTTTATATCATTTATTTATAATCTTTTATTGCACCAAAATTAAAAGCAGTTACTATATATATATATATATATATATATATATATATATATTTTATAACATGGCGGGTAGCCCTTGGGAGTTGTCACGTAAACTAGGCTACTGGGTTCTCGCCATTCCTGTCTGTCGATCTCATAACTTGACCAGACATCCCATTTTGATTGGGACTGTCCCTTCAATAATTACGAGTCCCACAGGGACGCAAAATTGTCCTGTATTTAGAAAATTTGACGAATGCCGATGGAGGAGTAGATAATAAAGGTGAATATAAATAAAACGTGCCGAGAGTTTCATTCTTGCTTAGCAAATCTGTTGCTCCTTCCTAAAGATATATCGCATTTAATTCATCACATTTTAAGAAGAATGACCTTTAAAAAAGTGATTCTCTTTCTCAATTAATTAAACGAATGTCCCGTTTTGAGTCAAAGAGTAATTGGTCACGTTGCCTCGTCCTCAATTACTTTTTTTACCGATTTCAACCTACTTTATTCTCGCGATAAGCATCAAAAAGTGTTTTGTGCACGTCTTTTTAGGGTCCTGTATTGAACAAGACATTTACCGATGTCGGTACGAGTAATTACTTTTTTCAATAAAAATGCAAATCAACTTGGATATAAAAGAATAAAGTTTATCACTTCCGCTTTCCTTGAATAGTTTTTCTTAAAAATAAATTTCTTAAATAAAAAGTAGCCTGCGTTACTCGTTATAACATTACCTATTTACGAGTGTATGTCCCGTCAAAATCGGTCCAGCCGTTTCAGAGATTACCAAGAACATAGATAGACTAATAAAATTGTTTTTAATATTTTTTTTTCGATGTATCGTACATACTTTCATATGGCTTTAGTGAAAAACTGTTAATTTGAGATTACAGACAAACACTTAAATTTTAATTATTTGTATATATATATATATAGAAACTAGCTGTCCCGACAAACGTTGTTTTGCCTTAAAATAAAAAAAAAATTAGGACTACCCCTAACATTTAGGGGGGTGAAAAATAGATGTTGGCCGATTCTCAGACCTACTCAATACGCTCACAAAATTTCATAAGAATCGGTCAAGCCGTTTCGGTGGAGTATGGGAACGAAAACTGTGACACGAGAATTTTATATATAAGATAAACTTTTTATAAAGTCATCAGGGTACTTCTATTTCGTTTAATAATGCCATTAGAATCTTGTAATATTAAACGTATTTCGTTTTGAAGGGTGAGGAAGTAATATTTCAGGATACGGCGAGTCCTAACAGCTGAGGTCATAAGTAAAGCAACGTGTGAAGGAATTACCGGCGTTAGAACCTATTTTATGACGTCGGTAATGCTGTTTTATCCTTTCATCGTAAAGGTCATTAGTTCGTTTCTTATTTTCTAATATATACATATAAATAAAATTGCAGTGTCTGTATGTAATATTGAAATAACCGTTTTGTAAACATGCTTGTAGTAAACATGCATATTAATATAAATACGCTACATACTCCAAAATAACATTTTTACAATTTTTGTCTGTTTGTTCCGGCTAATCTTTAAAATGGCTTGTCCTATTTTGACGGGATTTTTAATGGCAGGTAGCTGATGTAATAAGGAGTAACTTAGGCTACTTTAAATTTAGAAAAATTGTTTTATTTAAAAAACTAAAGTTAAATTCCATGTGGACGAAGTCGCGGGTACAGCTAGTATCGTAATAAAATAAAAAGAAAATATGTAAATGTAGAATTAGACTACCAATTTCTTGCCGTACTTCCAAGTAGTTTAATAATAACACGCTTAATTTTCATATATTTTAAGGTCCTTAAATCGTCAGCTATATTTTCTGTATGCGTTGAGAGCTTCGATGGTCTAGCGGTTTAGGCAGCCCGCCTTATTTCCTATGGTCACGGGTTAGATTCAACGCACGGCACGGTTTGAGAGTTTACTATGTATATTATGTAAGTATCTGCCAAAAAATGTATGTAAGTATTTCTATCAGTTTCTCTGCTTAGCTTGGGACTAGATGGCGCTGTGTGAATTATCCAGGATTATTATAAGTGGAATCATACTTATATCAACGATATTTTTATACCGATTAGATATTGAAAACTAAAATGGCTTCCAACTCACCTGTAACATCAGAGAGTTGCAGAACCACCCTCATATACAATGGTAATCACGTACCATCAGGTATTTCGAAAACCCATTTATATGTACTCCTATTATACAAAAAATGAACATTTTGGAAAACAATAAGTCCTTGAGAAGAGAGACGAATCGAGAGTAAAAGGCGCTGTGTGAATTATCCAGGGTTTATTATAAGTTGAATCATACTTATATCAATGATATTTCCATACTGATTCGATATTCAATGCTTAAAAGGACTCCAACTCACCTGCAACACAAGAGAGTTGTAGAAGCACCCTCATAGATGATGGTAATCACTTACCATCAGGTGTTTTGAAAACCCATTTACTCCTATTACACAAAAAATGAACATTTTGGAATATACAAGTTCTTGAGAAGAGAGATAAACTTCTTATCATTCCTCGGAATCCTTGTGCGGAAGCTGGGTCCATCGTGTGGCAGACAGGGAAACTCAGAGTAGTGATATATCAAAATAAAAACGTAAATAAAACAAATGCTGCGGACAATCGTATAGTTAATAAACAAAATTTTGAAATAGTTATATTACGCTATTTTGAGCTTTAGAGTCATATTTTTAGAGACTTCGGGCATTGATAAATATTGAAATAATTCCGGATCGAGAATTTATGTGGTTGGGAAATAAAACTTTTTGTTTAGTCCTGAAGATAACGAATTGTGGAAATGAAAGTCGCCGAGTTACCACACAAATGGGAATATATGATATTTTTATTAATGTAGTAAAGTTTTAAATTAAAATAAATACAGATGGAAATTTATTTTTTAGTAATATATAATATAATAGCCGCGACATCATCTACTACTGTAAAAAGGTAAAACAGACAAATTGACAGTTGTGCATTTATTATATTAGTATTAATGTATTTTTTTTGTCCGGATCGTGTTTACAGCAGTGATTCTTAACTATTCAGTGATGCCGGTGGACAACCAACTATTTGAGGATAATATTCAAGCAAGAAATATAAATGTATATAGGGCTCATTCATATGTCTATATAAAAGTGTTCATAACTACCAGCATTTATTTTTTACTAGCGGACGCCGCGTGTTTATTTATGCAAGTTATCTACCTTTATATGAATATTTGTTCTGTATAGAAAACTTTAAAACCTATAAATTTTTTTTCTATAGGTCGCCGCGTTTGAAATGGTCTCGCGGACCATTTCTTCCAAACCACAAGGAGTCAGCGGCCTACCGGTTGGGAACCACTGCATTATAGCGAAAATATCACTTGACACACACAAATATTCATTCAAATAGATACATTCCTCCTTTTTAAAGTTGGTTTAAAAAGTAAACTTCAATCAAAGCATATGCCATGAAAATGTTTACGAGGCAATAGAAATCTATATGACAGATAAAACTGTGGACGTAAACGAGAAAAGTGACCGTAAACACGACGTTGTGCAGCTTTCAGGTGAGAAACATCACCATTTGGCAAGTTTGAAAAATGCTTCGCTCTTTCATGCAACCAAGAGACAGGTTTTGATGTTTCAAATTGAAATTCAAAATAACTTTATACATGTAGGTATAATACACGGAGCCTTATGATATGTCAAATCTACCGGCAGTTCGGAATGATTTCGAGATGAGAAGAACTGACAAGAAACTCAGCTCGTATTCTTTTCAAATAAATGTTGTACATGTTTACAATAATACAGATTCATTTTTAAATTTAATGTTGGGATAATAAGGTGACCACCAGCTTATGCTATTGCAAGACCAGTCCCCACAAGCACTGCTGCACTACTCGTGATCGGATGAGCCAGTCATCATAACACACAACCATATTAGAGGGAGCACATTGACCCGGCCCACCACGTCGCCACAATTTTAAACTTTATAGCATAGAGCATGACTGTTCAAGTTACTTCACTACGTCATTCATATTATTTACAGCATAGTCTGTAACAATCACAGTTTGAAAAATGCTTCGCTCTTTCATGCAACCAGGAAAGGAAGCAGGTTTCGATGTGATATTGAAAATTTAAGAAATTAATTTAAATTTTAGATATTCAAAGAACTCACCTCCAATCCTTTGTATTGTGGGTGGTCATAGGCGGTAATCATTTACCATCAGGTGTTAAAACTTAGAGGAAGATTTGAGGGATAGTTGATAGATTTAAAATGAATTTTAAAAATAAAAATGCAATGTGTCAATAACCTCTGTTAATATTCATTTTGTTCTTTTTTTAAACTTTTCTTTTTATTATGTATGATCGGCATGGGAATGCATTTATAGGCTGCCAGTTACAATTTTATTGTACATCACGTGTGCTTCAAAGCTCGTTTGTAATATAAAAAAAGGTTTGTCATAGAGGTGATAGCGAAATTGAAAAGGTAGAATGTTCAATGTTGGCATAAAGATATAATACATTGTAATAGGAAATGGAAGTTTACTTGCTATATATGTACATACATATATAGTGCTTAGGTACATTTTGAGTGAAGTACCTGAATAAATATATATAGTATTATTATCACAAATTTTCGCCATCACGGCCCTATAACGCTTTCTAGTTCTACCCAAAGGTTAGCTGGTAGAGGATGCCAGATGGCATTAAGCTCGCCTCTCGTACACTGTTTATAGTATAATAAAAAATAAAAAAAAGTTAGTGATAAAATAACCATAACATGTCATTTATGCATGTAAAATATTCTAAACGTTTTTTGTATAACATAAATAAATATACACATGATATACATGATTCGACATAAAAGCACTTATGCATAATACAATATGGCCAGTAACATGTGTAATTACACCGTAAATATTTCTAAAATAAATAAATAAATTGACAGTTAAGTAACTATTTCACGTAAATTTATCTCAAACTTTTCGCTCTATTTCTATAATATATAATTAAAGGTTATCATATTATTATTACACAAAGGCCCTTCTGGCCCCTGGCGAGGGTTGATTCTTAAATAAAATTATATTTTCCGTACAAAACCCATATTTCATCAGTTTATTTTTCAACGGGTAAAAAGGTTGAAAAAGTCTTTAATCCGACACGGAAGAGGCCTACCCCAGTCGAGCCGAACTCTCAAGTGTTAAGAGAGCACTTTTATACCACAGATTATAATATATTTGGATCTAGTTTTCATATTTTATTATACAAAAAATAATATTTTTACTGTTAATAATATAACATTCATTCAATAGTTGACTTACATAAGTGACTAAAATCATGCATAAATAAACTATTTTTTAATTTGATTTGACGATGGTCTAGCGGTTTAGCACATCGACTTATCTAAAATAGACGTGGGTTTGATTCCTTGGACGGTGTAAACATGTGTATTCATGATAATAATTAAACTGAAGGTGACGCAGCTGGAATCGAGTCACAACGCGAGCTTAATAGTGTCCGTGGACTGGGTTCTCACCAACTTGTTATCCATGTTCATGAAGGAAGACTACTGGCCGATGGGAGCTGTGGACCACCGCTATCATGGCAGATTGTTGACCATAAAGTCAATTAATATTTTATTTTATATTTTATCATTTTCTTTCTATATCTTTTAGTTCGTAAGGATATTGCAGAGATGTTTGCAGAAGCGCGGGTAGACGGGTTTCAAGACATAATGCGCAAAAGAGTTGCATCACTGATGTCTAGAATTCGGGGGAGCGCAAACAGCATCCTAATATATATGATTGTCTGCTCCAGAGGCACTGGATATCGTTGCATTGTGGACACAGTGCTTCTGGACGTGGACACAGATATATGAATTAAGTATATATATCTGTATATTATAAATTACTAACATTGTTTACTAACACAATATAGATGTAATCCGAATTAAATATAATATGGGCCAATATTGTTAAATAAATAATATTAATTTGCCTGAACTTAATAAATATGTCAGCAAGCATCTGTAAATTTTGATTTAATCACAGTATCATGAAACAGCTACCGTCCTGTAAACACAAAACACATTTTAAATGAAGTCAACCGTAAACCTTTGTCAAACAATTATGTTATTAATAAAATAACAAAATGAAAATAAATGAAAATTAACATCCGCATGTGAGAGTGACCTTTCTCACATGCGGATGTTAATTTTCATTTAATACCCACGTTCAACGTAATTGCCTCGCGTAATATGAATTTATTTTTCATATTTTTATGAAACTGTATGACGATGTACATTTGAGTTCATATAATTATTAAATTTATAAAATAACTAGTCACCTCAGTTCCCTGCTTCGCACGTGTGTACATGTAATATATATATAAATCTTCCTCTTGAATCACTCTATCTATTAAACAAAACCCGTTCAAAATCCGTTTCGTAGTTTTAAATATTTAAGCATACATAGGAACGGACAGACTGCGACAGCGACTTTGTTTTTTACTATGTAATGATAATGAATATGCTTATTATGCCATCAATGGCACATTTGTTAGTTTTTTTTTTTGTAATCATACGTTCGTGAAGTTCTTATCTTATTATATAATACTAGCTGTGCCCACGGCTTCGTCCTTCGTCGTCGCGTTTTATAGTGATCTTGACCAAATAAAAAAAAAAATTTAGTAATGTAACCAAAAAAAAACCAAAGAAAAACGTTTTGTCGTAAATAACGATTTTCCATACAAACTTACGTCGCCATTTTTATTTTCACAAATTTTACCCTAAAGGGGGTAACCCTTTAGAATAAAATTTATACAATACGAAAATATGAGTTTGAAGTTTCTAGCTTTAAAAATGACGATACTTCCATACAATATTTCATCCCCCTTTCAACCCCTTACAACCTCTTTTTCGCATTAAAAAGCAGCCTAAGTCCTTTTTCAGGGTCTAGACTATCTGTGTACCAAATTACATTTCGGTTCAGTAGTTTTGGCGTGAAAGCGAGACAGACAGACGGACAGACAGACAGAGTTACTTATAATAAGGATTTAGTAGCAAATACACTAATAGTAATTACAAGTTGTTAAACCACAACATTTTGTTAGTATATTTGTGAGGAATACTCACAAATATACTAACAAAATGTTTTCTCATTGGAAGATCAAATTTTTTTATCTTCATTATTTTATAATTATGAAATAACTACATTTTCAACATAAAAAAAACTATCATTCTCTAATAGAAACAATAACATCATTATTTACTTAAAGCTAACTTAACTGATAAAGTTCGAAGCTTGTTGTTAACAAAAATAGTCGAATTTGTTAATTCTATACTGTGTTGCCTACATTAAACCATACGGCGCGGCGGAGCAAATATCGTCTGTTTTCTTGTTCTCTGAATGAATTCACGAAGACGCTCTATCCATTATTGCTAGCAATTTGTCCACATTGCTAACCCTTTCCCCGACGTGCTTGAAATGTATGATAAGGCGCACATCCTACTATTTTGAAATTGGGTTTACATGTATTGTATATATATAACATTCCTCTTGAATCACTATCTTTTAAAAAACCAATTCAAAGTCCGTTGCGTAGTTTTAAAGATTTAAATATACATAGGGACGGACAGACAGCGACAGCGACTTTTTTATACTATGTAGTGATGATGATAAGCTACAACTAATTTAAAAAATAATGTTTACTACACTATTATATTAGGCTAAGACCTGTAAAAATAGCTTTAAGAATGGAAATAAAATAAAATATTGTACATAGTTAATGGATAAACTTAACTAGGTATCTATATAAATTGGTTACAACTGTTTGTACAGACTAAACCTAGCTGTTAGGCTTGTTTTGCAATTCAATGAGCAGTCTACTGTTGATAGGCTACTCAATTTACCAAAATTCCCTTATTTATTATTTAAACAGTTTCCTTAAAACGTTTTTGATTAAAGTTACAAATATAAATTGTTTATTATTTTGTTTTTCACATGAAGTTTGAAGAATAACTTGGAAAAATTCTATAGTAAATGTAGTCCTTATTTACTTTTTGAAATTACATTATTATTATTATTACATATAAATATAGAATCTTTACTAAATAAATAAAAAAAACTTACTCCTGAAACGAAACATCGATATTCCTTATTTAGAAGAATCATAGGTGTGTTTTTGCATACGCCTTTATTTTTCTTGGTGGTATATATTTGCAAACTGTAGAAATATCGAACTAATGAGGTCACTGTCTAGCCTTACAGGCTTCTACTTAATTTGTACTTTACTGTGCATATACCATCAGATGGGCCGTATGCTTGCTACCATAATAGTATAAAAAAAAACTTTCCCAAACACTATTATTTTCTATGCTCCAAATGAGAATACTTTCAGCTTGGTAAACCGAGATATGCGGGTGCTAATCCTATAAGATAAGGCAGACTAATTCGTAGATTGTATGTAACTTGAATGACAATTTAATATCTGTAGAGATATTCTGTAAGCATCACTTACGAATTCGAAAGCGGAATCCGCAGTGAGATTGGATATAGGTTTTTCTGTAAAACTCGATATCGACTGCAGTGTCACACGCTCGAGAGCAGGTTAGAGTTAGTTAGTAGGTTAAACAGGCACTACTAATTGTATTAGATATGTAGGTAAAATTGATAGATTAAAACGCTTACACAATACCAATACTGGTGTATCTACAGATCAGAAGGAACTTTGTATTGACATAGATACGAGTGCCTTGAGTGAAGCGATGAGTGAAATGAGTTGTTAAAATGTTTACAGAATACAAATACTGGTGTATCTACAGATCAGGAGGAACTTTATATTTGACATAGATACGAGTGCCTTGAGTGAAGCGATGAGTGAAATGAGTTGTTAAAAGGCTTACAGAATACCATTATTGGTGTATCTACAGATCTGGAGGAACTTTATATTTGACATAGATACGAGTGCCTTGAGTGAAGCGGTGAGTGAAATGAGTTGTTAAAACGCTTTCAGAATACCAATACTGGTATATACATATCACACATCACAAACGATTACAGTACGTCCGTTCATATAATAATCGAATCCAATTTTTCTTCAGCAATTCCATCACCACAATACAAAAGTCCAATAAACTAAATATACCTACTACATATGAAAGTCGGATGACGTATCGAATCTAACACGTACCTACAGACCTTGTTGTATATTTGATTTCTATATTTATATACAGGTAGATTATTTATTATAATAATCCATTTTTCTGATTTAACTCCGTGATCAGATTAGAAAAAAAATTGTAGATATAACACAAACCTTAAATTCTTTAATAATAATATACATTTCTTTAGTTAATATTGTTGACATTAACATGTATTACAAATATTGACAGCATGTATTTATAAAACAATTAGAAACCAATATGCTACTATAAAATATATGCTAAAAAGCAGGAGCAGGAGAGTCGCTAACATCGACAAACAGTATTACGCACGTGCTATGCACGCAAAAATATATAAAAAATAGAAAAAAAAGAAAAAAAATTAACTGCGGGAAGCCACAATGCATATTATTCGTGGAGCAATAAAGGCGAGAAAAAAAATAAATAAAAGGAAACGATGAAATAAAGGCGAGCTAAAATAAATAAATAAAACGAAACAATTAAAAAAAATTGCAAAAAAGGGAATGGACCTTCAGTCTATGGAAATAAGGGCGTAACTATAAAAAAACATCGATAAACTAAACAAATGTGAACATGAAATCAATTTAAGTCAGTCGATTTATAATAATACATTTATGTTTCCAAATACAAATTAAAAAATCATTTATTCATGAAGGATATTTTAGCCGCTAATGAACGTAAAATTTTTTGTTATTAATATTTCTCGTTACCGACCAGTTCACTGTTTACTATACAGATTATATGTAATATTTTTATTACCTGTACTATATTTACTATTTTAATACTATATATATTTTCACGGGTGTGTATTATTATTTAAATATTAGTAAGCCATTAGTAAGCATATCATTTATAAATAGGTGACACTTTGAAAAAGGGCCGAGTGAGAATTGACCGGATAGCGTACATGAATAGATTGATGGATGTGAAAATTGCTAAATAGGTTTTTTTAAGCTGTTTTATAATAGAATAAAAGTATGCTCATATGATCTTAGATTTTATTTTGAAATAATTATAATGATAACCCTCTACAATCACACAACGCCATGTAGTCCCGTAGAACTTGTATTATGGGTACTAGATAAGTGATATAAATATATAGATTCATTTTTTTAAATCATCATCATCTGCTTCTTCCTTATTCCATTTATTTGTGGTCGTCGTAATATGTTTTTCTTTCCATTATATCTTCTGTGTATTATTATTTAAATGCTCGCAGTCATCCCGTTATTTACTCCATTTATCACCATATCATCTTTCACACAGTCCATCCATCTCTTTGTCGGTCTTCCTCTACCATGACAACCATCCACATTCATATGTAACACCGTCCTTAGAATATGATCTTCATACCAAGCATTACATGCCCCTACCACGATAGACGATTACTCTTCATTTTTTTAAATATATAAACCCATACCAACACAATCATACTCACGTACAAATGTTTGTACCGTCCGAGGAATCGAACCCGAGACCATCAGAAAGCAAGGCGGTGTGCTACACCGCTAGACTACCGAGACCGTCTTGAATTTGTGCGAATGAAAATAACCCAAGAGTAAAATAAATAAATATGTAAATAATAGTAATAAAATAGCACATATATATTTATTATAATATGTAAAAACAGAATGAGAACATTCTCATTTTACAGGATTGTTCCGTCTGTTTTGGCTTTTGTTGTATATTTTAGATATATGTATATATAGGATATAGCATATATACTTCGATTCATATTATATATTTTATTCTACTCCTGAAAAAAAACTACTCTAGATAAATTTACAAATATAAACATTATTGTAAATGACTTATATTTATTTTGCATACTGTATCATCATATAATATATATATAAAAAAAAACATCTATTCCAAAGACCAACACACAAGTTTCTTGTTCATTCTGCTTGTGAAGAATCTGCATTCCGAATGAGTGGTAGAATCAAAATATGACCATTCAAAAGTGCTTGTAATGAGTTTATTTGAATAAAGATTATTTCTGTTTCTATTATTTCTATAATAAATTTTTCTTATAAAAAAAACTTACAAAACTAACTGCACAAGCAAAAACCATAGAAAAAAAAATTGCAATATTTTTTTCCAATAACTACTTCAACTTCTTCTTCTTCCTTGTAACTTAAGACTTAACTTTGGCCTTAAGGCCACAAACGCCAAATCAATCAAAAAACTATCAGCCTGTACATGACAAAGTCCGCTGACCCAAAAACCGTAATTCGACTTTGTCCGCGGAAGTGAGATTACAGCCCTGACGGCTCCACTTGACCCATTCAGCCGCTTTCAATAAGCCTGAATCGCTTGAATACTTCGCTTTTAAATAAATGAGAAAAAGATTGCTGCTGTAATTATATTTAAAACCATACTAGGTCCATTAGAAAGCTGTCTAGTAAAATTATTTAGAATTAAGAATATCATGTCATCAATGTCATTACACTTTATAGATAACCTAGCTCAAGCAGCCGGCGTTGTCCGCATGTAATATATTAATATATCCTACACCACTAATAGTAGCAGTTATATATTATAATAGTAATTTTAAACCTATTGGGTAAGGAAGAAAATATGAGAAATGTTTTTTTCTCCTTTTCCAAATGGTAAAAAGACTAAAAGTTCAAAGGACTGGTTTACTTACATCTCCCGCCATATAGTATTTTATGTAGATAGAAGAATATAAAAAAAAAATCTATTATTTATTTATAAGTTTACTTATAACAGACGGCCTCGGTGGTCTAGCGGTTTAGCACACCACTTTACTTCCGATGATCGTAGGTTCTGTTCCTCGCACAGTGCAAACACTTGAAATCAAGTGAATGATTGTTTGTATGTTTTCTCTAGCCTGGGTGCTTTGTCTGTCTTGCTTAGCTTGGCACTAGATGGCGTCGTGTGAATTGTCCAGGAATGTTAGCATTATTATTAACTTACTTATCAGATATCTAATTTTACTTAGCCTGACTTTTACTGTTCCACCAGAGAGATTTGTTTTTTTGCAATAAAAAACTGAGGACCAGCGTTATCGTCGTCTCGGGAAATAAAGCTATTTAAACGGCGAAGAATGTTGAGGTCATCACAAACTCGACTTAAAAGTTAGTACGAAACAAAAGGAAACTGCGATCTCGCGATGCGATGCTGAGTCGTATTTTGGTGGCTCTCTAATTAGAGAACTATAAAGTTTGAAACTACACGAAGCATAAGAATATAAAGAAATAAACTAATAAGAGCATGGACTGTGGAAAAAAATTGAAAAAAAAACCTTCATCTTTCTGATTGTGAAAAACAAAATCTTCAGGAATGAATTTGTCTTTTATTCTATACAATACCAGTATTAGCAATGATAAAAGTGTAATTAAATACTGGAAAATAACAACAATGAGTAAATATATGAAAATTACTTTTCTAAACGCATTATTTCATTTTAACATGTAGGTAATATAACATTTTAAAAATAGATTAAACATTTTTTAAACAACAGTATCGATACCAATCAAGCCATCTATATGCATTTTTTTAGAAATAATTACCTAATATTCCGCATTGTGCCCCACTGACAATACACATTATAACGAAATGATGTCTGAATATCTGTTACCGTTTCTCTACAAAACAACTGAATGGATCTTATTAAAATTTTAAATGATCTTCACTTGCAATTGATATATAATTTGTCTCAAAAAACCAAACAGAATCGCAGGTGTAATTAGTGTAATTAATAATTCAAGTTTTGTATAAATAGAACATTTGTATTATGTTATATGTATACTATTATTTATAACATTTCTTCCAATATTGTTACCATCGTTACACCTCTACCAGACGCATATCTAATCACTTTTCTCCATCCTAAGGTTGCCTGGGAGATATCGCTTTTTAGCGATAAGGCCGCCCATTGTTATCGCTTTGTTTTCTCGTGTTTATTGTTGTGTTTTATTTTTTACCAGTTCATACATAATTGTGTATGTAATTGTATTTTCTGCGAGAGGAATAATAAAGAGTTTCATTCATTCATTCATTTTTTCGTACATACATTTTGAAGTTGTCGATGTTTATATTAATATTTTCTTCAGTTCTGATATAATAAGTATAGAAATAACTGATTTATATACTATTTTGTAAATTGTGGAGATTTTTTTTTCAAACAGATTCATCTCCGTTCCTATATTTACATAAATAATTGTACTATGTGGTTTAGGTGACGAAACAATTTATTTAAATACATTTTGTTATATTGTAAAATAAAACTACAAAAAATTTACGAGTTGAGTTTCTTGCCTGTTCTTCTCAACTGAAGTAACTAGCCGAACTGAACTGTAATAAAAAAATTGACGACCACAAGAGGTCGAACGGACCTGTGATAATAAATAATTGTGAGTTATTTTTCGAGTTTGCGTTGTACTGGGATCGAACACGAAACAATCGAAATCGAGGCACTATATCATTACTTATATCACAGACTTTATCACCACGGTCGAATCGAATCCAGGACAATAAAAAAGTTAGTCAGGGTATCATAACCACTACACTACCACGGTCGTCTCGTAAATGGGATCCGTTTTATCCCTTTCCGACGAAATGACACCCCATTTCGTGAAAGGGTCAAAACGGGAATACACCGTTATGTTTGAGGAATGAAGCCGCTGTTTTGTTTTATATCTTAATTCTAGTTAAATGATTCTGAATTTCCTTGAATTACGAGAGGGAGAAAGGAAAACTTTATGCAAACTCGTCTGTGTGCGTAATATTAGGTAATCTGCACCCTACAACCAACAGTTGTAAGGTGCAAATTAGACAATGAAATTACTGATGGATATACTCAGTGGATATACAGCATAATAAATAAATACAATTTATTTTTTATTTCATCATACTTTTCCAAGTACATACAAAAGACAATACTTTAATCGCACTTAACGATATAGAAGCCTGCAGCTTGCTTTGAAGTAAAGTGTATTTTGATTTGAAGGAGGATACATGACACAGAAATTACAGGATACTGTTCCGTATTCCGAATACTTTCTTAGTATAAGCAAGAGGCATACATCAAGCTGTGGACTACTTTATGCTGAAAGAGAGAAAGAGAGATAAGCAGGTTGTATAACTGGCTGGTTTAATGAAACAAAGAGCGCTCGATAATACTGGCCACCAATAAAAACATATGGCCACTTATATTTCGAATTTAATAAAATATGTTTAATTTAAAATAAGAACAGAACAAAAAAGAACGCTTCATATTTTTACTATTGTACCTCAAGAAAATTATTCAATTATTTGAATTAATATGTTGGAGTCACACTGGAGTTACTACTATTTGAGGCTATTAAACTGTACACATCGAGACGTTCCTGAGCAAAGGTAAGTTTGGTGTTACTTTGCTTACGAATTTAGAAGAAAAGTTCAATTGAAAATAAGAACTGGATGAACAAGAACGCCGTCGTATTTTTAGCTATTTTACAAGAATAATTAAATAATTGAATTATTTGTGTTAATATTATTGTTTTTATTTAAATTTAGAGTCTCTAGAATGCTTGGCATCGGGACGTTCCTGAGCAAAGGTGAGTAAGTTTGGTGTTACTTTGCTTACTTTGGGATGTTTGGAGTGTGGAAGACGTTCTTCCTAGGTTAATTCGTATTTGACGGATATTGAAATGAGGGACATTTTCCATTATTTATTTTCTTTTCAAAATTACAGGGTACTGTTTATTTTCATATCTTTTTTGTACAGATTCGTAATACAACAGATCCAACACAATTTTCTCTTCTCGAATGACGTCAAGATGCTTTTATGTTTACATATTTTCTCGTGAAAGATATAGCAGAATGTCAGATAGAATACTTATGAAACTGGACCGCTTGCACCGAGAAATAAAGTAGAAATTTAAATATAAATTTAGAACTTTTCAAAACAAAATCACGTGACCGCGTAGTTTATAAAGTTTAAAAATTATTATTTTCAATTTCCCAGTTTGTTTCTTTAGGAAAGTTCTTCAAGTTCATTATTACTAACATTAACACGCTCGGTGGTCTAGCGATTTAGCAGACTGCTTTACGTCCGATGGTAGCGAGATCGATTCCTCGCATCGTACAGATATTTGTATTCACGAGTATGTTTGGTTTTATAAAGGTACTCGTAACACAGGTTCTGTTTAGCTTGGGCCTAGATGGCGCCGCGCGAATTGGCCAGGGTTTATTATTCTTTAAGCTTGACTAACTGTTTGCTACTGGGAGAAAAAGGGGATTGTTAGTAATGTGGACTGATGAGCAATCTACAATGTCAGATTGATCTCCACGCAGTTCTCCCTGGAAACCATCGTGATAAATTCTTAGCCACGTTGGGCTAACTGACCTGACGTCATACTCATCTTATCATCCTCCACTGGTGGCCCGCTAGCTTAAACCGTTAGCGCAGGCGGGTGCGCTATTCCATTATCATCCATAAAAAAAACTCTTTGTTACTAGTCCTATTATCTGGCTTGTGTGCCTTTTCAATTTTATGAATTTAATCTCAAAATTATATTAATTTCAAATAATTTAATATTAATTTCAATATTGTTCTCTGGTTCTTTATCCCCAGATAATGTCTCTCTATCCATAATAGAAAACTTCCCACATTAAGCGCATTATTAAATTGAATGGAAAGTCGGTCTTTTGTTTTAGCCAAGTCCATAAATTTGACGGTTATTGAGAGATAGATGTGCCGACAAAGAACTTTGAGTTATATTATCATTATACATAGGGTTTAGTATCGTTTGAGCGCTATAGCGGTTTTAATAATGTTAGTAAATCGGGTGTCACTTTTAAATCGCTTTGAAAGTTTGTGTTTAGGGACTATTGTTAATGAGGGAAAGGTCGTCTGTGAGAATTTTAAAAAGTTTGAAATTCGAACATGCGTTTAATATCTAACATCACATTAATTCGTTTGTTTTCAAAAATAATATGCTTTAGTTACTTTTCTGGACTATCGTTAATGAAGTATAGTTGTCAGGGAGAATTAAAATCGTTTGAAATTCGAACTCGCGTGTAATTATCAAATGCCAATTTAATACGTTTGTTTTTAAAAATAATATGCTTTAGTTACTTTTTGGGGCTATTATTAATGAAGAAAATTTTGAAATTCGAACACGAGTTTAGTATCAAACATAACACAGATTCATTTGGTTCTAAAAATAATATGCTTTCGTTACTTTTCGGGACCATTGTTAATGAAAAAAAGGATCGACAGGGAGTTCGAAATTCAAACACTTATTATTAAATTAAGTGTTTGAATTTCGAAGACGCGTGTAATATTGAACGTCTCATTCGGTTGGTTCTAAAAATATTCGTCTGTTTTAATTAGTTCTTGTTTATGTTATTAAACCTGTACATATGATTGCGTTGTTACATTATAGAAGGTTGTGGCCTAGTGGTTTGAAGCCCTGATTCACATCCAAGAGGTCGTGTCCAAATCTGGCGGACGCAAAAAATTATAGTCTGATTGACTGTTCGGTGATGAAAACACCGGTAACAATTCAAAAATTGTTCAAGAGACAGCACAGTGGTAGACACGCCAATATATCCAACTAAATGTGGAAAAGAGAAAGAGTTAGATATGACGTCAACAATTGACTACCCCAATACTTGTGAATACCCTATCTGTGATAATAGTCGTGATTGTATATTTATTTTAATTCTATGATTGTTGGCGCCACAACTAGTTTAAATGCACATCTCGTGTAATAGACAAGGACAGACATACTCACGATCTAGGGCCGAAAGGAGCCGAGTACGCCCGCGCCATCGCTGGAAAGAAAGATGGCGCTTCTTAAATCTGTTAAAATACTAACAATCTGTTGAGAAACGCCGCTTACACATAATTACATTTTATAATAATTGAATCACTATGATTTAATAAACTATTGAATTGTCAAGGTGTATATAGATAGTGTGCAATGTTCAAGGTGCTTATACACTAATTTCCGACGCTCGTGTTGTGTGTGATCGGTTCATCGATCATTATCATCGACGATCATCGATTCCTGCACCAAGACGCCATAGCAGAAAGCCAGGTACGCTCGTAACTCCTTACTTTGCCCGTGATCTGTGACGACAGTCTTGTCGAAGGAAAATATCTCTCGGGATACATATCCCTAGGGAACCGCTTTAACAATGATATTACAAACGACGAAAAATCTACCTCTAGTAAAAGAGTAACGTGAAATCCTAAGAGTATTCCCAATTCAAGAATTTTCTTATTATCTTTTATTCTCATCCCTCAACCAGAATGTGTAACGTGCCGCATTCGCGATGGTTGGTGGGTAGCTGCTAAACAATTTGGTGAGTAGGCATACATACGGACATTACTGCTGGTCATTGCACATATCAGTACCTTTAATAAAAATACATAGGTAAGAAATATACACTTCTAAATAACGGAGTAAAATCTTATTAATATTATAAGTGCCAATATTTGTTACTCTTTCACGAAAAAAACTACTGAAAAAAATTTACAGTATATATAGCTCATGCATCAGAATAACACATAGGCAATGTTTTATATTGAAATTTAAAGCGTGTACATAAAAATATATATAAAAAAAAATATATATATATTTATATATATATATATATATATATATATATATATATATATATAGTGTGTCGCTTAGACTTATCAATACAAAGACAATCTAGTCTTAAATAAGGTCATATAGAGTACGCAGTGTGGGGAGAGTCGCCCTCTATCTGCAGAGAACCGTAAATCTTAACTGCGCCGCTCAGTGGTGGAGCCTAATTGTATGTAGCCGTCACTCTTACTCCAAATATTAAATACTAGCTGTGCTCCCGACTTCGTCCGAGTGTCCTAAAGAAAAAAGGTTCATCGTCAAAAATGACGATTTTCTATAGAAAATGCCTGCCTCTGCCATTTTATTTTCCGCCTTTAAGGATAACAATTCTACAAACTTTGAATGTAATTTTTAATTATATTTAATCAACAGCCTAAAATGTAAATTTCAAGTTTCTACCTTTAAATTTCAAAACGACGATATTTCTATACAACCTTCCATCTACCCTTTCAACCCATTACAACTCTTATTTGCATTAAAATGTCCTTTCTCAGAATCTAAACTATCTGTGTACTAAATTTCATTTAAATCGATTTGGCGTGAATGCGAGACAGACTGACAGAGTTACTTTCACATTTATTATATTAGTAAGGATTAGGTAAGAAGATTTGTTTATAAGTAGATACAGTTTAATATTGGTATTTTGCATACAACATCATCATTGCCTTGCCTTTATCCCATTATTTGGGGTCGGCGCAGTATGTCATTCTCTTCCACTGCTCTCTATCAGTCGTCATATCTAAACATACTCTTCTTTTATTCATATCATCTTTCACACAATCCATCCATCTTTTCTTAGGGCGTCCCCTCCCTACATCCATCCACATTCATATTATACACTTTCCATAAGACATGGTCCTCATTCCTCCGCATAACATGCCCATACCAGCTCAATCTGTTACCTCGCAGCTTTTCTATAACCGGCGCAACTTTCAAACTTCCTCGTATACAACAGTTTAATTAAATAATTCTAAAACTCCTAAATTTAAAAACACTCGGATTCAAATCCGTGAAAACTTCTCTATATCTAATACAAAAATGTGATTAGAAAAGAACAAGGCAAATGTATTAATTTCAAATTTCTAATCGTTAAATTAATAAACTTATTTTTTTTATACATTCATTAATTTTAAATTTCGAATCATTGAATTCATCGATATATTTATATTAATATTTCTGCACATTTCTGGTGGATACATACCACACAGCAGCCGATGGCCCATCGATGGCCGGAAATGACGGCTCTCACACCCTCCGTCGTCTGCTGTGCACATTATCAGGACGCAGTTCGTATTGAATCATTGTGTGTTAGCATATTCGATAGATATATTTGGTACAGATCCGTATCCGTGGTTCCGTAGCTAAATTGCAAACAGAAATTGGAGAAATCTATTCCTTTAAATAAACACATTTGCGTCAGTGATGAACATAGGATTTGCCTAAAGGACAATATAATGCGTATCAAAATCTATTAAGATAGATGAAAACTGCGGTTTGTCTCATTGGGTGACCCGCGCAAATTTATTTGCGTCAGATTTCCCATATTTTTGCAACATTTTTCATTGCAGTTCTGCTCCTATTTCTCGTAGTGTCTTATGTTATGTAGCCTATAAGCCTTCATCGATAAAGGGGCTATCCAGCACTAAAAGAAATTTCAAAATCTGATTACTAGTACCGGAGATTACCGCGAGTTTCCTCACAAACTTTACCACCTAGTACACTAGCTGACTCGCGCAATTTTGTTTGCATTACATTTTCCCCATTTTTGCAATATTTTTCAGTGCAGCTCCGCTCCTATTAGTCGTAGCGTAATGTTATATGGCTAATAACACTCCTCGACGAATCGGCTAAAAGAATTTTAACCAAAATGGTTCAGCAGATCCAGAGATTACCCCCCTACAACATTTAAAATCTAGTCTCACGGTAAGCAGAGCTTGTGTTATGGGTACTAGACAACTGATATGAATACATAGATATTTTTTTTGTAAATACATACATAACATAGAAAACAACCAGATCGATACAAACAATGATACTCATGAATACAAATAGTTGCGTGCGAGGAATCGAACCCGCGACCATCGGAAGTAAAGCGGTGTGCTAAACCACCAGACCACCGAGGCCGTATAATAATGGAACAACGGAAATAAAGCATTTAAAATGTATATAAAAAAATATTATCATCATTATGTAGTATAAAACAAAGTCGCTGTCGCTGTCTGCCGTCCCTATGTATGCTTAAATCTTTAACGGATTTTGAAGTGGTTTTTTTGATAGATAGAGTGACTCTAGAGGAAGGTTTATATGTACAATACAAGTACACACGAGCGAAGCCGGGGCGAGTGGCTAGTAAATGTATAAAAAGATGCGTCGTCTTTTATTTCTATTGAAATGACTACAACAGATAAACTTTGTTAGTTTAGCCGACTGTGACAAACCTTAAATAGTCCATTTCACGTTTGTCGTAACTTTGCATTCAGAATAAGAATGCAGCAAGGACTCACGTTTAAATCCCAGAACAGGAACGCAGCTTTGTAGCTTGCAACACAATGGAATTGAAATTGTTTTGTAAACGTTAATTTTATATGGAAACGTTCAAATGCAAAGTTTAATATTAGATAAGAAATGAAAATTCTTTTCGTATCTCTCCCAAAAATGTTTATAATACACAATCTTTTTATGAGTATCTAAAATATATGTACATATTTATTGACTGTGAAAATAAATTAGTTAAGTAATTTAATTGCATTTTGAGCATATATAATAATAATACCTCTGAACAATTCACACAGCGCAATCTAGTCCCAATGTAAGCAAAGCTTCCGTTATGGGTATTGGACAACTGATATGAATATTTATAACTGATATATATTTTTTGTACATACATACATAATATACATAGAAAATACCTAGACTGCTACGAACGATAGTACTTATGAATACAAATGTGTGTTCCGTGCGAGGAATCAAACCCGCGACGATTAGAAGTAAAGCGATGTGCTAAACTCCTAGACTAAGATTAGGTATGAAATAGAAATAGAAATAATCTTTATTCAAATAAACTCATTACAAGCACTTTTGAATAGTCATATTTTGATTCTACCACTCATTGGGAATGCAGATTCATCACAAGAAGAATGAGCAAGAAATTTGTGTATTGCTCTTTTGAATAGATGTTTCTTTATATAATAATTACAGCATAACAAGTAAGAGGCATGCGATAATCAAGATAGAAATCGTTACTCACTCATTATTAGTGTAATCAGATAATATTGTCAGTGCTATGGATTTTAAGTTTTTCTATAAAAACATTAATACAAATTTTTAAAAAATTACGAGCTGAGTTTCTTTTCAATTCTTTTCATCTCGAAATCATTCCGAACTGACGGTAGATTTGACATATCATAAGTCTGTAATAGACCTACATGAATAAAGATATTTTGAATTTTAATCATTGTCGTTAACGAATTCTTCAATTTTATAGTAAGCTTTTTATGCAAAGGAAGTGTTTTATATGACATTTAAATATTTTTTCAGGCAGATTTATAACAGATATTACATATGTAGGAAATATGTACAGTTGCTCTTGTAATACATACTCTCTTATTGTGTGTCTGTACATATTTCTTACATATATAATATCTGTTATAAATCTGCCTGAAAAAAGTGACTAGAGTAGAAACTAACTAGAGTAGACTATTCTAAATTATGTTGAAATTTTGAGAAATATTGTTTCGTATATATAAAGAATGACAAATGAATTATTGATGGTAATAAATAGTAATATTAAGTATGACTTGAAACTGACAATAGTTATTATAAAGTGTTTAAAATGAAGTTTATTTAAATAAAGAATATTTCTATTCTATTTTATACTAGAAATAAAATTACAAAAGACTTTCAATAAATTGTTTTTTTAGCAATTATTTGTAAATCCATCAGTCCGATAAAAGCAATCACGTGAATGGCCGTTTTAATCCTCAGTCAGAGACTTCATTAATTATAAAGAGCTATGCTTCATTGATACTATCCATCAACCGCTCAACCACTTTAAAAAGTACCATATTCCTTCATGTTTAGAAACAAATTTGCTTGTAGATTAAAATTTACGCTGAACTCAACAAAATTTAACTGCAATATTCCAAACTGTACCGTAAAATGTAGGCGTTTAGGTTGAAAAGCATCTAAATACTGAAGACAAGGACCGCAACCATTTGAGACCGCAACTATTCAACATTTAAATGGTCAAACTGAACTAACGATTTTTCATCGTAGTTTTCGGGTTTACTATACATATGGCCAACGGAAAATCTTTTCATATTTAATTAAACGAAATATTTCAAAGTAAATTGAAATTAAATTCTTTCTTTCTTTCTTTCTTTCAATTATTTACTTGGCAGTTATTAAACATTATTTTAATAACCTAACATTCAAAAAGATTATAAAAAATCATATCTTATTAATTTTAATTAGTACCAATGATCGCAAATTTAATTTCATAGTTAATAATTGATCTAGCAGTTTAGCACACCGCTTTAATTGCTATGGTTGCAGGTTCGATTCTCGCATGATACAAACATTTATACATATTCATGAGTATGATTGTCTGTACCGGTCTGCTGCTCACCTTCATGAAGGAGGACTACTGGCCGAAGGTTGTGGTGTATCGGCGCTATCGTGGTAGAGTGCCGTCGTCAGTGCCGTGACCACACAGACAATTTCAATATAATATTAATTAATATGTATTTTAGTCTATAAGGTATTTATAATATAGCCTGAAATAAAAAAAATGAAATTTATATCTTTAACACATATAAATAAAATTGGAGTGTCTGTTTGTAATATTGAAATTACCGTTTTTTACTACATGCTTATGAATATAAATACGGTACATATACTAAAATAAGATTTTTTATCATTTTTGTCTGTCTGTTTGTTCCGGCTAATCTCTGAAACAGGTGGACCGATTTTGACGGGACCGTTATTAGCAGCTAGCTGATGTAATAAGGAGTAACTTGGCTATTTTATTTTAGAAAAATAAAGTTAAATTCCGCGCGGGCGAAGTCGCTGGTGCAGCTAGTATTTTATATATTTCTCCATTGGAATCTAAGATGTAGTAAGTCTACATCTTAGATTCCAACTGAGAATATTACTTATCCACTTCCAGCATTAACTTGACTGCGACGAAATAAGACGGAGAAAAATTAAATTTCTTCTCGACAAATTTATACTTGAAGATTAAATCCAATTTATAATTTGTACCAATTAGTGTTTTTTGTCAGATTCTACAGTAAAGGGACTTAGAAGGTAAATTTTATCGCTTTAAGCACAAATAAAAACTTCTCGATATTGAATCTGATCAGGAGAGTAGGTCTCTGGCCCTTAAAATCGTATAATATACATATTTAGACAATTCAATATAATCTATACATACAAATAAAATTGGAGTCTCTGTTTTTAAAATTGAAATAACTGGTTTTTACTACATGCATATGAATATAAATACGGTACATACACCAAAATAACATTTTTTACTATTTTTGTCTGTTTGTCTGTCTGTCGGTTTGTTCCGGCTAATCTCTGAAATGGCTGGACCGATTTTGACGGGACTTTTTTTGGCAGGTAGCTGATATAATAAAGAGTAACTTAGGCTACTTTTATTTTAGAAAAATAAAGTTAAATTCCACGTGGACGAAGTCGCGGGGTGCAGATAGTATTATAAATATATATACAGTGAATTATTGTTAACTATTGCCTATATAAAATAGATGGTCGCGGGTTCAATTTTTCTCACAATTCGAACATTTGTATGTTTGTTTATGTCTAGGTGTTTTTATGTATACATATACTCGTACTTACAAAAATGTACATTTTTATGTATATCTATCAGTTGTTTAGTATCAATAACACAAGCTCTGCTTAGGTTGGGACTAGATGGCGCTGTGTAATTTATCCTGGGTTATTATTAACAATATCATTACAATTTAATTAATGAAATCGAAAACCAGAATTCATATTGCATATTGTAAGCAGCTTATGAACGGCAAGTGTTTAATTTACTATTTTTCCTCTAGCCTTCAATTCAGTATATATGTATGTATAGATTCAAATGACAACTGGCAAGAAACTCATCTGAATATCAGTAACATACCTACATAATATAAATAATATATATGTAATTATTTCATTTTCATCCCCTCCAGAGGAACACATTAAACTATTAAAACATTGGCCGTATCAAATCGCGGCTGAAGTAGGGGAAACAGTATAGTTATTGGCCCCCTTACAGTTATTAGCCATTTCAACTTTACTGCCAAAAAACTAGCAACATCCTATACAAATAGTAGATTTGAAATCTGATTAATGGTGACAATTTTATTCTCTGTCTAAAAGTTTCAACAGAATTCCGCTAGGTTATTTGGTTCTTTTCCGATGTGTGTTTTTTTGCCGGAGGAACAAAATCAGGTGAGTATATTAAAAAAATATTAAGACTGCATTTATTTTTTTGTGCGTTATTTTGAAATGTGTATGTAGTCAGTCCGTTATGTAAACTTGATAAAACATAGCCTTTTTATGTGTTATAAACAGATTAAAGTTGTATTGTAACTTATTTTCTTCAATAACCACAAAATTTTGTTAGCCAATTACTGTCTCGATTAATTGAATAGTACGTAGTAATTGGCCTCCTATGCTAATAGCTGTATTTATTGAAAAAAGTTAAGGTAGCGTTTTTATTAAAGATAACGTCTTCTGTTACACTGTGTAGTGTCCTACACAATTTCTACAAATTTTAAACCATTACTCACAGTTAATAGCCTAGGCCAATAACTGTATCGTTCGTAAAACTAGTCTATAGAAAAAGTATGCCAATTACTATATCTTTTTTTATTACTTTTGATAAATAACAAAACTTATAATTAACTCAGCCAGCAGATGTTTCTGTATTTGGACCAATAAAAAAAATGTACCGAAATGCAGTACGTAAATTTCAATCAGAAAATGTTGGAGAGGTGGTAACGAAGCTCAACATTGCTATTATTTTAAAAAAGAAAAAAGAAAATGTTCTGAAGACCAAAAAAGGTAAAGGTGTAGGAAAGAAGTAAAAAAATATTGATAAGAAAATATTGACATGAAGACTGTAACGGAAAATGCTAAAGAGGAAAATATAGATACTGAAATTAACAACCATGGTAAAATAAGAATTTCATCTAATATAGTGGTTGTTACTTGTGATATGTGCCAGCGTCTGACTAATAAAAATAAGTCAGTAGTATGTAGTTTATGTAAAAACTATTACCATCGTCATTGCATTCCTCAAAAACACCTAGAACATATGCTAGATAACGATGAGCTTTCTGACTTTATATGCCACAACTGTTTATCGTTAAATGACGACACTGGTGATGATTCTGAATGTTCTGAAGATGAAAACCACGATGAAGAGATGTGTGATTTAGTTATTAATAATATAATTATGATACTACTTTTTTGTTAAGTTTTCAATTTATATTTTAATTTTCAGTGTGGCCAATAGCTATATGATTTGATGGCTAGTAACTGTAATTTTATGGCCAATTACTGTGATCTCAAGTTTTATATTTTTAAGTTCACATTATTCTTATAATATTTAATAAAAGTTTATGTAAGGCACCTGGTATAGTAAATACATTAATAAAGAAACATATATCGTGAGTTGTATTTATTTTAGAGCCATGCATTTTTTTTTAATTGTATTTTTTTATCGAGTGGTCGCTTAACTGGCCAATAACTATACTGTTTCCCCTACTAGTTAATATGATAATCCAAAAAATGTTATAATAAACACAATAGAGAAACAAATGAAATTAATTATTATTCATTTCATTTGTTTCTCTATTGTGTAATAAATTTAATAAAACATAAACAATAAATTATTAAAACATAATGTAACAAATGTATATATACTACTGTTAGGGAAACTACTCTGCTACCAAAATGTTAGGGAATTTACTCTCTGTATATATATAGTGAAAAATGAGTGGAAGCGTCAGTCACGTACCTGTATGGTTCTGCGGATTTCTTGGGCTTCAGGGTCTCGAAGATATATCTTCGCTAGCTTTCCAGTTTCACAGTAGGTTTCACAGTTCTAATTTATTTTAATTGACAACACAATGCGCGCGCGCGTCAATGCCGCTGTACAGTCCGTTTGTTACTAGGTAAGGGAGGGGAGGCAAAGGCGCGGGAACAGAAAACTAACGGGCTCTAATATAATAATCTGTACTTACGATGATACAGGGTAGATTTTGAACAACTACATAGATGGGATGGGAATTACTAATATCTAATAATGACTCCACTGCAATGTCAGGTTGAACTAGTCGTATCGTAATAAATTCCTAATGAATTCGTGACAATGGGCTAACAGTCCTGACCTCATGCTCATTTTATCAACTTCCACTGGTGCACCACCAACGTAAACCGTTAGCGCAGGGGATGCACCATTCCGTAATCATCCACTAAAATTATATATCAGTGTATTTTTTTAATTTATTAAATAACTAGATACTCGCCCCGGCTTCGCACGGGTGTACATGTATTATATATGTAAACCTTCTCTTGAATCACTCTATCTATTAAAAACAACCGCTTCAAAATCCGTTGCGTAGTTTTAAAGATTTAAGCATATATAGGAACGGACAGACAATAACAATTGAAAGCTCTTAATTAATCCTTAATTATCTGATTTCGTGGGTAGTATATATATAACCATGAAATCAGATGATATAATTTTTTTATGGGTTAATATTGCGCTCGGTTACATTCTCGTACTGTCGGCTGGAAGAAACTTAATTTGTCCGGTTGATAAATTGTCGTCACACTAAGATGGCCGCCGCTGATGGATCGCGGCCGATACTCTTATCTTCATACGACACAGTATCTATGTATGTATACGTATATACTGGTAATAAACAGAGGAAAGATTTGATGTCTTATGTTTTTTTTTGTATGGGACAAACTAAAAAATGCGTCTATAGATGTACTGGCTGACATCATCTGCATCACAGTTACTTCACACTCATGATTATATTTCGCCCTATTTACATAATATTTTTTTTAAACTATTATAGCCTGTAATTCTTGCATGTTTATTTTTGTATTGAACAAACTACAAAGTTGTTACTTCGTAGTTAGAAACTATGAGATGCTGTGAAGTATTGTTCTTATGTACTAACTAAAAATATGTCTATATGTACGTACTAGCTGACCCGCACAATTTCATCTGCATCACACTTACTTGACATTCATGATTATATTTCGTCCAATTTACATCATATTTTTTTAAATTATAACTGATGTGTTATTCTGATTTATAAGCTATATTGCTGTAAAGTTTTATCAAAATCTGTTCCATAGTTATTGCGTGAAAAAGTAACAATCATCCACCTATCCAACTCACAAAGTTTCGCGTTTATAACATCAGCACGGATAAGATAATATTACATAATATTAGTAAGATATAAACATATATATATTAGTATTAAAAAGACTAATTTGTTTTCTATATGTTTTTTTTCTACTTGACAAACTAAAAAAAACACTGCCTAAAAGAAGCGATTAATATAGACTGTATGCCTTTTGTAGTATCTTGGTTTAAAGAAGTTCCAGACAGGTCAAGTTCTTTTTTAAAAGTCTATCCTTGTTTAGAACTGTAAGTTCTATACTAGAACGTGTATCAAAAGCTGTACCAACAGGCTCCTTATGGATTTGGCTGGGCAGGGAGAGAAAGGCGAGCGAGTGAAGGGGCCAAATCTACACCCGGGTCACAAATCCCGGGAACTACTCGAGTTTCATGCAATGCTAAGAAAGTTCATCTCACGAAATTGAAATGTTCGTTTAAACAGGCTAATCTCTAAAATATTTTGTTTTCAATTTTATAGTTTAACATTTGTATTACATATCAAGCCGCGAACTTTAGGAGCTGAATAAAGAAAAATAGTCAGAATTTAGGATAACAAAACTAAAGTACTTAAGTAATAGTCCGAACAGGGGAATGCAATGCAATGAGGTAGATTGGGAAACATGGATGCTCGGCATTATTTTTAAATTAATCGACAGCTGAAACTGCGACGCGCGCTAGTATTGTTACATGAATAGATATAAAAGACAATAATATCCATCAATCTGCTCAAATGTCAGATGCTTTGTTCCATTTGAAATGGGTTTCCTACTTTTGTTGACTTCGGACATCGGTATCAAGTCTAAAATTTTCGCCCGAAAGATACATTATTATGTATATATATATACATATATTAACACCATACACATTGTAGATATTAATTGCCTACTATTGTTCATACATCTGATGCAAGCTAGAAACTGAGCCTGATCACGTTTTTATTTTACCCAATCCTTATAATTCCAAATAAAAATATTTAGAGCCCATTATCGGAATATATCATTTTAGTTTGTTTCAAATTAGATAGCCTAACAGTGAATCAAATTTTATAAAAATTGGTTAACTCCAGCAAACATTGCTAATAACCAATAAAAATATAATACACAATAACTAATACAAAGAACAAATTAATGTGAAAAGACTATTATATATACGAACTAAAAAATAATCATTCGTAATTGAAATGGGGTATTTTAATTATGAACGATTCTTTTTTTAGATTGTTTCTCCCAGAAAAAAACAAATGCATAAACTAATATTAAAAATAAACATATAAATACAACAAAACATAGAGGCAACATGGGCGGCCTTATCGCTAAATAGATTATACCGCGATTTCTTCCAGGCAACCTTAGGACAAAGAGTGATTAAACATTAAGTCTAATCAAGACATAACGATAACAAAGGCTATTTGAATGTTTGTTACAAAATTACACCCCCAACAACATCCTGAAGCGTTTTCATTTCCACTTGCTAAATATCATTCAAATAAATATTATACAGTTCATTATAAACTAGACCCCGCACTAGGTTATGTATAGTGAGAGTCCACAAAAGAATTGCCAGACGATTATTAACTATTACAAGATCAGTGAGTAAAGTACTATGGTAATCATTTACCATCAGATGGGCCGTATGCTTGTTTCCCATCTACGTGGTATAAAAAAAAAGATTTGACATATCAGATGAATGAAGATATTTTGATTTGATTTCATAAAAACTTTCCAGATTCATCGTAGATTACATAAAATAAAATAAAAAGAGACATTTCGAGACTAACACATTATTTTTTTTATTTCGATCTTGCGATGATATGTGTATCATTACATAGTATAAAACAAAGTCGCTGTCGCTGTCGGTCCCTATGTATGCTTAAATCTTTAAAACTGCGCAACGGATTTTGAAGCGGTTTTTTAATAGATAGTGATTTTAAAGGAAGGTTTATATGTATAATACATATACACCCGGGCGAAGCCGGGGCGAGTAGCTAGTAGTCCAATAAATTAAAACAAATTTATGCACTGTTTAACATTCTTATTAAATTACTGGTTATTGATTATTGTATCGTAACTCAATCCAATCGAAAATCATAAGCTGCCTCCTTATTTATATTCGCGCATTTTCCCGCTCAATAATACATTAAATCACTAACAGTTCCATTCGCAATATAGCCAGCAAACACAGCTAATTGTGTTTGTAGGAAAAACAAAAAGTTGTGAGCCAGCGCGCTGTGTACGCATCCGCTGGAAAATTATACAAGTTTACAGAAATTTCCAAAGCAAATATAAACTCGTAAGTTTGAACTGACGATCTATTTGCAAGTAGAGCGTTCTTTTTAATGGATGAATATGGAATTTTGCATCCGGGTATACGCTGGCGGGGCACCAAAGGAGGATGGCAAGCCAGGCAGGGATTGGCCTCAAAAAATGCCATGTGCCCCAGATTATTCGGTGAAGCTGTAAAAGCCAGCTGCGGACAACAATAATAGGATAGTTGGAAAAAAAGTGGAGGATGGAGCCTGAAGTCTGGTTATGTTATAATTTTTTATAGCGAATTCTATAACACATTTTTTTAATGAATGTATAGGTATTGAATAGAATTCGAATTAAAAATATATAAATAGATAATTATTCTAAATCTACTGAACCGATTTGAAAATACTTTTACAATAGAAAATCACATAATTTATGAGTGTCATTGGCTATATAACTTCACGCTATGACTAAAGGAGGGGAGCTGTAATGAAAAATGTTGCAAAAACAGGGAAAATGTGACACAAACAAAGCTGCGCGAATCTCCTAGTATACAAAGTTATAAAGTTTGTGAGTTAGGAAGCTCGGAGTAATCTCCGGTACTAGTAATCAGATTATGATTTTTTTTGTGTTGGATAACCTATTTATCGACGACGGCTATGACGACCTTGTTGGTCTAGCGGTTTAACACACCGCCTTACTTCCGATAGTCGCGGGTTCGATTCCCCGCACGGCACAAACATTTGTATTCATGAATATGATTGTACGTTTTCTACATATAATATGTATGCATTTACGAAAAAATATATATCTATGTGTTTATATTAGTTACCTAGTACGCATAACACAAGCTGTAGCTAGCTTAACTTGGATCTAGAGGACGCTGTGTGAAATGTCCTCATATTATTATTATAGGTTATAAAATCACGCTACGATTTGCAGTCGCAGTTGCAATGAAAAATGTTGCAAAAAAGGTGAAATTATTTTATATATGTTACACAATATTTTCCTCGGTACAGCTATTAATAGGTAGTACACAATATATAAATTTTAATATTTATAACTAATTTCTGAGTACATAACCTATTTATATTATACTCATATATTCCAGTCTATTATAGTCTTCAAGTTAGGTAAGTCATTTAAAAAAACATAGAAAATTTTTATTTTTCAAAGATGTCAGATTAATGTGGCTAAGGAAATTTGTATAAAGTTGAGGTAATGGAATAATTAGTTTTAGGCTACAATGGGACTGGTATGTGCTTTTAGATAGTATAAAAGTTCCTAAAATTTAAAAGAAAAAAAAGTCAACAAACTTCTTCAATGTCAGCAAGTCACTTAGATATGAAAGTATAGATAGATTATAAATACTGAACGCTATCTCAATTCGGCCGGCCGCTTTCAGTTCAATGAAATAGATTTTTTACTTAACCGCACTTTTATATCTAACCTTTGAACCGGTTCAGTGGAGTCATAAAAAAGTTAGAACTACCTGCGGTCGGCTTCAATGAAATCCTATTTGAACTATAGTATAATATATTTATAAACTGCAAAAGTCTTATTACAAAAAATTTATTAAAACTCGGATGAAACGTGGTCTAAACGGTCGAGGTTAAAACCATTCCTAATGTTAATACTTGGAATAAGCCTAACATTATTACGAATCCAGATCTAACAGAGGACTACTTAGTACTACAGTTAAATCGTTCATTATATATTCTCCACAAATAATATCAGAAATCAGTCACTCATGTCTGTCAGCACTCAGCGTACAATTGCGTTCCATTTTACTGAAAACTGAAATGATCAAAAATAAAATTATTTCAAAGATAAATGTTAAAGTATACAAAAAATATTTGTATTTATCTACGTCTTCGTTATAGCTATTTCATTAATATATAATATTTACTAACGTACTATTAGGCTAAAAATCAGGTTTAAATCACAAGTAAGGACGGAGTTACGGAGAAAAGGAACGGCGAGATATTTTTATTGGATCAATTCAAATGGTGACTATTTCAAAGTCAAAAGAGTAAAAGAGTGAATAAAATAACAAATGACATCTTTTATATATTTTTAATTTAATTAAGCCTTTTTTTCAAAAAACAACAACTTACAATACAACATTTAAAAATGGAGTTTGACATTTTGCATTTAGACCACTGTTAAACTAGGGGCATCGCAGGTCTAACTTTAGACCAGAGACGAATCACGGTTTAGAGATAAAATTCGTTTTGTAATAAGGAATTCTTTGGTCAATGGTTTATACTAGTGCTAAACCAGGTTTATCTTTTTGTAATAAGACAGCAAAAGTCGAAGTTCCTCGTCATAAAGTAACACATAACACTACAATGTGGAAATATCAATTTATTTAGTAGATGGAACAATTAACATTGTACAAAAGTTGGCAATTAGAGAGCGAAAATTGAAGCCGTTCACTGAAATCTTATTTGCACTGTTATATAAATCTAGTATGATGTATATACAACAGTCGATCTCTCTTGTAAAATATATATAAAAGTATATATAATAGTACAACATGGGAATATCAATTTATTTTGTAGGTACCATATTATAAAAGTTAGCTTAGAGAATGAAAATTGAATCTCTATAATCTGTAATGGGTCTAAAAAAATGGCTTCTACACTTTCATATAAAAATAGTTTTGTTCTAAAGTTTGGTCGAAATGAACAATCCAAAAATATAATAATCACATAAAATAATAAACAATCTAAAAATAACAAAACGACACATTAAAAATATAAATAATATATATTTAAAAACAGAACAACAATTAGTTCCTACTTCATTACTGTCCAAGTTGCCAGTGACACGAGCAGTTTCCCGCGCTTTTTCGCATGAATTACTAAAAAACTAACCAATATAGGATATGAATAGTCACAGAGTAGGTACATCTGATATGTAGATTAGATTATTACGGTTTGTACGAGTATGTTTACCGAATTGTTTGACAACTGTTTAAGCTTTTGTTGTATAACATTTGTCTAAATATGTAATTTCTTATAATCATATAATTTTTTTGTGTTCCATAATCAAAATTAGCGCATAGTCAGAACAGATGTATCTATTGGGCTACTTTTATTGTTGTATTGTGTTTATTAGTACAAGATTGATAAAATAAGAAATCTTTATCTAAGAATATACTTATTTCTTTAAATATAATAATTATACACATAATCAAACACATTCACTATCTCTCGTAAATTATAAATATCATTTTAGTTTCTTGTATACACAATATCTCAATATTGTACGCAAAGATTTACTTATTGTTTTTGTTTAAATGTAAGCCTTGCTCTGGAGATGGGCGCAAATCACTGGGACACATTTTTTCTATAAATAAATGTAGTTCGTAGTTAGATCCGAAGATGCTTTTGTTATTAATTTCAATAAAATCTTTAAAATTGCCTATGTAATTAAATTCATTAATTTGTAAAGGGAAGAATTGCTCCCATTTTAATCAATAGCAGGTACATCCCGCTCCGACTCGTGGCTTGTAACTAGTATGTAATATTATGTTATGTGTTATAAGATCGAAACGCTACGTAGGTATTTAACGTTCGTCAAGATCATTGTGTAAGTAGGTATAAGCTTTGCTTAATATACCAATTTCTTATCTTAATCCTAATCAATAATGCAAAACGCCATTTTGGGTAAACCATACAACGGTGTCATAAATCATAATCGACGTTGAAGTATAAAAGAGAGGGAGAATGGATGTGGTATAAATTTTGTAACAATTTTGTAACATTAGTATAAGTAGCTAATACATTTAAAACATTCTAAATTTAAAAATTCTAAATTCTTTATTTATATAACACAATTTTTACTTAGTTGTATATAGTTGTTGAAACCTCATTTTAAGCATAAAAATGGCTCCACTCTTCTATGCTATGGACTCACTAAGCTATGGAGCTTCTACAGTAAATTTTGTAATATATCTTAAATATTTAATTACTCATAGGCATTACTCTGAGGCAGCTCAGGTGTGAGTTTTGGAGATTATCTCGATCAAAATCACGAACAAGCGGCTGGAATTGTCATTTCTGTGTGTACTATGCATAGATTTACTATACTATATCCAAAAATAAAATCAGTTGCAAGCAACGAGGCGACATCAGAGTCAGCTAAGGATTATTTCGGTAAAAATCACGAGCAAGCGGCTCGAATTGTCATTTCTGTGTCTGTGCATACTATGCATAAATAAGTTACAATACCACATCCAAAAAAAAATCTCAAACCAACAAGGCAATATCTGAGGCAGATCAGGTGTGAGTTTTGGAGATTATCTCAGTAAAAATCACGAGCAAGCGGCTGGAATTATTATTTCTGTACCTGTGCGAACTATCTATACCACATCCAAAAACAAAATTAGTTGCAAGCGACAAAAGGCAATATCTGAGGCAGCTCAGGTGTGAGTTTTGAAGATTATCTCGGTAAAAATCACGAGTAAGCGGCTGGAATTATTATTTCTGTACCTGTGCGAACTATCTATACCACATCCAGAAACAAAATTAGTTGCAAGCGACAAAAGGCAATATCTGAGGCAGCTCAGGTGTGAGTTTTGGAGATTATCACGGTAAAAATCACGAGCAAGCGGCTGGAATTATTATTACATGCCAGTGATTTATCGTGTACCGACATTGAGTCCTGACGATATTGTTTTCATGGCTTTGTTTTGTTCATTTCGCGGTCGCGGCAAATGTTTTTCTCCGCGCCATCGAAATTCCATTACGCGGAAATGCGATAAAAACGACATTCGATTTGAAACGGTCTGCTTTTTTAGGTTTATGAAGTGTAATTCTATCGATACAATATTGGACAGGATTCGAACATATATAATACTAGCTGTGCCTGCGGTTTTACTCGCATGAAATTTATATTCTGTACTGTAAAGTTTCATAAAAATCTGTTCAGTAATTTTTGCGTGAAAGAGTAACAAACATCCATGACACAATATTGGACAGGATTTGAACAGATATAACACTAGATATGCCCGCGATTTTACCTGCACAAAATATATAGCCCCTATGTGTTATTCTGATGTATCATCACTACATAGTATAAAACAAAGTTGATGTCGCTGTCTGTCCATACCTATGTATGCTTAAATCTTAAAAACAACGCGACGGATTTTGAAAAAGTTTTTTTAAAGAGATAGGTATAGTGATCCAAGAGAAGGTTTATATATATATATATAAATTCGTCAAATTTAAATTCAAAAATCATTCATTCATGTAGGATATTTTAACCCGCTTATGAACGTAATTTTTTTTACATCATAATTTAAATTTCCTCTACCGTCTAGTTCGGTATATAGATGGAATTGAGAAGAACTGGCAAGAAACTCAATTGAATTCCTTTTTTTTTTAAACCAGTTTATGTAAAATGTATATTTATATAGGTGTTTGTTTAACATTAAATGAAGTCGTTTTCGAAGCTAGAACTATGAATCTTTTTCATATTAGTTTAATAATAACTCTATCCAGGTTACCTATAAAGATATATACCCAATATTTTGCTGTTCATAATGCGCCTACAGTCACCTCTCATTTGGTCCTTTACGGAAAAAGCATTCTGAATTAACGCAAAAACTAGGTAGTTACGTAGCGGACGCAAAAAGCTATAATTTTCCGAATACAAGAGAAAAACAGTTCTGCCCACTCCATTTAGGCTTTTAGCCGGGATTGTGTGCACGGTAATTCCATACGACTGGACTCTTTTTCTATTTGTTACGTTAGCTAGCGTTATGCCACATTTAGTTGTAGTACCTAAAGGGTACTTAGCCAGATTCATTGTTAAGATATTTGAAATACTGGTATTCTATAAGAAATATAATTAAATAAAAAAAAAATAAAAAACCTCAGACAATGAAGTTAATAAATAAATAGCTCAGGACAATTTAGACAGGGCCATCTAGTTCCACGATAAGCAGAGCTTGTGTTGTGTGTACTAGACGACTAATGTAAATACATAGATACTCTTTTTTATAAATACATAGAAAACACCCAGATCGATACTAACAATCATAGTCATGAATACAAATGTTGGTACCGTGCAAAGAATCGAACCTGCGACCTTCGAAAGTAAAGCGGTATGCTACGCAGCAAGACCACCGAGGCCTTCGAAATTCATTCATCAATTAGAAAATGTAATAATAGTTTTTAACAGATCTACATAAATTGTAACTATTATAAAAACCGTCTCGATCACGGCTGCGATCAAACAGAAAAGCACATCGAAATTGGTTGATTCATTCTTTTTATTTGATTTAGATTTACTTATTTCACTATTATGATTGTATAAGTTTAAGGGGTCTTCCTCTAACATTTTTTAATTTTAGTTTTTTTCTACGACCAGTAAATATTTAGAGCTTCAAGTTTTTTATCATTTATTAACACATATTTGTGACAGTATAAATATAAAAATTCAGCTAAAAATATTCAGTCAAACTATAAAGATATATACCTGAACATTTTGCCTGTTCAAAATGCTCCCACTTCCTCCACGATTCCTCTCATTTGGTCCTTTACTGAAAAAAAAAAAAAAAACGGCGTTTTAATTTGTAGGCACGGCAAAAGTACGGAATGACCTATAATCAAATGAATATAACAAAAATTGGATTTTTGATAGACATTTGAAATAAAAGTTGCAAATTAATTTTTTTTTGTTTTTTGCTATAAAAAAATCAAGTTTTGAAAATTTTCGATTGATAATAGTTCATTCCATGCGTTTACATATATTGAGTGTGCCCTGTAAATTTCAAGTAATTCGGTCCAGCCGTTTCTGAGATACAATGGAGGAAAGTTTGAAAAACACAGTTTTGAGAAAAACGCATTTAAAGTTTCAAGTCCGTTAAAAACTATTAAAATATCAACTTACTCTCAATCGGCGATGCCTGGTCCATAGAGTATTCCTTCCTCTTCCTCGTGAAACTCTTTTAAAGCAGATTGTTCAGCTCTTGAGTCAATCCTGGCTTGTTTAACGATCATTACGAAATACCGCTCAGGTATTCGCTTTTCATCCCGTTTCTCAACATATAATTAACCAACAAAAAAAAACTAAAATACCTTGAAAACCTTCATTAAAGATAATAACTGCTAAGTAGCAAATTTCAACAACTTTGGGACCAGAATGAAGATGTTTAGGAGCGAAAGTCTAAAGCCTAGGCCTCGGAAACTTGATCGTTGTGTGTAATAGACATGTCATTTTACAAGTTTTACATATAACTATTTCAGAGATTGCAGCAAATACATAGAAACAAACTCCAAAATGCAATATGCGAAATTCAATCATTCATGTTCATGTTATTTTTAAGTTTTTTGGCAAATGTAAATACCGTATCATTTTGGTGGGTAAAACGGTTTCCACTAAACTTTCTTTTTTTACTACGACCAGGATGAACATTTCCACTCGTATGCTTCCTTAAGACCACCGAGGCCTTTCCGTCCATTCATCAATTAGAAAAAAAATAATTTGTAGCTGTTGCTCTCTTCGAAGTTCAACCAAGACTAAAATAACTTCGGTAAAATATTATAACAATAGAAATTTCTGTTTAAGTCTGTAGAAACGTGTCTAAACTTGTATAAACAAATATATTAATAAAAGGGAGGCCAGGTTAAAGCCGACGGTGATCTAACTGCCAACTCACCGCTCCGAACCGCTTTTCTTTTACCTTATCTTTAAAACGACTAATTTTCTAAAATCGCTTTACTACCTTATTCTAGACATGTTAAGGGAGCAATTTATGAAAAAAAAAAAAAACGATTTTTTCAACCCATCACATAGGAAGACCCCCTTAACATGACTTAATAAACACAATATCTCCTATGGAAAGTACGCACTATACCCTGAGGAGATAAAAACCATCGGGGTCTAGGTAGCCTTTGAATAAGGGCGAGTACTATCTATATAGATCGCAGTGTTACAGATCTTAGCACCTAACAATAGCCCAAACTCGCCAATAAAAAAAAATCACAACACAGTAAGAACACTTATGTTAACGATAATTACAACAACACACACACTGGACATGCAAGCTCGTATCATGCTTCTAAGATACTTATTATACACAATATATAAACACATTTTACGACCAGTATTACAGAAACAAGTATCTAATAATGTCGATAATAATATGTTAAGTGAATGAATGAATTAAACGCAACTTGGGTACTGGGGCCAGAATAATTTACCTAAACCTGCTTAATGACCGAACAGTCTATAAAATGAGCCAATTTACTCCTACCCGTATTTTATGCTAACCATTAAAATAAGAGTAAAGCACAGATCCCTTAAATTCTAATGCCATTATCTAGCTCGCTATAAAACAAATGATGTGATGTGAAACTCTTAAATACTTCAAAAAACATGAGCTGGGAGGTTCTCAATTACTGTGTGTGTGTGTGAGAGTGAGAGAGATAGAGAGAGAATTCATGTGTGTGAGAGAGAGAAAGAGTATCTGTGTGTGTGTGTGTTACTAGAAGAAGTATGAATGACGTCTTCTGTAATTCTGACGCTGAGCAGCTTGATTTCAAAGCTTTCTTCTGTTGCGAATTGCGAGACATGGTAGTGAAATTACAGGGTATGAAGGCATAATAACTGATGATTGATGAGCTGATTCCACAAAAGTGGCCACATAAGAGATCTACCGGGATAATAACAATGTAGGCATATAGCGTGAGCTGTCAGCTTGTCCCATTCCAATTTCATGAAGAAGTTGACAAAAAAAATACATTGTTCATGTAGATCTATTACATATTAGGTATGATATGCATCCTGGTCAACAATGGATTGACAAGAAAGTCGTGGTAGTTTAATTTTTAAGATTCCGCCCTCAAGGAGGCTGCGCCATTTACAAAATTCAATTTCAGTACGAAACTATGCAAGCGCTTTTTTTAGAATTCAACATTGACGTGAACTATCTTTCTTTTTTAAACGTCGGCTGTTTGTACCGTTTCCTGAACTGAACAAAAAATCAAAATCAAATAAAACCATTGTAATAAAATCAACGACGAATCGACGACAAACGGAATTGCCGTCAAGTGACAATTAACGGATGCCATCTATCGTGGAACCAATAAAACTGTCAGCGGCACTCACCAACTACCACCCTCAGTTGAACAGCCCTTTGAAGCCGTACGTACAATGCCTATAACACAACCGTTTAATTTGGACGGAGATCAATCACGCCATTCTTGTACCTAGCTGGGGACAATAAGGGAAATTTGTATTTACGTGTGTATAAATGGAATAGTTCTAAAGAGTCTATTATATTTTTATAGCCATAGAGAGGCAAACAAGCTTAGTTAATGGAAAGCGCGATAAAGTAAAAACACTCTGTCTAAACAACACCGAGCATTGTGAATTTATATCGCGTAGTTTCCCACATACCTACTTAAGTAAAAAGAAAAAAATCTATGTTTAAATGCAAGCGTTTTGGCGCGCTTTTCTTTAATATATATAAATTTGTAATCTATACGCTTGGTTTTAATCATTTTTTGTTAGTCCCCATTTTTAACAATGATACTTGAATGACTTTCCTGTAATTCTGATATATTTTGCTCATGAGTACCCTTAATACCAGGGGAATTGCAACTGCGTTGCCGACCTTTTAAGAAGGAATAAACTCTTTTCTTGAAGGTTTTAATATCAATAAGTGTAAGTCATTTGTTTGACTAATACGACTTTAATTTGCAATTTTTTTTATAATAAATGATTACCGCCGCCCATGAGCAGCCTTAATACCAGGGGAATTGCAACTGCGTTGCCGGCCCTTTGAGAAGGAATAAGCTCTTTTTTTGAAGGTTTTAATATCATATCAGTTTGGACTTACCATTGCTGGAAGACAATTTTGTAACGTGGCAAAAAGTTTCTAGAAAAAATCACGGTGGAGGACCGCCATTCATACTGATGATCAAGATGGTATTTTATGGATAATAATAGGTTTAGTAGGAGTTAGTCAGTCAGCACTAGGCTTCTAAAATATATCCAAACTCCATTCGTTGCCTGATGATGCCTCGTTTAGAAGGGAAACACGTGTCGCAATATGGGTGTAGATCTAATAACGGTCGGAGTTTAGTCAGTAAAGGAGAAGGTCGTAACACTTTCAGGTCAGGTTGCCGCACTAAATATTTGTGGTCTCACACATGCTAATGGTACTGGAATTATATAGAATAATATACATCCAAGTAAATTCAGTCAATATTAGTTAAATATACAAATCATACTATGTCCTATTAATATTATAAACGCGAAAGTTTGTGAGTATGGATGGATGTTTGTTACTTTTTTAGTCTTTCACGCAAAAAGTACTGCATGAATTTTAGTAAAACTTTACAGCAATATATCTTATACATCAGAATAACATCATTACACAGTATAAAACAAAGTCGCTGTCGCTGTCTGGCCGTCCATATGTATGTTTAAATCTTTAAAACTACGCAACGTATTTTGAAGTTTTTTTTTTTCTTAAAGAGTGATTTTAGAGGAAGGTTTTTGTATACATATACACCCGTGCGAAACCGGGGCGAGTAGCTAGTATATTATAAATTTCACGTGTAGCTAGTATAATATAATGCGGGTGGGTCTGCAGTAATCGATTAGTCTAATAAAGACAGGTTATGTTGTGCAGTCATGGGTGAAGACTGATATATAATTCATTGCAGAAATCAGGGAGAAAAGTTTATCAGACCCTTATTTAGGTAATTATTTATGAATAGACTTGGTCGTATGTTGGCTGCTGAAACTTTTTTTATTTATTCCATCTATTTATATCTATCTCACATTATCTTTACATAGTATAAAACAAAGTCGCCACCGCTGTTCGCTTATATCTTTAAAATTACGCAATGGTTTTATTACAGTTTTTACCAATAGATAAAGTGATTCAAGAGGAAAGTTTATATATATAATACATGAGATAAAGTGATTCAAGAGGAAAGTTTATATATATATAATACATGTGTGTTATAGTAGAGAACAAGCTGAGAAATTCAATGATTTATAATAAATCCGTGCGAAGCCAGGTCTCTAGTTTTCTATATAGAACAACCGCTACGCTAACGATATACGCTGACAGGGCAACAATGGAGGATGTTAGGTGGAGCATGAAGTTAGGTCTATTAGCTCAGCGTAGAATGAAAACGTAACAAACAATCCATACTCACAAACTCGCGTTAATAATCTAAATACGATTTATATGCAAATTAGTTGGTTAATACAAAGATTACGTTTATGTAGAGGAAACCCGATCTCAATGAGATATTGTGCCAACAAATCGGAGGGTCCTTACATCTTTTAATGGAATCCCGATGTTTATTTTTGTGACAGACAAACATATCTAATTCATACCGAGTAATTATACGTGACCTGTCTGGAGGTTTAAACGTTCAACGTCTACCGACTTTAAAAACGAGCTGCTTTTAAGAGTTAGAATATTTTTTATGTATATATTTTTTTGATCATTTACTGAGATAATAATAATAATAATATTCCTGGATAACTGACACAAAACCATCTAGTCCTAAAGTAAGCAGAGCTTGTGTTATGGGTAATATTTATATCAGTTGTCAAAACTGATATATATACTTATATATTTATTAGACACTCAGATCGCTACAAACAATTAGAATCATGAATATTCTTTGTACCGTGCGAGGAATCGAACCCGCGACCGGAAGTAAAGCGGTCTGTTAAACCTCTACACCGCCGAGACGCTCAACCCTTAGTAACAATGAACTTAAAACTCTATGTAATATATCAGGGAAAGTCCTGTCAGGTTGACCTCCACGCGGTTCCCCCTGGAAACCACCGCGATATATTCCTGATTAATTTATCAAGATAGGCTAACTGACCTGGCTTTATGTTCATCTTATCATCCTCTCCTTGCGCCCAACCAGCGAAAACAGTTAACACAGCGAGTGCACGATTCCAATATCAACCATTGAATAAAAATCTGACTAAATTAGGCTTAGTTATTACATTAGCTCAATGATGTTCATTATGGGTGAACAACAGTGTTGTTCTGGTCGCTGATACCGGTATTGTGTGGTCAGCTTTATCGAAATTTCAATCTATTATGATCTGTATGGTTAATAATTAACTTAGTTTTGACCCCAGCCTCCCTGTGGTATTATACTTTCTCTATACTAATATTTTAAACATAGCAGAGTTTACAGTTAGTTTATTTATACCTAATACTTTCCTCAGGGGATATGAGGAATTTTTGTAATATGGACTTTTGATTCATTACTAGCAATGTACCATGTCAGTTTGACTTCCACGCGGTTCCCAATGGAAAGTATCGTGAGAAATTCATGGTAAATATGTCATGATGGGCTAACTGACCTAAGCTCATGCTCATCTTATCATCCTCCACTGGTGCCCCGCCAGCGTAAACCATATATTAGCGCATGAGGGTGCAACATTTCATTATTATTATCAATAAAAAAAATACTTTATATATATAAACATACACTTGTATACATATACACTTGTCTTTAATTCAAAAGAAATATAAATAATCAACGCATCACATTTAAAACAGTAATAAGTACGTACATAATAGTATCACATTATCAAACAATAAGTACGTAATATTATCACATGGTAACAGCACGTATTATGGCAAAAATAAACATCGGCTGATTAGAAAATTAAATTTATTATAGTAATAATAGTAATCTCAGGACAATTCACACAGTTTCATCTAGACCCAAGTTAAGCTAGCTGAAGATTGTGTTATGGGTACTAGATAACTGATATAAATACAAAGATTTTTTTCGTAAATACATATATATTATCTATACACAGAAAACACCCAGACCGTTACAAACAATCATACTCATGAATACAAATGTTTGCAGCGTGCGAGGAATCGAACCCTCGACCACCAAGCAGGAATCAAAGCGGTGTGCTAGCTAAATCGCTAGACTACCGACAACTAGCTGTACACGCAACTTCGTCCGCGTGGAACTTAACTTCTTATATTTTAGAAAAATAAAGTTAAATTCCACACGGACGAAATCCCGTGTACAGCTAGTCATCAATAAAAAAACACGTAGGTATCTCTAATATATTATACACTAGCTGTTCCCGCGACTTCGTCCGCGTGCTTTTTGACTTTATTTTTCTAAAATAAAAGTAGCCTAAGTTACTCCTTATTACATCAGCTACCTGCCAAAAAAAGTCTCGTCAAAATCGGTCCAGCCATTTCAGAGATTAGCCGGAACAAACAGACAGACAGACAGACAAAAATTGTAAAAAAATATATTTTAGTATATGTACCGTATTTATATTCATATGCTCGTAGTAAAAAACTATTATTTCAATATTACAAACAACAGGCTTCAACGTCCTCAGGTACCACAAAAAAGATGTTTTTTCTACCAAATAAAACGTTTTTATTAAAAACAAGCTGTTCCCGCGACTTCGTCCGCGTGGAATTTAACTATATTTTTCTAAAATAAAATTCTTCATTCTCATTCTTCATTCTCGTTCTTCATTCTAATTCATCATTCTCATTCTTCATTCTCATTCTCAATCTCACTCCATTCTCCTCCATTCCACTCCATTCTACTCCATTCTACTCAATTGTACTCCATTCCACCCCATTCTACACCACTCTATTCCATACCACTCAATTCTACTCCAATCTACTCCATTCTACTCCATTCTGCTCTATTCTACTCCATTCCACACAATTCTACTTCATTCCACTCAATTCTACTTCATTCCACTCCATTCTACTCAATACCACTACCCATTCTTATGATGAATGCAAACCAGTATTCTATTGTTCTTCATTCTCATTCTTCATTCTCATTCTTCATTCTCATTCTTCATTCTCTATCTACGTTATCATTACTCATTCTTTTTCTTCATTGTCTTTCTCATATTTTATTCTTATTCTTCATTCTCATTCTACATTCTTCATTCTCATTCTTCATTCTCATTCTCAATCTCACTCCATTCTACTACTACTCCATTCCACTCCATACTACTCCATTCTACTCAATTGTACTCCATTCCACCCCATTCTACACCATTCTATTCCATACCACTCAATTCTACTCCATTCTGCTCTATTCTACTCCATTCCACACAATTCATTCTCATTCTTCCGTCTCATTCTTTATTCATTCTCATTCATCATTCTCATTCTTTATTCATTCTCATTCTTCATTCTCATTCTTCATTCTCATTCATCATTCTCATTCTTCAGTCTCATTCTTTATTCATTCTCATTCATCATTCTCATTCTTTATTCATTCTCATTCATCATTCTCATTCTTCATTCTCATTCTTCGTTCTCATTCTTCATTCTCATTCTTCATTCTCATTCTTCATTCTCATTCATCATTTTCATTCATTATTCTCATTCATCAATCTCATTCTTCAGTCTCATTCTTTAATCATTCTCATTCATCATTCTCATTCATCATTCTCATTCATCATTCTCATTCATCATTCTCATTCATCATTCTCAATCATCAATCTCATTCTTCAGTCTCATTCTACATTCCTTCTCATTCATCATTCTCATTCTTTATTCATTCTCATTCATCATTCTCATTCTTTATTCCTTCTCATTCATCATTCTCATTCTTTATTCATTCTCATTCTTCAGTCTCATTCTTCAGTCTCATTCTTTGTTCATTCGTCATTCTTCATTCTCATTCTTCATTCTCATTCTTCATTCTTCATTCTCATTCATCAATCTCATTCTTTATTCATTCTCATTCATCATTCTCATTCTTTATTCATTCTCATTCATCATTCTCATTCTTTATTCTTCATTCTCATTCATCATTCTCATTCTTTATTCATTCTCATTCTTCAGTCTCATTCTTCAGTCTCATTCTTTATTCATTCATCATTCTTCAGTCTTATTCTTTGTTCATTCATCATTCTTCAGTCTTATTCTTTGTTCATTCATCATTCATCATTCTCATTCTTCATTCTCATTCATCATGTCAATCATCAATCTCATTCTTCAGTCTCATTCTTTAATCATTCTCATTCATCAATCTCATTCTTCAGTCTCATTCTTTATTCATTCTCATTCTTCATTCTCATTCATCATTCTCATTCTTCATTCTCATTCTTTATTCATTCTCATTCATCATTCTCATTCTTTCTCATTCATCATTCTCAATCATCAATCTCATTCTTCAGTCTCATTCTATAAGTCTCATTATTCAGTCTTATTCTTTGTTCATTCATCATTCTTCAGTCTCATTCTTCATTCTCATTCTTCATTCTCATTCTTCATTCTCGTTCATTCATCATTCCTCATTCTCATTCATCATTCTCATTCATCAATCTCATTCTTCAGTCTCATTCTTTAATCATTCTCATTCATCAATCTCATTCTTCAGTCTCATTCTTTATTCATTCTCATTCATCATTCTCATTCTTTATTCATTCTCATTCATCATTCATCATTCTTCATTCTCATTCATCAATCTCATTCTTCAGTCTTATTCTTTGTTCATTCGTCATTCTTCATTCTCATTATTTGTTCATTCATCATTCCTCATTCGCATTCATCATTCTAATTCATCAATCTCATTCTTCATTCTCATTCATCATTCTTCATTCTCATTCTTCATTCTCATTCATCATTCTCATTCATCAATCTCATTCTTCATTCTCATTCTTCATTCTCATTCTTTATTCATTCTCATTCATCATTCTCACTCTTCATTCTCATTCTTTATTCATTCTCATTCATCATTCTCATTCTTCATTCTCATTCTTTATTCATTCTCAATCATCAATCTCATTCTTCAGTCTCATTCTTTGTTCATTCATCATTCTTCAGTCTTATTCTTTGTTCATTCATCATTCTTCATTCTCATTCATCATTCTCATTCATCAATCTGAAGTCTCATTCTTCAGTCTTATTCTTTGTCCATTCATCATTCTCAATCATCAATCTCATTCTTCAGTCTCATTCTTCAGTCTCATTCTTTAATCATTCTCATTCTTCAGTCTCATTCTTCATTCTCATTCTTTATTCATTCTCATTAATCATTCTCATTCTTCATTCTCATTCTTTATTCATTCTCATTCTTCATTCTCATTCTTTATTCATTCTCATTCTTCAGTCTCATTCTTCATTCTCATTCTTCATTCTCATTCATCATTCTCATTCTAAATCTTCATTCTCATTCTTCATTGTCATTCATCATTCTCATTCTTCATTCTCATTCTTCATTCTCATTCTTTATTCATTCTCATTCTTCAGTCTCATTCTTCAGTCTCATTCTTTGTTCATTCATCATTCATCATTCTCATTCTTCATTCTCATTCATCATTCTCATTCTTTATTCATTCTCATTCATCATTCTCATTCTTCAGTCTCATTCTTTATAAATGAGAATGATGAATGAGAATGAATAGAGAATGAGAATTATGAATGAGAAGGAATATAGAATGAGACTGAAGAATGAGATTGATGATTGAGAATGAAGAATGATGAATGAACAAAGAATGAGACTGAAGAATGCGAATGAATAAAGAATGGGAATGAAGAATGAAAATGATGAATGAGAATGAAGAATGATGAATGAGAATGAATAAAGAATGAGACTGAAGAATGAGATTGATGAATGAGAATGAAGAATGAGAATGAATGAGAATGAATAAAGAATGAGACTGAAGAATGAGAATGATGAATGAGAATGAATAAAGAATGAGAATGATGAATGAGAATGAATAAAGAATGAGAATGAGAATGAAGAATGATGAATGAACAAAGAATGAGACTGAAGAATGAGACTGAAGAATGATGAATGAACAAAGAATGAGACTGAAGAATGAGATTGATGAATGAGAATGATGAATGAGAATGAAGAATGATGAATGAACAAAGAATGAGACTGAAGAATGAGACTGAAGAATGAGAATGAATAAAGAATGAGAATGATGAATGAGAAGGAATGAAGAATGAGAATGAAGAATGAGAATGAAGAATGAGACTGAAGAATGAGACTGAAGAATGAGACTGAAGAATGAGAATGAAGAATGAGACTGAAGAATGAGATTGAAGAATGAGAATGAAGAATGAGAATGAAGAATGAGAATGAAGATTGAGAATGAAGAATGAGAATGAGAATGAGAATGATGAATGAGAATGAAGAATGAGAATGATTAATGAGAATGAATAAAGAATGAGACTGAAGAATGAGACTGAAGAATGAGACTGAAGAATGATAATGATGAATGAGAATGAATAATGAGAATGAATAAAGAATGAGACTGAAGAATGAGAATGAGAAGAATATAGAATGAGACTGAAGAATGAGATTGATGATTGAGAATGAATAAAGAATGAGAATTATGAATGAGAATGAATAAAGAATGAGGCATAAGAATGAGATTGAAGAATGAGAATGAAGAATGAGAATGAATAAAGAATGAGACTGAAGAATGAGATTGATGAATGAGAATGATGAATGAGAATGAAGAATGAGATTGATGAATGAGAATGATGAATGAGAATGAAGAATGAGAATGAAGAATGAGAATGAAGAATGAGACTGAAGAATGATGAATGAACAAAGAATAAGACTGAATAATGAGACTTAAGAATGAGACTGAATAAAGAGATGAGAATGATGAATAAAGAATGAAGGAATAAAGAATGAGAATGAAGAATGATGAATGAGAATGAATAAAGAATGAGAATGAGAATGAATAAAGAATGAGATTTATGAATGAGAATGAAGAATGAGAATGAAGAATGAGAATGAATAATGAATGACACTGAAGAATGAGATTGATGAATGAGAATGATTAAAGAATGAGACTAAAGAATGATAATGAAGAATGAGAATGAGAATGAGAATGAGAATGATGAATGAAAACGAAGAATGAGAATGATGAATGAGAATGAAGAATGAGAATGATGAATGAGAATGAAGAATGAGAATGATGAATGAGAATGAATAAAGAATGAGAATGATGAATAAAGAATGAGAATGATGAATGAGAATGATGAATGAGAATGAAGAATGACGAATGATTAAAGAATGAGAATAATGAATAAGAATGAATAAAGAATGAGATTGATGAATGAGAATGATGAATGAGAAGGAATAAAGAATGAGAATGAAGAATGAGAATGAAGAATGAGAATGATTAAAGAATGAGACTGAAGATGAGATGAAGAATGAATTGATGTGAGAATGATGATTGAACCAAGAATGAGACTGAAGAATGAGACTGAAGAATGAGACTGAAGAATGAGAATGATGAATGAGACTGAAGAATGAGACGGAAGAATGATGAATGAACAAAGAATGAGACTGAAGAATGATAATGAATAAAGAATGAGAAAGAAGAATGAGAATGATGAATGAGAATGAATAGAGAATGAGAAATATTAATGAGAAGGAATATAGAATGAGACTGAAGAATTAGAATGAATAAACAATGAGACTGATGAATGAGAATGATTAAAGAATGAGACTGAAGAATGAGATTGATGAATGAGAATTATGAATGAGAATGAGGAATGATGAATGAACAAAGAATGAGACTGAAGAATGAGACTGAAGAATGAGAATGAATGAAGAATGAGATTGATGAAGAAGAATGATGAATGAAGAATGAATGATGAATGAGAATGAAGAATGACGAATGAATAAAGAATGAGAATGATGAATAAGAATGAATAAAGAATGAGATTGATAAATGAGAATGATGAATGAGAATGATGAATGAGAATGAAAAAAGAATGAGAATGATTAAAGAATGAGACTGAAGAATGAGATTGATGAATGAGAATGATGAATGTTGAATGAAGATTGATGAATGAGAATGAAGAATGATGAATGAGAATGAAAAATGATGAATGAGAATGAAGAATGATGAATGAGAATGAATAAAGAATGAGAATGAAGAATGAGAATGATGAATGAGAATGATGAATGAGAATGAATAAAGAATGAGAATGAAGAATTAGAATGAATAAACAATGAGACTGATGAATGAAAATGATTAAAGAATGAGACTGAAGAATGAGATTGATGAATGAGAATGATGAATGAGAATGAAGAATGATGAATGAACAAAGAATGAGAATGAAGAATGAGAATGAAGAATGAGAATGATGAATGAGAATGAATAAAGAATGAGAATTATGAATGAGAATGAATATAGAATGAGACTGAAGAATGAGATTGATGATTGACATGATGAATGAGAATGAAGAGTGAGAATGATGAATGAGAATGAATAGAGAATGAGAATGAAGAATGAGAATGAAGAATGAAGAATGAACAAAGAATGAGACTGAAGAATGAGAATGAATAAAGAATGAGATTGATGAATGAGAATGAAGAATGAGAATGAAGAATGATGAATGAACAAATAATGAGACTGAAGAATGAGACTGAAGAATGAGAATGAATAAAGAATGAGAATGAAGAATGAGAATGATGAATGAGAAGGAATATAGAATGAGACTGAACTGAAAATGCGTAAGACAATACGTCTAGTGCTTTGAGATGTATCAAAATAAGGTCAACAAAAAAGTCCGTGATGGTATATGTCTATCTCTTAAGGATAATCAACGATAGCCATTTTTTATCTTTTACATTTTACGGTATTTTTTTTATCGTATGTTTCCCTTAAAATCATGTACCTAAACTATGTTATTATGTCATAATCTAAAGAAATAATAATATTTTATAGTGAAATATCCACTATAAAATACCAAAAAGTAGCAATGTAATTCGTTACGCGCGAATCAGCTGTTATAAGGTCAAAGGTTGGAGCACCCCGCGTGTTTGATAAATAGTGCTTCTCTGGATGTCTTTAAGAGAAAATGGCAGTATGTACGTGTATATGTACAAGTCATTAAGTGTTAAGTTTTTCAAATGTACAATAAAGAATAAATATTTTTAAGTACAGTACTTACGTACATTAATATAATACCTATTTTTTACTTGTCTTGTACTTGTTTATTGTTATCAAAATTAAATTATAAATTCTTAACTTGACCACGACTATGTGACCCCCTCTTGGCGCCAAAACGAGTGAAAAAATGAACAGCATACGACGACGACGCAGTACCTATAGAGTGGAGCAACTATCTGCTTATTCAGTCTTATTCATCTATTTAGTCCCTCCACCGTTACAATGAATGGAGGCGGATATTACAATGTATGTAGCGTTACGGTGTCAGAGCCAAAAAGTCTTCTATCTTTATTTATGTACTGTTAGATGCGACAGCGACTTTGTTTTATACTACACCATGTAATGATTGATATACCTAAAGTAAATAAAATATCTGAGGTTTGGACAAAAACTCAAAAGGTACTTTATTTTGAAAATACCTATTTTGCATTTAGTATTTGAAATACAAAACACAAAACTATTTTTGTTTTTAGAGTGACATTTCTATGAATTCACTGTCGATAGCGAGTGGTGCGATGGAAAAAGATAACCGTTTATGAAAATATAATAAATAGCCCTGAACAATTAACACAGACTGATACTGAATATAATATAAATATATATAAGTATATATACTTTATTGCACTTATTACATTAATAAACAAAGACAGTTATACAAAAATGTGAGCAAGGGCAGGCTTATCTCTGCAAAAGATCTCTTCCAGCCAACCTAACGCTGTGACAGAGGTGGTAGTTAGCGGGCAACGATAGTGCTCGAGTTTTTGTAACAGATAACAATATTCTAATGTATGTATACTTAAAAAAAAAGACATACACACAATAAGAAGAATCTATTAATAGTATTGTTATCAGTGAGTTCACATACGGTACTGTTACCAGTCGTCATGTCCATACGGTATCAAACACTTGTTTATTAAATGTAATTTAAACTATTTGAATTGGTGATTAAAAATATTAACATAGAGAAGTGACATTAGCCTCGATATATAAATAAAATAACTGTTATGGACCCAGAGAAGCAGCCTTTATTGAATCCAGTATGGAATGTGGCTAGTAGCAATGGTTTCAGGTAAATATGACTAGTTTGCATGAATTTGTAGTTTTTTAATATCTATAATAATATATTAAGTTAATGGACAGCACCAGTCTCCACCCGGGAGCTAATAACTTCATCTTATGTATATCAGTACATAGTATAAAATAAAGTCGCTGTTGCTGTCTGTGCGTCCTTATGTATGCTTAAATCTTTAAAACTACGCAACGGATGTTGAAACGGTTTTTTTAATAGATAGAGTAATTCAGGATGAAGGTTTTATATATAATACATGTGCACCCGTGCGAAGCCGGGGCGAGTAGCTAGTATCTACATATGAATATGTGAAAAATATTGTTCTCTTTTTAAATTGAACGGTTTATATAGTATGAAATTTCGCCCACTTATAGTTCGTATAGAAAAGGAGTGCAAAATGCTAATATATTCTATAATTATATATTTAAAATATATTATATCGATAAAAAAAAATTACACGCTTATGAAGCACACGCAACATCTTTTTTTATTGTTATAAATAGTCAAATTGAGAGTAGATTACAATGTAGTCTTGGCAAATTAATTATTGTAGAATTTCGATCATTGGGCGACCAATAGTTGAAAACCTGCATAGTATCCAAACTTATAATAAATTAATTATGGTCGTAATAATTTCTGCCACTGGTTAACATTTCCCCTCCGATCGATCCCCCATCAAATTCAAACGGGGATCGAAATTACGAGGGCCTGAGCCTAGGTTCGATCTCCTAGTGGTGCCCTCAGACTCCATAAGTCTTTCCGCGGGTTTGGAGTGCCATCTGCACTCGCCCCCTAATGTCCGGTGAAGCTGTAAAGGCCAGCTGTGGCCATCAGCATTAGAGTAGTCCGATAAAAAAAAAATTAGTTAACATAATTATATGACAACACCCTATGACTCTATATCATTCAGGTATAATGTTACCAAACATTGAAAGAATGTGTCAATGGTCGAGCGTAAATGCTATATAAGCTAAGCTAATTTTATCATTACTAAATAATTATAAAATTAATATTTTATAATATTATTCCATGTCATAAAAGTAAATAAATACGATCACAAAGACAATTCACTACCATTAGCGCCATCTGTGCTTTGGTGGTCATAACACTTTCTGGTTTGGATTCATTCTACGTAGCTACTTTGATCGCAAGAGGCATTGTGGTTGTTGACACACCGCTTAGATATAATAATATAATAACTCTGGACAATTCACACAGCGCCATCTAGTACAAAGCTAAGCAGAACTTGTGGATAGATAGATACTAGACAAATGATATAAATACTTCGATATGCCCCGCCAGCGTAAACCATTAGCGCAGGCGAGTGGGTGCATCATTCCATTGTCATCAATAATAAAAAACTTCAATACATTCTTTTGGTAAATACATATATAATATATATAGAAAACAACCAGACCGATACAATCTCAGAACACGGAAGTAGTAATACTATTTACCTATTTTGTTTTGTGGATACAATTCATGAATGTAAATGATTGCATCATGCGAGGAATCGAAGCCGCGACAATCGCAAGAAAAACAGCTAGACCACCGAGACTATACTTTTATTTATTTAATTTCAGACCATTAAACTACGAGGAGGTACTACAAGCCCGCTACGAACTAACCTGGCGTCGAGCACGATTCTTCCTATCCCTTATGTTCTGGGCAATAATGGCTATATTCCTTGCTATTATAATGTATATCCTGCTTAAGGCACCTAAATGTGGTGCATTAAATAAAGACGCAGGGGTGGTGCATATGACGTTTTCGCCACTGGTTTCTATAGGGAAAGTGTTGCCAGATGATACAATGTATGCATTATAAAAAATACAACTCGATATTTTGTTTACAGTAATATTAGTAATAGAAATAATAATATCCCTAAACAATTCACATAGCGCCATCTAGTCCCAAAGTAAGCAGAGATTGTTATGGATACTAGATAACTGATATAAATACAAAGACACATTTTTTTTCTAATTCATAATATATGCCAGCAAACAACCACAACAATCATAATCATGAACACATGTTTGTTTCATGACAGGAATCGAACCCGTGATCATCGGTAGTAACAAATGTTGCTAAATAGCTGTACCACCAAGGCTAGAAAGCCGTATGTCTGTGGTGCTTTTCATGTATACTCTGTTCTAATATAATTATCATATAATATACATATATGATAAGAACGATGTAGTTATGTATATATATGTACATTTATATGTCACGGTTTAACCTTATCATCAGGTTATATACCGACATATTTTTAAATAGGTAGTTTAAATCAATATAAGACTGATAATAAATTTATTTAAAATATTTCTTTCTTTATTATTTTATAAACATTATTACAAAATATTTTGTATAAAATTTACACTTATTAATACAACACATTTATATATTTTTTGACAATACATTCATAGTATAATATATAAATGCTCGACTAGGTGTTCCTGACAGTATTTTTCAATTAAAAATTTACTATTTGATTTTTTATTACGCGTTATCCTCTTAGAATATTAAACCTGATGGTTGAAGTTATATCCATTACCAACTTGTACTTGGTTTCAACTGTGACTTTGCCTACTTTTTTGAGATAAATAATAATAATAATAATGTCAGGACAATTCACAAAGCGCCATATAGACAAGTTAAGCTAGCTACAGCTTGTGTTATGGGTACTAGATAACTGGTACAAATACATAGATATATATTTAATTTCGTAAATACATACATATTATATATATAAAACACCCAGACCGATACGGACAATCATACTCATGAATACAAATGTTTGTGCCATGCGAGGAATCGAACCCACGACCATTGGAAGTAAAGCGGTGTGTTAAACCGTTAGACCACCGAGGCCGTCAAAAATAACAGCCTATGTTCGTTCTTCTAGTACAATCAATCTACACGTACAATTTTATTAATATATGTTTACTCGTTTACTTGTGAAAAGGTAACAAACATAGATATACAGACAGACATAACATTAGTATAATATAATCAAATGTAATAAATAATTCAGCTAACTATTGGTATTACTATAATAATAATATATAAACAATTCACTCAGCGCTATCTATAAACAGAGCTTTTTTTATGGATACTAAACAAGTGATAGAAATAATTAAAAAAGGTTTTTATAAATACTGTATGTATTTACATAATATATACTCATAATGAGTCAAAATCACGGGATTTTAAGGCAATAAAATAGTATATATAACATACATAGAAAACACCTAGACCGATACTAACAATCATACTCATGAGTACAAAAGTTTGTACATGCGAGGAATCGATATATAACATTAACTCAATACAGAACTACTTTTAGTAAATTCTGAACGGTATAATATTAATATTAAAAACACATATTACATTAACATATAAAAGATATGTTTAACATTGACTCGAACAAAAATTATTGATAAAATAAATATTGAAGATATCAAAATATTTATTATTTTCCATTATTATTATTATTATTATAAAATTACCTAAGGTCTGTCCGTCGACTCCTCCTACGTTCAAAAAACGCATAAAATTTGCGAATAGTTCTTCGTTTCAAAATCAGCTTGTAATGTTTGCCTTAAAGGCGTTTTCTTAATGGATTTAACTGGGGCAACTATTTCATAATATTTAAAAATAAACCTTAAACTGTTAGAGTTACAGTCGAATTTGTTCAGGACTTTTAGTTTAATTGATTAAAATTGTCACATTAATAAATTATTGAATAATTACTTAATCTTAAAACTATATAATACGTAACATAATTAAATTATATTTAACATTCCATTAAAATTATTCGAATTTTGAATTCTAATATTATAATAAGTATCAGTAATATTTGGAGATATTTTAAAATTTAGAAATCTTATAAATAAAATTCTCGTGTCACAGTTTTCGTTCCCACACTCCTCCGAAACGGCTTGACCGATTCTCATGAAATTTTGTGAGCGTATTGAGTAGGTCTGAGAATCGGCCAACATCTATTTTTCATCCCCCTAAATGTTAGGGGTAGTCCAAACCTAAATTTTTTTTTTATTTTTTAGAAAAAATTTTTAGTTACTATTTTTTTATGATACAACATACAAAAATACATACAATCCTAAATTTTCACCCATCTATCATCAACCCCTATTTTTTTATAGCGTTATTAATTTATATGGCAAAACAACGTTTGCCGGGACAGCTAGTCTTTATATAGTTGGAAAGGGTACTAAATCGCTAGCATATTCTATTCGCTTCTGCAAATGAGCGTCATACAACAGTGGGAACACAAGCCAAATGTCAAATAGCTTTCTGTTGACCTCATAGTAGCTGAGGCCAGGTGACGAAAGGTTTTATGTATAACTAGCTGACCCCGGAAATGTTGTTTTGCCATATAAAGTAAAATCGCTACTAAAAAAATAGGAGTTGGTGATAGTAGGGTGAAAATTTAGGGTTATATATATTTTTAATGCTACATTACAAAAAAATTGTACATAAAATAAAATGTTAGAGGTGGACAACTTATCACTTAGGGGTATGAAAAATAGATAGTAGCCGATTCTCAGACCTATTGAATATAAATTTTCATAAAAATTCGTTTCGGAGGAGGATGTTAACTAACATTATTTATATTATTAATCGGGTCTTAACACGAATAATTTTATGGCAAATAAATATTGCGGCTTAGGACCTTTTCAACTAACCTTATAGTTAAGGTAAATGATTTTTTTTTAAATAGCTTCTGAATGCTTTGTTACTAGTATCAAGGCTAATTTGAAATAATATGAGGTGATATACATACACGTTGCAGATATATTATGTATATACGAGTATGGCAGATATTATACATTATAATTATATTTCATATGATAAATAGGAATTTATATTTGTATCATAGTATACATATATAGGTCTTAATCCTACACTACGCCACAATGGAACCGGACATGGTCCACTATATGTGGACCTGTGGAGTAACCTGACATTGAGGGTCGTCACCCAGAGTTGAGTCACAACGGGAGCTTCAAAGCGTTCATGGCCTGGGTCCCCACCAACATGCTGCCCACCTTCATGAAGGAGGACTACTGGCCGAAGAGTGTCGTGTATCGGCGCTACCTTGGCAGATTGCCGTCATCAGTGCCATGACCATAGAGACAATTTGAATTTATATTTTATTATTATTTCTTATGTATCCTTAGTCTATAAGGTATTTATAATATGGGTCATATAGCCTGAATTAAAAAAATGAATAAATACAGATTATATAAACCAATGGAATACAATAAGGGTAAATATGCATGCTGCATGACATATAATAGTATTCTCTATGGCTTAATTTAACAACGAATGATAACAGTTTAACTATGACGGTGTACACTGTACAATACCATTTAAAAGACATTAAAATAAACTCTAGAATAATCTATAACGTCCATCCATTTGCTGTATACAATAAATAGTTAGGAAACATATTCAAAACCACTTCGAATTGTATGTATGTAACATAAAGAAGAATGAGATAGTTACAGTTACATTATTATAGAAATAAAGTGTAAAAAGAGAGCGTCGAATCTGGTCGCCATCGAAAACTAATATTACTCATAAAATACCAAATTATTCTAGAAATTCCCGTAGTTACGAATTATAGTGTGTGTAGAATTATAATATACTCAGCTTAAAGTGGATAAGCGTTGCGTTCACCAGAATATCGGCAGTTGATAATGCATCTGATTACAGTTTTGAAAGTATATTATTTTATTTGTGTATAATGTACTAAGTAGGGGGGCATCTGTAAATTACGTCACACATTTAAGGGGAGGGGAGGGTTTGGGGGATATTTATGGCGTACCCTCCTTAAATACCCTAATATAATATAAACCCCTAGCCCTCACTTAGGCAGGAGGGGGACCCACACAGTGTGACATTGTATAACTAGTAGTATAAATTTAGTATAAAAAATAATGTACTGTAGGATTCTACACCATTGGATTCTTAGATTTTGTGACGTAAGTATAATGAGAAATTAGTCTAATGTCACTTTCAACACACTCGCTCTTAAAGTGGATGTAATTTCATCGGTTTTCGATATATAAAGCAGAGCATAAAACACGCGTGCGTTGTAAACGCAATAATGAAGTTATATTCCGTAACGACACTATTTGCTTTTTTTTCAAATTTCGAACAAATCGCCGCGCAGTGCCAGCCAGTAGCAGTAGGCAGTTTTATTGTTAAGTTTATTTATAATCAAGTGTGTTGAAAAACGTACATAGGGTACGTTTTTCAACACACATGCGTATTTAACACACTCATCTCTATTAGGCCCTCATCTTCAGTTCGGGCTGACATTCCGCCTAGTGTGTTATAACTATATATATACTATATAATCGTAATATCCTATTATGGATACTTATTTGTACGAAGCTGGTTTGTTTATTGTTACGTTACTATTTTGCACAATGAGTCAGGTATGGAGTATAGAATGATGAGCTGGGTCTCGTCAGTGGAGCGATTTTGGTTGTTCTGGTTGGCGATGACTGTCAGTACTTCTAGTGCGTCTTCTAACACGTCTTGATTCTTGATGAATCTATAATAGAAAATAAATAAATGTAAACATTAAGATATTTGAGTATATTTTCGTTTAATATTCGTTTACGAGATTTTTTTTTTATTTGTTAAGAAGTAGTATTCTATAGTTCGCTGGGGCGTCCTATTAACGAGTGGAGAAAACTCTTTCCAATTTCTGTAGGGCGGTGCAACCCCCTAGGTTTCCACCGAAATCAGAGACGACGGATCCCTCCTGTCGAGCAGACGCTCAGCTCGGTGTGGGCGGCGGCGGGTGGGGGGGCGGGGCGGGGTACGTACTGCGGCGCGGCGGGCCGCGCGGGCCGGGCGGCGCGCAGGGCGCTCAGCTCGGTGTGGGCGGCGGCGGGGGGGGGGGCGGGGCGGGGTACGTACTGCGGCGCGGCGGGCCGCGCGGGCCGGGCGGCGCGCAGGGCGCTCAGCTCGGTGTGGGCGGCGGCGGGCGGGGGGCGGGGGGCGGCGGCGGGCGGGGCGGGGCGGGGCGGGGCGGGGTACGTACTGCGGCGCGGCGGGCCGCGCGGGCCGGGCGGCGCGCAGGGCGCTCAGCTCGGTGTGGGCGGCGGCGGGTGGGGGGGCGGGGCGGGGCGGGGCGGGGTACGTACTGCGGCGCGGCGGGCCGCGCGGGCCGGGCGGCGCGCAGGGCGCTCAGCTCGGTGTGGGCGGCGGCGGGGGGGGGGGCGGGGCGGGGCGGGGCGGGGCGGGGTACGTACTGCGGCGCGGCGGGCCGCGCGGGCCGGGCGGCGCGCAGGGCGCTCAGCTCGGTGTGGGCGGCGGCGGGTGGGGGGGCGGGGCGGGGTACGTACTGCGGCGCGGCGGGCCGCGCGGGCCGGGCGGCGCGCAGGGCGCTCAGCTCGGTGTGGGCGGCGGCGGGTGGGGGGGCGGGGCGGGGTACGTACTGCGGCGCGGCGGGCCGCGCGGGCCGGGCGGCGCGCAGGGCGCTCAGCTCGGTGTGGGCGGCGGGCGGGCGGGGGGGCAGGGCGGGGTACGTACTGCGGCGCGGCGGGCCGCGCGGGCCGGGCGGCGCGCAGGGCGCTCAGCTCGGTGTGGGCGGCGGCGGGCGGGGGAGGGCGGGGCGGGGCGGGGCGGGGTACGTACTGCGGCGCGGCGGGCCGCGCGGGCCGGGCGGCGCGCAGGGCGCTCAGCTCGGTGTGGGCGGCGGCGGGTGGGGGGGCGGGGCGGGGCGGGGCGGGGTACGTACTGCGGCGCGGCGGGCCGCGCGGGCCGGGCGGCGCGCAGGGCGCTCAGCTCGGTGTGGGCGGCGGGCGGGCGGGGGGGCAGGGCGGGGTACGTACTGCGGCGCGGCGGGCCGCGCGGGCCGGGCGGCGCGCAGGGCGCTCAGCTCGGTGTGGGCGGCGAGCGCGCGCAGGGCGGCGGCTCCACACCCGAGCGCGAGGACGCACGCGCGCGCTCTTCCAGCGACTCCCAGCGACGCCGCCAGTGACGTCACCGCCGTGTGGATCTGAGGAAGCATAAGAATAGCATAGCAAATAGTACCCGGCTCAAAGGACCAAAATATTTTATGAATAGTTTATTGGCGGAAAGAAAGTAGGTACCTTATTAAAATATATAGAAATAAGAATGGAATAAAAAAAAGAAGCAATTAAAACTTACCTGGTTTTCTAATAATCGTTTTGTATTTTTGTTCATACATTCGTCCTTTGCAGTGATAAACGTAATAGAGCAGGTAATATTGTTAGTTTTCTCTGTGTCGTTCGTATTTAATGACCTATTACTTGTACCTGAAATATAAAAAAGAACAACTCCTTAAGGGGGTGTGTGTGTGTGTACATGTCTTTAGGGTTTAGCTATATGAGTTACTTCGAGAACCTGGCAGTTTCAAATAATATAGTCGAGAGACATAATAGATGTGCGGATATTTTTAGCATTAGAGTAGTCCGAAAAGAGTTCTTTACAGCTTCACCGGACATAGATATGGGGCGAATGCAGATAGCACTCCAAACCCACGGAAGGACTTATGGAGCGGCTGAAGGCCAACTACCACCTGATGGATACGACTTTAGTGTAATGGCATCACTAGGCGTTTGAACCTCGACTCAGGTCGTCGTATTTGGAAAGTGTGGATTTAATTGAAATGTTTTGATATTTATACAAATTTACACGTGTCATGCGTACACACGCGGCTGCAGATAACGATAGTTTGAAGGTCGAGCCAGCTGACAATTTATTTTACTAGTTCTAAATCCCGTCACGTCAAGATTGGGATAAGAAGAAAAAAACACAAATATGTTCTAATTTTTGTTTCTATTTTCACTTACCATCTGGAGTTCGTGGTATGGTTGGATTCAGTTTTTGTTTCACGAAGTCGATCACTTCGTGGTAAGCCAATTTTGTCTCAATCACACTGCAAAAATACATAAAATATAATAGTCATTTTGCAGCACTCCCTCGTCACTCATTTGGCTCGGGGGCGGTCTTTTGAAACACCTTTGTCACCCATCTGGCGGGGAGACGTTCTTTTGAAGTTCCCCTCAATCTCCTGAGAGAGGTTCTTAAGCACCCCTAGTCACCCGTTTTGCGGGGATACTCTTCTGAAGCTTTCCCTCGGCACGGTCCTTTGGCCGTGACGTGACACCGATCTTTTGCCGATCCCCTCAACATCTCTCTGGCAGAGAGAGCGTCTAAAAAAGCACCCCTAGTCACCCGTTTTGCGGGGATACTCTTCTGAAGCTTTCCCTCGGCACGGTCCTTTGGTAGGGAGAGGATCTTTTGCCGATTATTGATACGAACAAAAGGGTCAGTCAGGTGAGGTTTACCGGTCCGCCCAGAAGGTGGCCCTGAGACAGGCGCCGGCGGGCTGCAGCACGAGCGCGGCCCGCGCCAGGTCGCGCGGCTCGCCGGCGGGCCAGCCCGCGCAGCGCTGCCCGCCCGCCCACAGCTCGCGCGCCACCTCCGCGCACATGCTCGCCTCCCGACCCTCCTTGCTGTTGCCCGCCTTGCCCGACACGTACACGCATATCAGCGTCGACTGACAATACAAACATATTAATTTACTAGCTTCTACGAACTTGTGACGGTAGATCACATTTTTAACTGTATACATTTTTAAATGAATTGATGTTCATGTGTGATAAAAGTGGTAGATAAATTCAATAAGATTTATATAAATGTAAATATGGCAAACTTAATACCTAAGGGCGTTCTCTACCAGTCAACCATAAGGCGGCCTATTATCTATACACATATATATTGAATTTAATTACCACTATTTAAAAATTAGATATTTACAAAAATATTTAACGTTTGTCGAAAGTAGTTTATTTGTAATTTGTAATAATATATTTTGAACAGATAGTTATTTTTATGAGATATCAAAAGGATTTTATTGGTATTTCTAAGCATATTTGAATAAAACGGTTAACTGTAATGAAATATATAAACATTTTTTTTATATTATTTAAATTATTAACCGGGTCTTAACACGAATAATTTTATGGCAAATAAAGGTACGAGCAGTCAGCTCGTGACCACGGCTAGTGCAACCTAGTCGAACGTCGAGAGAGGTAAATACCTTTATTTGCCATAAAAATAAAAAAAAAATATATATATTAACCTAACCTGGAATAGCTACCAATTATACCGTAGTATTACTGTCATTTTATGTATGATTGTATATATATTCATATATATCTAAATTTATTATATTATTTTGTATTGTGTTATGTTATATGTGTATACATATAACATAATACAATACAAAATAATGGTAAATGGTAACAATATTGGAAGAAATGTTATATATATAAGTATTTATATATATAACATTTCTTCTAATATTGTTACCATCGTTACACCTCTACCAGACGCAAATCTAATCACTTCTCTCCATCCTAAGGTTGCCTGGAAGAGATCGCTTTTTAGCGATAAGGCCGCCCATTGTTACGTCTTTGTCTTGTTTGTTTTTTTTTTTATTATAAAAAATACAAATCATAGAAAATACAATTATAATATATATAATTGTATTTTCTGTGAGAGGAACAATGAAGAGTTTCATTCATTATATTGGATATGAGACGACGCATCAATTAGTAACTTCTTACCTCAATATCCTTAACTGTAGGCGGTAAATCCACTTCCATCTTCTTCAATATGGCGACAATCCGCTCTAACGACATAGAGAAGCCCACAGAACTACTCTTCAACTGTTCATTTTGGTCCTTTTCCGTTCTAGCCACCTCCCAGAACTCATCAACTAGTGCGTCATATCTATAAATATTAATGGAGACATGTGTCATGTGATATTATTCATATATATAATATATAGACGTCGGATGATTATGAGAATTATTAATATAGTTAAACGGGTTTTAACACCACTAAATTTATTGTCATGACCTTTATTTACCATTAGCTGTACTCGCGACTTCGTCCGCGTGGTATTTAACTTTTTTTTTAAAATAAAAGTAGTCTAAGTTATTCTTTATTACATCAGCTACTTGCCAAAAAAAGTCCTGCCAAATTGGTCCAGCCATTTCAGAGATTAGTTGGAACAGACAGACAGTAAGATTGTAAAAAATGATATTTTGGTGTATGTATCGTATTTATATTCATATGCATGTATTATAGTAAAAAATGACTATTTCAATATTACAAACAGACACACCAATTTTATTTATATGTATAGATATAATCTTTCGATGTATAAATAAAATATCTATACATATAAAATAAATTTTTTACTATAATATATGCATATGAATATAAATACGATACATACACCAAAATATAATTTTTTACAATATTTGTCTGTCTGTTAACAGTTATATTCAGTTCAACGGGTTTCAACACCACTAATTTATGGTCACGACCTTTATTTACCATAAAATTATTCATGTTAAAAACCTTTTTAACCAAATCAATAATGTGTACTAAACACTAAAAATGACATAGGAATGATCAGTTAGAAACCTAAAATATTTTTTTTACAGTACTCAATTATTCTACAGTACTCGTTAATACTACTAAATGTTATTCAGGCACGGTCCATGAAAACGGAAAACCAATTTTATGCAGGATATATCATCAGACACCTTTCACAATCATATTACGGTATGGTACGGTAGGTATATATGAAAATCTTTCTTACCTGCCCCCGGCTGCTATGAGGTCGCCAGAAAGCTGTTTGGCGTTTGGCTTATGTTCCCACTGACGTATGACGCTCATTTGCCAGAACACGCCGTTGTGCTGCATCGCGTTGTACGCCAGGAACGGAGCGACCGTCATGGGGCACTAGTAATGATATTAAGAAAATTGTTTATGGTTTAGTTCACATCTGGAGACAATGATTACAATGGCTCATGTGTTGTCTTAGGACGTAATGGACGAAGTAAGTGCAGTCCAGATCTGTGTGTCCAACTTCAGCCAGGACGACATCGCACACCTTAATTCCTATGGTCGCGAGATCGATTCTGGCATGATACAAATTTGTATGTATCGGTATGCGTGTTTTTTAAGAATATTATGTGTGTATTTATAGAAAAATTGACGCTACGAACATCAACACGCGCCGTGGGGCATTGAAATACGGTAAACCAGAGTTATTTAAACATGGTAACCACAGCGTAACTCCGCTGCTTCAGTTTAAAAACGGACTGAACATTGATGATGTGGACAAAAGAAGAGGCGCACAAACAGGGGCAATGAATCATGTGGCATTAAAAAACATTATTACATTACGCCACCAGGACATTGTCGATTATATGTACCAAGAGTAACCTGACATTGAGGGTGACGCAGCTGAAGTCGAGTCACAACGCGAGTTTCAAAGCGTTTGTGGCCCTGGTCCCCACCGAATTGCTGCCCACCTTCATGAAAGTAAAAGGTGTGGTGTATCGGCGCTACCGTGGCAGATTGCCATCTTCAGCCGTGATCACACAGACAATATTATTGTATTAGTTTTTAAATATTATATTATATGTATGTTAGTCTATAATATGGGCCTAGTTGCCTGAAATAAATGAATAAATAAAATAAAAAAAAAAATGCATTTGAGACTCACAAAAAATCAAATAAAAATAAATGGATTTGAGAACAAAATAACGAAAATTTAGTACACTTACCTCGCAGCCCAAAGCTTTAGCGTTGACATAAACAGTCTCCAACTCCTCTAACGCCTGGTTGATCTTCTTACTCCACTTTGCGCTCTTCAATTTACTATCATACACGATTTCCTTCAACTCACTGAACGGTACATCAGCTTCCATTAGGCGGAGCAGGTTCGTCTTATCTCTAGATGATATACATAGCGACTCTAGATGTGTTTGCAGTTGTAATCTTGTAATACGGCCTGTAATTTTAATAATATTTAATGATAAACATAAAACAATGTCTATTTTATAGAAAGTTTGCTTTTGTTTAAATTACATTTCTGACCCTGAGCATTATGTATAAAAGATCTGGTTGTTCCCTTCATTCATACATAATTTAAGAGCTGTGCTCTTGTCAGTGAAGCTCCCGCCACTTTCCACGATCTTCTACCTGACTGTTCCCTTATATCTTTTAAATTAAGCAACGGATTTTAATGCAGTTTTAAGTAGTTTATAGAGTGGTTCAAGAGGAAGGCTTATATGTATAATATATGCGTATTATAGTACAGAACAAGCCGAGAATTTCTGAGATTTGTAATGCATTCGTGCGAAATTGAATCTCGTCGCTAATTTAATAGAAATAGAAATAATCTTTATTCAAATAAACTCAATACAAACACTTTTGAATGGTCATATTTTTTTATTCTACCACTCATTCGGAACGCAGACTCATCACAAGAAGAATGAGCACGAAACTTGTGTGTTGCTCTTTTGAATAAAAGTCATTTTATATAAATAATTACACAATAACAAGTAAGAGGCATTCGATAATCAAAATAGAAATCAGATAATATAGTTAGTGCTAGTAATTTTAAGTTTTTTCTACTAATAATAATAAAGTTTCAATATTAACTCACCTAAACCAACTTGTACTAGAACGGGATATATATCAGCGTGCTTATCCAGCGGAACCCCACAAGAAAGCAGTAGGGTTTGCAGAAGCAGAGCGTGGTTCAGTTGCAGGGTGACTTTTAGATTACACTCCGAGGCAGCCCTACTCGCCACAACGAGTAGTTCTGCATCAGCCACAACGATACAGAGAAAATTGAGTTCTGCATCATTATACCTATTTAGGATTGTAAATGTATCCATAGAGAGTGACCAAATAAAGAAAAAATATTTAAGAATCTCACCCGAATAGATAAAATATTTAAAAATATTTAAGAATCTCACCAAAAGAGTCGTTCTAGAAAAATGACGAATTTCCATACAAACTTTCATTCCCTAATACAGAGAAACATATTTATTTATATTTAATCACAAGCGTAAAAATAAGTTTTAAGCTACTAGTGGTTTTCTCAGAGCATGAGTGATTTTGGCATGCGAGATGGAGTTATTATCCCATTTATTATATAATATTAGTAAGGATTGTCAGAACAATGATCGTATAAAAGAATATATTTAAAAAACCGTATGAAAAGTACGTACCCATCCACACTGATAAATTTCCGGCTTTATATCATTAGTAAGTTTAGTTATTCTTTAAATTCTATATTTACAATACATTACCTCTTTGTGGGGTGACAATATCGAATGCACACTCGACAATCTCTCGGGGATGGAACCCCGCCACGTGTTTCTCTCTGTATATCCTATCCACTACGTAACGACGCATATATTTAGTGGCAGAATATGCCGTGTGTCTGTAACAATATCATTGAATTATATCCATATTCTTGGGGAAAGTTCTCATGGACACCCGCCGGCTTTGGGGGAGCTTGGAGAGCTTATGGGGACCCATGGGGCAGTAGCCATTTAGGTACTGCCTAGGGGGCAAAGACTAGGAATGTGGCCTGATGATCTTATTGCTAACAATGTCAGGTTGACCTCCAAGCGGTTCTCCTGGAAACAATCGTGATAAATTCTTGGTGAATTTGTCACGATTGGCTAACAGACATAACTTTATGTTTATTTTATCATCCTCCACTGATGCCCCGCCAGCGTAAACCGTGCAGGCGGGTGCAATATTCCATTATCACCCATTAAAAAATCGGTACTGCCGGACTCTTATCGGATAAAAATCCTAAGGTGTTCCTTCTCTTCATTTTTTGTCAGGGCTACGGGAATACGCGAGCAGTCTCATCAGGAGTCAGCAGCCCCGACGGCGATGGTCAACCAATGCAGACCTCTTCACATTTTTTTTATTGCTTCAAATGAGAGATACGTTGGTAATCAAATGATATAAATGTTTATTTACAAAACCTGGTACTCCCCCTGTGGGGCTCGACTAGTCGGCCCAAAGGAGTCAAGCAATCAAAAACCGACTTTATTGTAGAAACACTGGACTTTCTTACACATCAGCTAAATATTAAAAAAAATACAGCTAATATTTTTTGGTCCATAAAAAAAAACAGAATAGTTACCTTGCAAATGGTAGCCTCAAATCGTGTGGTAAATGGCAGACGGTACCACTGGCTGTCATCACTGCGACCGCTTTGGGGTGCTGTTCCCAACTTTTGGCTCGGGGGGTGAGCAGCGGGGGTGAGAACTCAGTCGCGCCGTGGCTATGGAACACCTGATAAGAAATTAAATTTATACTAATAATCATATGACGACGTCGGGGCCTAATGGTTGACATATACTTAGACATACAATCTAGGTCGTGAGTTTAAATCTGGCTCAGTACGAAACATACCTTCACCACTCGTGTTTCTCCCTGTCCAGCTAAATCTACTAGAGCAGCTTTAGATACACGTTTTAGTCTAAAAACTACTGTACTTATAGACAGACCGAGAACTTAGAAGATTGTAGAGAGATTTTGCTGGTATATCTCCCGTTTCGACTCCGACCGCACATAAATTAAACAGTTATTTTTAGTTATATAGTTTATAACTTCGAATATGTTTATACGCACAATAAAAAAGGTAATAATGGCTTTTACGCGACACATTTTTTCACGCGGTATTAGTAGAACTCGCGATTTAGCGCGGAAATCATCGTGCGTATTCATGAGTGAATAATTATTAATTATTACAAAAAGACGCTACAACAGTGTATGTTTTTAGATTAAAGGCCCGCGGGAATTCACGACGCATGTGATCTTTATCATTCTCTTCGTCTACATTTACGTGCACATTCTTTCCCGTGCGGAAGCCGATTCGTGCGTGAAAGAGCGTATGTATAAAGCTAATGTAAATAATAATACATAAATACCGGTATCGTACCTTTATAACGTTGCCCTTGACGACGGAGAGCAGATCGTTGGGCCTGGTGCGCATGTCCTTGTGGTAGGTGTAGTCCTCGGCCGGCGACGGGCGCTGGTGGAGGCAGGCGGCCACCAGGCGCTGGTAGTTCCGCGCGCGCTCGCTCAGTGCGTGCGACACCAGGCCGGCCAGCGCGCCCTCAGGCACCGCTCGGGGCACGTGGCTGCTCCCCAGCAGTTCAGCACACGTGGGGCGCTCGCGGGGGTCGTGTCTTAACAGCCACCTGGACCACACGCATACAATTTATACAAAGTCTGAATAATATTTACAAGACAGAATGTATATATGTATAGTGTGATAAACCCGCACGTCTATAATTTTCTTTTTACTGAGTAATGGGGGCTGCCTGAAGACCAGCGCTGTATAGGTGCACCTCATTGAGGGTGTGCTTATATCAGCAACAGCTGAGGGAGCTCCTGTTGCAAATTTTGTATGTTTTTTCTTTGTTTTTTAATTTGTGTATTCTCTGTAACTCATTTAAAGTTTTAACTATATATTTAAGAGATAGACATTGTACGGAGCTGTTTGCATAACACGCTGGGAATAACACGCATTTCCATTGAAGAATAATATAAAGCAGTAAGGATATGGCAGGACAACTTAGTTCTCAGGAATGACATGTGTGATAATAAGCAAATTCTATCACAACGCTATATGTAGCGCTGTACATAAATAGGTGTTCTTAAATTGGCGCATCATTGATAGTATTATCTCATAACGGAATCATAAATTTTTAGTTACTTCAACACAAAAAATACTGTAATAATAAATAAATAAATAAATATCTAAATTCTCCATAATTTTATTTAAAAATTAATGTAGATTTTTTTATTTTGCTTATTTTTTTTTTATACTACTATGGTGGCAAACAAGCATACGGCCCATCTGATGGTAAATGGTTACCGTAGCCTATGGACGCCTGAAGCACCAGGGGTGTCACGTGCGCGTTGCCGACCCTGGCCAATATATGCCAATTATATATGCCAAGTTCATTTGAAAAGAATAAGAGACAAGTTTCTTTTCAGTTCTTAGCCCGATAATACTCGTGATGGTAGATTTCAGCTCTTCTTAATAATAATAGACTGTAATACCTAGATGAATAAAAGTATTTTGATTTAATTTAAGATTCTTATGACAGCTAATTGAGCTAATGACTATCATAATGACGTCACGTCAGCTTTAAAAAAACATATCATAATCGGTTCAATCGTTTACGAGCTACGATGCCACCGATAGACATATTAACAAGTCAGAATTGTAACAGCTCTCTTTTTAGGTTTAAAAAATCTATATAAAAGGGCTATTTTTATAACTTACCGAATAACATATATCTGCTTTGTGTTTTCATCAGTTTTAAAATCATTTGGCATCAATATATCTTTGGTGCGGAGGTTGTTGAGCACTTTCGCCCTCTCCATGCCGGTACTCAGTGGGGGATGAAACATCTCAAATAGGATGATCCCAAGCGAGTATATATCGACTTTCTGGTTATATATACCTTTTCCTGTGGATTGTAGAAGTTCCGGAGCTAAATAAAGGGCTGTTCCGACCTGGTGAATTAATAAAGATATAACAATATTAAGACTTATATAACTACTTGGCTTCACATGGATACATTTTATTTTTCTCGGTTTATTCTATAATATAACACGCATATATTATACATATAAATCGCTCTATCTATTGCTGACAAACTGTATTACAATCCGTTGCGTAATTTAAAACATATAGGCGCGAACAATAACACCTGCGACTTTGTTTTATACTATGTAAAGATAAACATACATTATACATATACATCCATAGGCTACGGTGACCATTTACCATTAGATGGGCAATATGCTTGTTTGCTACCATTGTAGTATAAAAAAAATGTAGAAATATTATTATATCTACATTTTTTTTATACTTTTTTTATACTACATTTATTGTATAAAACCAGACTGTAGAAAGTCACTTGCGTGGGTACCTCAGTCCCCAGTATTCAATCACCAAGCATATTGCTTTATAAGCTATGCTTGATTGTTACAGATTAGGCAGTGAAATTCCAGTATAGGAGGCATCTTAGTCCTCTCGAATGACAATGCATAAGTTACAACGTGATGTCCGTAGTGCTATTCATGTATATAAGGTGTAGCACATTGCTGTACGATCGATGGTCTCGGGTTCGATTCCTCGCACGGCACACACATTTGTATTCATGAGTATGATTGTTTTTATCGCTCTGGGTTTTCTATGTATATTACGTATGTATTTAAAAATAAATCTATGTATTTGCATCAGTTATCTAGTACCCATAACACAAGCTTTAGCTAGCTTAATTTGGGTCTAGATGGCGCTGTGAGAATTGTCCTGAGAATATTATTGTTATTATTACCACTTAAGATCAGGTGGGCTGTAAGCTTGGCCATTGCAATTACGTAAAACAAAGTTTTGTATCAAAAATTAGAAATAAATACAAACGTACTTGTCCAGTCAAGGAACCTCTTATTTCTTCTGGTTTAGCTTGTTCTGTAAAAAAGAATAGAAATCAGATACATTATATATGTACTAGTGAACTGCCCCGGTTTCGTTTGACTGCAATTATTGTGGGAATGCATAATTTTCATTTTGTAAAATAAATGTTGTTCGTTGATAATAAATACTCTTTCTGATGTAAAAGAAAATAAAATCTTAATTATCTGTGAGTTCATTACAAAGTAAAAATCATTTAGTCATGTATTCTAATTGCATAAGCAAGATATAATTTTTACCACTATCCCTAAACACCCTTTTCAGCTAGCTACTTCAGTTAATATGTAGCAATAAACTCGGACGCAACAAGAACAAGTATTTAGATAAATAATATACCAGTTATTATTTATCTTAAAACTTGTTCTGGTTTTTAAAAACAGTTATTAAATAAAATATCATAGAGTTCAAGGAATGTCTATTTAATATTTAAAAAAAAAATCTAATAATCATAAAAATCTTGTAATGTGATAATAATAACAACTAAACTTTAATCTATGTAATATCAGTTTAGAGAAGGAAATCGCTATACTTGTATTGTTATCATATTTAAAAGGTCACTTGACAAGAGTTAGAACTAGTTTATTTAACTATATTTTAATATTATTAAACATTTCAAACAGAATGTACCTATATTTGACGAATAAATTAAATATTTATTGAGTTACAAAAATAATAAGACATTTTTAGGAGATCTAAAATAACTAACTTACCGTCAACTGGCAACCCCGTAAACGCTTTCGTCGCCAGACCAAAATCTCCAATCTTGACGTGGTCGTTTGAGTCCAAGAATATATTTACTGGCTTTAAATCTCTGTGTATCATGCCTCTTTGATGAACGTGGGCCAAACCTTCTACAATCTCTCTGAACAGCCTCCACGCTCGTATGTGTTCCTGGTACAAACAGTTGTCTATTGCTTGTCGTAGTGTATGTTTCTCGCAGAACTCCATTTGGATATAGAGTACTTGGTTCAAACGGATGGATTGCGGCCTAGGGGTGTCAGGTAGAGCTTCCGAGGGTATGGTCTCGGATTTATTGTCTGAATCTCCGGCGAATTCTATACTGCTACTGGATTCGTCTTCAGGGCTGAAACACAATGAACCTATTGCATTAAGCTATTCCAAGCTTTTCCTGCCAGCGTAAGCCCCCGTGCGCCTTCCCCAGGGAAGAAGGAGAAGAGTTGGTTCTATAATGGAACCTATAGAGATGGGGCCCGCTGTTACAGTAGGCCAACGCCGTCCGAGTCACGGTAGACTAACATCTATTCCAAGACTCCAGCAATTACCTTTGGATGAGTGACATCTTGTAGTTTTTAGTGAGTAGAAGTCTCAGTGATGGCGTTAATATCAACGACATTAATAATAAAGTAAAGTTTAAAAACAACTAATGTTACCTCATCTTAAAGAGTGGGAGCTGTTCGTCATCGTCCACGTCTTCCTCGCTGTCGGACGAGATCCGTTTGGGTCCAGTCCCTTCGCACATGGACCACTCCAGCTTGACCTCTTGTCCCAGTTTAGCCACCACACCCTCGAGGCTATCACCGGGTTTCTTCCTTAGAACAAAACCAGTGGAGTTTACAAGCAATCTTATATGTTTCTGAGTTCACAAGTTTTTTTAACAATAGTTAAAAAAACTTGTAAAATGTATAGATAATATATTTATATTTGCGTGAAAGTATACTGTTAGAAAGGATCCGGTAAGAATCTTTTTTTAAAAAAAGATTATATCTAAATGAAGACAGTTTAATTATTTTGGTATACAATAATAATGGGTCGAAGGAGAGTCGGGCCTTCCTGCAAGACGGACCGATGACATGCAAGATGACCATGACGAACGACAGAAGATGGTCGGGAGTGGATGGATGGATCTCCACATGATGGAAGGCTGAAATGGTGATGATGAATAATAATGGAAGTAAGGAAGTTCTTCGGATGAGAATAGATGCTGAACTGGAGATTGGTCCAATGGGTGTCTTGACGTTGGTAGTGCTTACTCAACATTGGATATTAGGTTCGACATAAGTACTAATCCTTGTTCATGGGGTGTAACAGGAGGTACATGCAAAAGTAGCTATTGTTTGCAGTCCTACCTCGTTGGTGTTTTAACGACGCTATAACTGGAAGACTCATCACCATCGTCCACGGCGGTGATGGACTCGATCCACGCGTTGTAATAACGGACCACGTTCTCGTGGTTCAATCGGGACAGTAGTTTCACTTCCCGTGTTATTTTCCTGTTTAACTGCACGTTCTCTGGGTTTAATTTAACCCGTTTTAATGCGTAGAAACCACCATCTAATTTGTTCTTCACCTGAAAACAGTCGAATATGTTGTTAATTTATTTATTGTTTGTGCTTTGCTCTACAGGTATTCTATTTTAGAGGCTAATTGCGGTTTACCTTTAAGACATCTCCGAAGGCACCTTGGCCGAGCCACGCGAGTTCTTCAAACTCGTCCATAAGCCGAGAGTGACCGTTGGTAACTGGGATTATATTACGGACCTTTAGCACTGCTTCATCATCCTACAAAAGAACAATACACGTTGTTTATTTATCTATCATACCTGCTGTATGTTGTTACCTGTTTTACCACTAGATGGCGTTATTATTTTTATAGTTCAGGCTACTAAAGGCCTATGATATAAATACTTTATATGAAATAATAATAGAATATAAATATGAATTGTATCTGTGGTCACGGCACTTACGATGGCAATAAGAGAAAGGAGTTGATAGTAATGTGGACTAATAACTCCATTGCTAGTAATGTACCATGTCAGGCTGACCTCCACGTAGTTACCCTGGACACCATTGTGATAAATTCATGGTGAATTTACCAAGGTGGGCCAACTGACCTGATCTCATGCTCATCTTATCATCTCCACTGGTGACCCGCCAGCGTAAACCATTCGCGCAGACGAGTGCATGAATCAATTTTCACCCATCTATACATATAAATAAAATTGGAGTGTCTGTTTGTAATATTGAAATAACCGTTTTTTACTACATGCATATGAATATAAATACGGTACATTCACCAAAATAACATTTTTTACAATTTTTATCTGTCTGTCTGTTTGTTCCGACTAATCTCTGAAATGACTGGACCGATTTTAACGGGACTTTTATTGGCAGGTAGCTGATGTAATAAGGAGTAAGTTAGGCTATTTTTATTTTAGAAAAATAAAGTAAAATTCCACGCGGAAAAGTCGAGGGTGCAGCTAGTAAGAAATTTGCTAGCTGCGATTGCTTACGACTATTTACGAATATACATTTATAGAAATAATATGTATTTTTTTCGTAGTCTAGAAACATACGCATCAACTACTATAAAATAAAGATTACATCAGATCCACTTCCAGCGTCACCGGTCTGCTTGTTGCTTGGTTGTTTGGTGGGAGCATCGACCAGGAACGCATGACTGACTAGCTTCTCAGCTGACCATTGCGAATCTTCTGTGATACATCTGAGATGAATTAAAAAAAAAAGTGAACTTTTATAATACAATAAACAGTCATGTAAATCTGTTAAAAATTCTTGTAAATGTTAAGTACACACAAAAAAGTATCTAGTAATCTAGTAATCTAAAGTAAGATTATTAATTCCAGTCAGTAAAATGACATTTCCAGTATTGCAGGTTTTTAGTCCCAAATAAATAGTGATGAGGTACAATGGAGTTTTAACAATTAAAAGTTAGCCGAGATTAGATTTTTTTATTCAATATCAAATTGCCTTTATATAAATAAAAATACTAGTGTTAATTCCTCTGAATCTCTTTATACATTTTTTCCCAGCATATTTAAATGTTTAATACGGTATGTATTAAATATTTAACAATAAAAGAAATGCTTTGATACTTTTTTTTTTTTGGACTACTCTAATGCTGTTGGCCGCAGCTGGCCTTTACAGCTTCACCAGACGTTAGGGGCGAGTGCAGATGGCACTCCAAACCCGCGGACGGACTTATGGAGCGGCTGAAGGCCAACTCATGCACGACGAATACGACTTTAGTCTGAGGGCACCACTAGGGGTTCGAACCTCGGCTCAGGCCGTCGTAATTTCGATCCCCGTTTGAATTGGACGGGGGATCGATCGGAGGGGATACTAATAAAATAAAGCATGACTAAATGTCTAAGTCCATTGATTGCTGAACATCACTATTGTAGCGGGTCACCCATTTTTGTATCAGTGACAGTTGCACTTGTCATTTTACTGACTGGAATTAATAATCGTACTTTAGTTCAACTTTTCTCTTTTTTAACAGATGATCCGTCCATCAGTCACGGCTGTTTCAACAATAATGGAATTTGGATTTTTTTATACAATTTGATGTTATTGTGAAATCCATTTTATTAGCTAATTTGCGCAAATAGTCTGCATCACACTTACTTAATACTCAATATTATATTTTAGAGATGTGTCAACTCGAGTTAACTCGAGTTGAATTCTGCCAACTTGAGTTGGAGGAATTCTACTGGTAAATGAACGAATCAAGTGAAAGAGCTAGAGCATGATTCGGTCGTTGAACCGACAATGACATGAAGATTTCCGATCATTTCATATCATACAATTTTCACTCGTCACAAATGTCTCAATATTGATTTTAGGTTGTTATAATTTTATTTCTCATATTCGTCCGGTTATGTTATCAATAAAATAATCAAATTAGCGGTTGTCAGTTGTCATTTGTGTGTAATTTTTAAATATTTTTTTTATACTATGTAGGTGTCAAACAAGTATACGCCCCATCAGATGGTAAAAGGGTACCGTAGCTTATTATACCGTAATATATTTTTATAAATACTGGGACTTAAGAGGAAATTCCTTGTTTTTTTATAATCACCAGTGAGTAGAAGTGTATAATGTAAAAATTGCTCGCATTCATTTTAAATATGTAGGACACAAGCTCGTTATTGAATTATAATACTACTCGCCCACTATGGTTCGGTAAAGCTTTCAAGGCTAGCTGCGGCCAAAAACATTAGAATTGTTTGAAAAATTAAAAAAAAAACTAGTAATTTCAGGTAACTCGAGTTAATTTTATTAAGAGTTAGCACATCTCTATTATATTTTGCCAATTTGCGTAATATACGTAATATGTTTTTAAATTGCCCAATTCACGTTATATCTTTTTAAATATAGTGTTTTTTATTTTTATAGTCTATTTATTATTCCGATGTATAAGCTATATTACTGTAAAATTTCATTAAAATTCATGCAATAGTTTTTGCGTGAAAGAGTAACAAACATCCATTCATCCATACTCACAAACTTCTGCATTTATAATATTAGTGTTTGATTTATATTATTTTGCTCAATTCCACTCCATGTGAGATCACTATGTGAAGCTTTTGAAATGTGGTGTTGGAAAGATGGAAAGAATTAGCTGGAAAGATAAAGTAAGAACCTCCACGCCCTTCAGCCAGTAGCCTCCATCATGCCATGTTAGTGAGGACCATCATGAAATAGTCAGATTACTACTGGTCCATATATAGTCGACAATGACTTGCTCCTTTGATAGCGTAATGTAATCGCGATATTAGTGAATTAGTGTGAAAGATCGACTTATATCTTCATAGACTTTCGAGCTAAGAATGATGGATGAGATAATACTAACTTGGAGAAGAAGTCTTTAGCGGCACTGGGCAGTTCTGGAGGTATTTCATGGGAATTCCTTTCTTGGGCTATCATGGATAGCAACAGCTGTGCAGCGGCGTATATATCCTGTGCTTGAGATTGACTGTAAAAAAACATAATACTGATTACAAATAGAAATAGAAATATTCTTTATTCAAATAAACTTGCACATGCAATCACTATATTTCACACATTAGAAAAGCCTCTTAAACTACATATAAAATAGAAACAGTAGAACTTCACACTGCATATTTTGGGCAAAAGGGGCTGACTCAGCTGATGTTGTAAGTGTAACGATTACGGGGATTTTCAATCAGTCTCTCTTATTTTATCTATATATCTAAATATATATATAACTCAAAGGTGACTGACATAGTGATCTATCAACGCACAGCCCAAACCACTGGACGGATCGGGCTGAAATTTGGCATGCAGGTAGATGTTATGACGTAGGCATCCGCTAAGAAAGGATTTTGATTAATGTACGATGTATGAAACTGTGTCAATTTTAAACCGATCGCGCTGAGACTTTGCATGCATAAATCTACTATGACGTAGGCATCCCGTAAGAACCCCTAAGAGGATAAATTACCGCGAGCGAAGCCGCGGGCAAAAGCTAGTAAAATATAAAATGTATGTATCGTGATATGATTGATCATAAGAGGGGAGTGTTACTACACTATCATCAATGATTTGATAAATATCATGTTTATATTTGTTGATGATTGTGTGTGTGATGTGATTATTTGCCAAATTTCTACCTCTCAAGGCTCAAGTTATTAATGTACGGCCTTATAGACTTAAGGCAACTTACCTTTCACAATAATTCTCGCCTTCTAGCATTTCAGCGAGTCTCAAGTCAAGACCAGCGCCGACCAACTTAACCGCACCGAGATCGTCCAAGTATACGTTCTCACACCTTACATCTCTATGTAACACGTTAACACTATGCAACTCTGTCAACGCACTGAACACTCCAAGCCCTATATGCCTCACTAACTTCAATACTTCATACTTATCACTACATTTACACTTCTCTATTAAATACTTTAATGAACTGCCTAATATATAATTCCTAAATATATACACAGATTGCGTTGGTGTCCGTTTGTTCTCTTTAAACATTTCCATGGCGATATATGGCACTAATGAGGAGTGTTGTAATCGACACATCGATTTTAAATCCTGCCGGAGTAGCTCCATTTGTCGGGTGCGAGTTTGGAACTCGGATGCTGCTGGTATGGACCACTTCTTGCAGATGAGATGTTCACCAGAGTCCTCGATGGCCAAGTAAGTTGTGGCCCCGTTTGAGGAGTGACCTGATTATTAAAAATAAATAAATATTGTATTAACTCGGCCTCGGTGGTCTAGCGGTTCAGCTCACCGCTTTTCCCTCCGATGGTCGCGGGTTCGATTCCTCGCACGGTACAAATATTTGTATTCATGAGTATGATTGTTTGTATCGGTCTGGATGTTTTCTATGTATAATATGTATTTATTAAAAAAAAATGTATCCATGTATTTATATCAGTTTTCTAGTACCCATAACACAACCTCTGCTTAGCTTGGGACTAGATGGCGCTGTGTGAATTGTCCTGAAATATTATTATTATTTCTTAAACTTCAAAAAAAATCTCATCTCCCCTCTTAAGGAGAGGAGATGGCAACTTACCCCCGGCAGAAGCACAGTCGGCCGGGGTTATTATTATTGATGATACTGTCCTAGCCATTCCGACTACGGCGAGCGCTTTAATAACTCCTACGCTTTTCATGTGCTCGCAAGTGACTAGCATATCCAACAGCGCACATTTAAGGCATGTTGAGATATTATTCATACAAATATAATTTAATAGTAATAAAACAATATTTATAGAAAACTAGTCGCCCCGGCTTCACACGGGTGTACATATATTATACATATAAACCATCCTCTTGAATCACTCTATTTGTTAAAAAAATCCGCTTCAAAATCCGATGCGTAGTTTTAAAGATTAAGCCCTATGTATATAGGACGGAGAGACAGTGACAGCGACTTTGTTTTATACTATTGTCTACGCATCAATCAATCAATCGTTAATTAATCGGCCAATCGCGGGTAACCTGCGAATGAGCAAGAGGCGGGGACTCGCGGATGGATGGGTGACCGTTGAGTCATTCCGATTCGACAATCAGATTCGACGTCACGTAGCCTATTTTCTTTTCCATAATTTAAAATATCAATGTCATACTTCTATTAGCATAATAAATTAATTTTATAATCTTTAAAATACAAAATTCATTGAAGAGCACATAAAATTCCTGTGGAAAACCTGACCAGAGCAAACATCACAAACAACTATGTAAAGATCACGACATAAGGTTAAAAATATATTGATAAAATAAATATAGCTGACCCGTTATTAGGCTTTTTGAATGGCCGCCCGGGCGCTCCACACCGGCGCCCCCGGGCGCCCCCCTGATCGATCCCCCGTCCAATTCAAACGGGGATTGAAATTACGACGGCCTGAGCCGAGGTTCGAACCCCTAGTGGTGCCCTCAGACTAATGTCGTATCCGTCAGGCAGGAGTTGGCCTTCAGCCGCTCCATAAGTCCTTCCGCGGGTTTGGAGAGCCATCTGCACTCGCCCCCTAACGTCCGGTGAAGCCAGGCCAGCTGCGGCCAACAGCATTAGAGTAGTCCGAAAATATAAAAAAAAAAGCTTTTTGAATGCACTAAACCCAGCATTCCCTACTAGGGGTATAGGTAACAAAATACTTAAAATTACTTACCTAAGCATTTCCCAATATACACTTTATTGTTCTTCCTCTGTGATATTTTAAGTGTCTGCAAGATATCTAGATTGCAAGTGCAACTGATATTCACGGAGCGATCACGCGGCACTTTCTTTACAGGAGACACGTTACTGTCCGCGTAACTAAAATCAGATAATTATTTATTTATTTATATAGATTCACATTTACATATTTACTACACTACAATCTTATATATAAAATTCTCGTGTCACAGTTTTCGTTCCCATACTCCTCCGAAACGGCTTGACCGATTCTCATGAAATTTTGTGAGCGTATTGAGTAGGTCTGAGAATCGGCCAACATCTATTTTCATCCCCCTTAATGTTAGGGGTAGTCCACCCCTAATTTTTTTTTATTTTAAGGCAAAACAACGTTTGCCGTTACAGCTAGTTTTATATATATTTCTATTATCTGTAGTCCCAAACTAGGTTAGGCCTGTATCATGGGGGCTGGGAGCGCGGATCCCAAAAATTTGCAGTATGTACACTTCAGTTGACTATTTTACAATTAGGTAGATTAATTATTTTATGGTGAATTATTTTACAATTAAAGTACTATATAATTCCAAATACAAGAATTAGTGATTCAAAGATATTACTACTATATTATAAGTGTTACTGTTGGGTGAATATATACATTATATATATACATGCTATATATACTTCCCTTATAATTTATTTTTAATTTTTTATACTTTATTATACTTTAATTTTTTTTCTGGCTTACCTAAACTGTAATACTAACAATAATAAAATTTATTTATTCCATTCCATTATTAGTATACACTATTTTTTTAACAATGATCATCTTGTATATTCATAAAATATACATAAAATATTCATATTAAGTTAAATTAATAATAATTATAGTGAAGTTCGGTTGTTGCATACGTCGAAGGAAAAAAAATACCCACTAATTTAATTGTAAGTCTTTTTATACTTTGTATTATTATAATTTAAAGGGAAAGAGCACAATTTATCTACATTTATTTCGTTATTCAGTTAAAACGTTTATTTAGATTATCAATTTATCAAATATAACTTGTATATAATATACCTAGGAGAATTTATTCACAATTTTAACACTTAAACTGTATAGTAAGGTTCAGCTGCTGTTCTCGTTGTAATACTTAGCTTCTTTTAGAAATAGCTCACTTCACTCTCCCTAGTAACTATTTATATTCTTAATAATGTCACTATCTACCCGTTCCACAACTGCGCGGCAGACAGAGATGAAGCTTAAAGTGGCCCTACAAGAACTTCAGGCATCCAAAGATCTCAGTGACAAGTTGATCAGGGAGAGAGAGAGTGAAGAAGAAATTTTAAAAATTATAAATAAAAATACACAATTAAAATCTGAATTGTCAGAACTTTATAATAGTCATCAGGAAGTTATTGAGCAGCGGGATCAGCTTCAAGAACTATTAAGTAGCTTTCACCAATGTAGTGATACACATGAGCAAGCCTTGAGGCGTATCACTGAGTTGGAGCTTGAGTTAAAGCAGGCATATCTTAAAATTAATGATCTTGACACAAAATTTGAATCTCAACAAAGTAATGAGATTAGTAATTTATATGATGAGCTTATTAGTGTCGACTGTATGCCTCCTTCTACTTCAGTTCCATGCAGCCATCCAGTTGTGATTGACCTTACTAGCGACACATCACAGGGCAACTATAATAATAACATATGTATGTTGAGTCATAATAAATTAAAAAAATATTTAAAATTAAAAAAGTTTATAACTAAGACTCGGAGTATATTATATAAACGTTCCAAAAATGGTCAGTTGCTGAAAAAAACTAGTTTAAACAATTTAAAATTGCATGATTATATTAATAAGTATAATAATAAGCTAGTGGAAAGCCAAAAGTTATATGACATGGATACAAGTTACCTAACTTCAAAAATAAAGAGTTTAGAATCATAGCTTCATGATTTAAATAACAAGTATACTATCTCACAAAAACAAATCCAGGAGCATATTTTAGCAATGGATGATTTGATTGATGTCAGTAAATACAATGCTGACCGTTTTGAGTCATTAACTAAACATTGTACATGTGATCATTCAACTTTGCCAAATAATAATTCAGTTTCAACTGTGCAGATAAATGAAGTTCAGGGGATTTGTGTCAGTGACTATACTCCTAAAAGTAGCACAATGGTGTTTTCTGACAGAATAGGCTGTAATTTTGGGTCTATATTGAAGTATCATCTTAAGGGTGATGTATTAAATTACTGTATGCCAGGGGCATCATTTGCACAAATTATTAACAAAATTAAATCTACTAAAATGAATAAAATGACCACAGTTGTGTTATTTTTTGGTAATAGTATTAAATTAAATAGACAGGATATAATTAAAGGTATTCAATATTTGTTACAATTGAATGTATATAAGATTGTATTGTGCGCTCTTCCTTATACAAGTAGCCATTATCATAAAAAAATTAACAATAAGGTACATTACCTTAATAATTTATTACATACATTGACATGTCGTCATAGTGACGTTTTTACATTTTTTGACACTAATAGTTTTATTAGTGATTTTTATTTGACAAAAGATACAATGTATCTTTCTAAATCTTCTAAGAATAAAATAGCCACTTTAGTGGCTTATAATATTGACTTCATGAACAGTTTACATGGTAAACTTCAATATAAAAATTGTGACATAACAAATGATTCTATTAATTTTTGTTTAAATAGTGATATAAGTAATTTGACTGCAGATTTAAACTGCTAACAAAGACAAAGGGAAAGCAATTAGAATTGGTAATTGTTCATCAGAACATACAAAGTTTTCCCGGCAGTGAATTAATTATACAATTATTTTTGGAAAAATACAATATTGACATTATCTGTTTCACTGAACATTGGCTTAAAGAAAGCAATATGATGTTCAGTTTAAATAATTATAATGTTGTCAGCTGCTTCAATAGAAAGTCAGTTAACAGAGGTGGGTCTATGATAATTGCAAGAAATAATATTAAAGTAAAGGAACGTGCTGACATTGTTAGACTTTCTATTGAGTGTTGTACAGAAATCTCATGTATAGAACTAGATAATTATATACTTATATGTGTTTATAGGCCTCCTAATAGTGATTATAATGTATTTGAAGAGGTGATGGAGGATATATTAAAAAAAGTATTTTATAGCAGTAAAAAAATCATTGTGTGTGGTGATTTTAACGTTGATATTCTTTGTGATACACCCACATGTACAAAAATTATTAGTTTATTTCAGTCTTTTAATTTGAGTAATGTCTTTCAGGAACCCACTCGTGTAACCGCTACGACTGCTACTTGTCTTGACAATGTTTTTTGTAACTGTGAGTATATTGAAAAATTAATAATAAATAAACTTCCTTCGGATCACTGTGGTCAAGTTGTTAAGTTTAGTAATCAGACTAAAAAAAATACCAATAATAAAAGATCAAAAAGACAAATAAATGCTTACAATATTAATAAATACAAAAGCACGGTTAAATATAAATTAGACTTAGAGTTACAATCTGTCAGTCTTAATAATCCTGATATTCTTTACACCAAGTTAATTAGTCTTTTGTCAAAAGAATACCAGAATATTTTCAAGAAAAGAGAATATTCTGTAAAATCTAGATTTACAGAATGGGCAACAGTAGGAATACTTAAAAGTAGAAACATTTTATTTGATTTATATGATCAAAAAAAATATAGATTTGATGACAAATTTACAACTTATGTGAGAAATTACTCTAAAATTTTCAAACAAGTTTGTATTGCAGCTAAATCTAATTTTATAAATAAACAAATTAATCAGTCCTCTGACAAAATTAAGACCATCTGGGGAATTATAAACAAAGAAACTGGACGGTCTGAAAAAGCCTGCAATCAATTCTCATTAAATTATGACAATAAGTTAATAACAGCAACAAAAGATATAGTTCATATTTTTCAAGATTTTTTTGCTAATATTCCGATTGATATTACATCTTCTCTAGACTCATCTCCAATTCGAGCAAAAACATTACTGGAGGCTAATGTCAGCCCTTGCTCTTTAACATTTAAATTTTCACATGTCAGCCCTTTTCATGTCATAAAAATATTCAAACAGTTAAATTTAAAAAATACGGAAGATCTCTGGGACATGTCAGTTAAAGTAGTTAGTACATTCATAGATATTGTTGCTCCTTATCTAGCTACTATTTTCAATAAATGTGTTGATAATGGCGTGTTTCCTCAATTAATGAAATTTAGCAAATTAATTCCACTCTTTAAATCTGGAGATAGATTTGAGCTAGGCAACTATAGACCAATTTCTATTTTGCCAGTTCTAAGTAAAGTATTTGAAAAGATTATGTTTAACCAAATGTTAAAATACTTCAGGGATAACGGACTGCTTCACAGTCAGCAATATGGTTTCACTGCCGGCAAGTCTACTACTGATGCAGGTGTAGCGCTTATTACACATATATTCGAATCATGGGAAAACTCACAGGATGCTCTCGGCGTTTTTTGTGACTTGTCGAAGGCGTTTGATTGCGTAGATCATGAAACACTTTTGTACAAGCTCAAATATTATGGTATTAGAGATAATGACCTAAGTCTAATGAAAACTTATCTAGAGGATAGGGTGCAAACTGTAGATACTGGTGGTGTAAAGTCTAAGGGAACTAATATAAAAATGGGCGTTCCTCAAGGTTCAATATTAGGCCCATTTCTCTTTTTAATTTATATAAATGACCTTCCCTACATGGTAGAGAAAGTTGCAGATATAGTGTTATTTGCGGATGATACTTCGTTAGTGTTTAAAATTGGTCGCCAATGTAATCAATTAGACGATGTAAATTATGCTATCTCTGCTATACTAAATTGGTTCACATGTAATAATCTATTATTGAACTCCAACAAAACTAAGTGCATTAAATTCACGCTGCCTAATGTAAAACAAGTAAATACGCAGCTATTGCTTAATGATGAAATAGTAAATTTTGTTAATGATACAGTTTTTTTAGGAATAACAGTGGACTCGAAGTTACAATGGGGGCCCCATATTTCAAAATTAGCCAGTAGACTTAGTTCTGCTGCTTATGCAATTAGAAGGATAAGGCAATTAACAGACGTGGCGACGGCAAAACTTGTATATTTTAGTTATTTCCATAGCATTATGTCATATGGCATACTGCTATGGGGTAAAGCTGCCGATATAAATACTATATTTATTTTACAAAAGAGAGCCATACGTTCTATTTATGGTATGGGTTCTAGAGAGTCATTACGTCAATGCTTTAAACAATCAAATATCCTCACCGTTGCCTCACAGTACATTTATGAAAATATTATGTATACAAGGAAAAACTTAGATAGTTTCAAGAAACTTAAAGACTGTACAAGTAGAAACTTACGCAATAAAAATAAGCTAATTTTACCTAAATGCCGTCTACACAAAGTTAGTAATTCATTTTATGGTAATTGCGTAAGATTCTATAATAAATTGCCAGAGTCTACGCTAAATCTTACAGAGAGGCAATTCAAATCTTATATTAAACAAATGTTATGTAAAAAAGCCTATTATAAGATAGATGAATTTATAGATGATAGCAATATATAGCAAGAATAAGTTTATTTGCGGACAACGTTATAATTTTAATTTTCATACTGCTTTCTTGATATATGATAGCGTAGCGGCTTTTGTATTGATTGCCGCATGCATCCTTATGTAAAGTGCGAATACTGTAACTACCATATAGTAATTTTTGTAGCTGTGACGTGGTCGTGTGGAATGAGTAGTCATGCTCACTAAAATGTCCAGACATGTGGCGGCGTGGTGGGCCGGGTCAATGGGCTCCCTAAAATATGGTCGAGCGCAGTGATGGCTGGCTCATCCGTCATACTCGTGAACGAGTGCTGCTTGTAGGGACTGGTCTGCTCTTATCACTACGACTGATTTAATCTTATTGCAAGATTATATTTGACCCAAAAAATTAGTGCTTGTTGGTAGTTTGTATTCACACGTTTCGACTTGTAAATGTAAACTTACAAGGATTATTTAAAAGAGCAACACACAAGTTTCTTGCTCGTTCTTCTTGTGATGAGACAGCTTTCCGAACGAGTGGTAGATAAAAAACAAATTGTTATGACTATTCAAAAGTGCTTAAATTAAGTTTATTTGAATAAATGATTTTCTATTCTATTCTATTCTATTCTTGTAAATATAGAAATATAATAGAATGGAACGGAACCTGAGCTAGGAGAACCTGTGTTACAGTATTCCGCCCCCACAAGGGGCTCTTCCAATCTATAATCTTTACCTTACATAATATTATAAACTAGTTGTGTCCGCAATTTCAACTGCATGAAATTTATATTCTATGAACACACAGTATAACAATTCTGATTCTATTATACTGAAGTTTTATCAAAATCTGTTCAGAAGCTTTTGCGTGAAAGATTAACAAACATCTATCTATGCTTCCATACTTTCGTGTTTAGAATATTAATAAGATCAGAAAGTGTCTGTCAATTTGTTGCCTTGTCATGACTAAAGGATCAGAAATAGTAAAAAGAAAAACTTACAATACAAGTTCAGGTGCGTCACTCAGACCTTCATCGCTATTCATCTCTGTACTGTTGCCATTTTTCTGAACTCCAATCTGTTGTCTCCCCGCAATATATATTTCGTGTCTCTTCTGGATTTCATCCTTTATTTTTTTACGCTGCAAATTAAATTATTATTATTAATATTTAAGCATGAGATCAGGTCAATTAGCCGTGGTATATTCACCATGAATTTATTACAATGTTTTGGTTAGATTTTAAAAATGCTAAACAATATTAATATTCATTCACCTACTAGCTACTGTCTCAGATAACATTTGCAGTATTTTTATACTAAAACAAAATTTAGATAAAATACAAAGTTTTCTAGTACCCATAACACAAGCGCGTAGCTTGGGACTAGAGGGCGCTGCATGAGTTGTCCTGAGATATTATTATTAGTATTATATAAATCAATTTCTTAATCTGGGCAGTATTGGCTAATGTGACATCACTTTTATCAATGCCATCTGTTGCAGTTATTAAGAAATATATAAATTGTGTAAATAAACAAACCTCTTCCTGTTTCTCTTGTTTTATCAATTCTTCTTTTTCATTTTGCTGTTTCAACATTTCATCGTAGAAAGACAGTGTAGGCTTATTGTGGTCGTGGAGGTATTGCTGAAGAATAACATAAATATTTAATAATAACAATATAATTAAATATATTTACATTCCCAACTACTAAAACACCATCATATCCTGGAGCTAGAAGACCTGCAGTAGCTCTAGGATGCAGATCAGTAGAAGTTTCCAATGGGAATCCACTCTACATGACAGCATCACAGAACAGATTTGATCATAGTCTCAGGACTGATTGCAAATATACTCAGAGAAAAAGAATGTTTACGACTGTAATCCCAGATGGGGTAAACAGTCCATCGTATGTTTACAACGCAATACACCTTCGAGCGAATTGCTGGCGTAACGCTTTTTTTTCTTACTATGCTGTTGGCTGCGGCTGGTCTTTACAGCTTCACCGGACGATAGGGGGTGAGTGCAGATGACACTCCAAACCCGCGGAAGGACTCATGGATCGGATGACGGTCAACTCCCGTATGATTGATACGACTTTAGTCTGAAGGCACCGTTAGGGGGTTCGAACTTCGGATCAGGATTTCGTTATTTAGATACCCGTTTGAATTGGAAAGGGGATCTATCGGAGGGGACAGCTGCAATGCTATTTGCAATGATAATGCAATGCAATGATATTTATAACCTCGGTGCGAGCGGGAATGCGCGAGTATTACCGTCTCACTCATTGCATTCGACATGCATTAGATAGTACACCAACCTTATCATCCTGAGGAGATAAAAACCATCGCTCCTAAGAATATCCCTAAATTCTTGTTCCTGACTTTAAAAAAGAGTGATCACAATAGATCTATGTAGGTCGCAGTGTTACAGGTCTTAGCACCTGACAATAGTCCAAAACAAACAATAAAAAAGAACAATTTTGACAAGGCAATAATAAATATTCTTACCCGAGTATACTCAGCCAATTCAAATATCATAACTTCCCCACACTTTTGTTGAGATAAATCCTTCAAATGATCCAGTAATTTTGAAGCATTTTCAATTGATAGGCCTTTATGTTCATGGATTTCTATTGTTGGAGGTCTGCAATGATAAAGTTTTAATTTACTCACTGATCAATAATCATCTTTTTTTCCATGTTTATCGGCAATCAGTCTCAAAACTAATCTGAAAGCTTCAATTGTAGGTGAAGAGTTCAGCGCCTCTGCCTTTCTACACTAGCTTTACTAGTGTGTTGTTTACACACCAGGTCAGATGCCAAATAATCAAAGGTCAAAGGTATTGTCAATGGCAGATGATATAGGAATGCAATGAGTGACAGATAATTAAACTAATTAAAATATGAAAAAAAATCCAAATATGTTACTTTATTTCTGTATATGGCAAACCTAGGCCTGTGCACAACAAAAATCTACAGATTTTTCCAAGATGAAGAGGAATTCTATGTGGTTGTAGTGCTCTGATGCATAAACGAAATATCTGCTTTGGAATGTTTACACTCTATCCTGAGGAGATAAAAACCATCGCTCCTAAGAATATCCTTCAATTCTTGTATCTGATGGATCTAAGTAGAAAAAATTGAATAGGGCGAGTACAATAGATCTATGTATGTTGCAGTGCTACAGGTTCAAGCAACAATCCAAACCTCCCAATAAAAACAACATACTTGATTTAGTAAAAGCTACAAATTACAACTAAAAAATTATAACAATGTATGTGGCATGACATTTAATAAATTCTAAAGTGGCAATGTATGATCAATATAATGTTTATAATATTGAGATATTATAAACATAATATCATGTGATGCCTATAATCAGTTTGTTCAAATATATACAAGACACTTGGCCCTTGCCATAAGTTACGTCTCTATGTTGTATATCATTCTAGAAATGTAAAAAAGTATCTTGGTCACTCACTTATCTGGATACTCATGGCAACAGCAAAACCTTAATGTGACAGAACAATGTATGCCTTCAATAGCAGAGTTGTGCAACGGCTGCAGTGTAAGAAGAAAATCATTTGGCCTCCATATTTTCCAAGCAGAGTTTGCTCGCAGGTCTCTCACCAAATTTGGATATATTGACTGTTGAGGAAATAAGTATAATAATTATTTATAATTCATTCGTAATTTAAGAGCCCCACTCTTGTTGGTAGAGATCTTACTACTTCATAAGATCTTCCAACATTCTCTTTAAATGTTTTTCACAACATAGCTCCATTTTTTTCTAAGTTTGCGTGAGTTATATCTCCTTGTGCCTTTGCCACCCATTCCCTTCTATTTTGGGCTCTATGATAATTTTCCTATATTCATATCACTTGATATTATTTCATATCAAATGTTCCAACAGCTGATTGCAGAAAATAGAGTGCAATTTACATAATATTATATTACATCAAGTGTTCCAATATTTTCCCTTTTAAATTGAAAATAAATATCAATTTAATACTATTATGAATAACAATTCAGTCTTCAGTGTTCTAGCAGTTTAGCACACAACTTTAGTCACAATGGTCGCAGGTTCGATCTTCGCACGGGGCAAACATTTGTATTCATGACTATTATTTTTTGTATTGGTCTGAATTTCTATGTATATTATGTATGAGCATACAGACCGACTTTACAAAAGAAAAACAAGTATTTATATAGTCATCTAATAAACATAAGACAAGCCCTGTTTAGCTGGGACTGGGATGGACGACTTTAGATAGGACTAGATAGTGCTGCGTTAATTGTCCAGGGTTATTTTTTTATTTAATTTATAAAATCCTGGCGTTTTACGTTTATTCTGCAGAAAAAAAGTAGGAATGATAGATCATGAGTCACTCGGGTTGACATAAAAAATGGTAAAGTCAACTAATTATAAAATACCAGAGTTTCCCATATGCTTTTAAGAAATATTTACCGTACTAACGCGATCACAATGACACTGAAAACGAATTAGACATAATTAGTTTTTTGTGTTTTTGTTATCGTGAGTAGATATTGCTTGTTCAACTGATAACAACTAGTCCTGGATAGTTTTTATAATTATTATAATAATAACGCAAAAATTTGTAAGATTATGAGAATGGATACCAGGCTGCTTGTAATTTTACGCAAATACTTTTGAACATAGAACATATTCTACATTAAACATAGTATTCTTTTTCACTCCAATTCATTGAGGTAATGCTACAGGATAAATTAAAATAGACTATAACTAAGAATAATTACCAACCTGCAACGATACAAGTTCATCTTTTTGGCGCTCTTCTGGGCTTTCGTCACTCATTATTGTACGTTGGAATGCACATAATCTTAATCAAATAACAATACAGCTTAATGATCAGGTTGTACACGATTTAAGTGATATTTTTGCTTTTGAAACAATATTTTGAAGAATAAATAGCTACCGCAACAAAACTTGCGCAAAACAAACAGACGAGGTGAAGTTTTTGACGTTTGATTTGACGTTTGAAAGATGTCATAGGTGTCAGTCAGGTTGTCAATTACTGTGTGGAAATTGAAACAAATGTCAAATAATTACTTTTCTATATTATTTGGCTGTATGGGAACAGTTTCCTTGCCTTTTCTAAAGCACGAATAGAATAAAGCAAAGCTGGTCAAACATCATTCACTATCATTAACTGAACCCATATTCCCAGTTTATTTAAGGTCGGGTCTTCCAGTAAATTAGCGTTAGAGAACCCTGTATCTTTGTTCTTTATCGTGTACAGGGAGGAAAGATTTCGCTTTGTGTTTTACGGCCGGTTGCCACTTGACGCCAAGGTGTACAACCTGTGTACACCTTCCACCAGGAGACTTCTGGGCGTCGCCGTTGGTGGTCTTATCGAGCTTTCCCTTCCTTTCGCTATCCCTTGTGGGCGAACCAACCTGAACGTGCAATACCTACTGACAGTGAACCCTGCTCCCATTACCATATATGATTGCTTTATGCTTTAATATATCTAATGGCAAGGTATTAGACCGGCTCGCTGCCAGCACCGGCCCACGTGCCACGTATTGTGGGTGCTCATGGCCGGTGGTAATCACTTCAATCAAGTGAGCCGCATGCTTGTTTGTCCCCTGTGTTATAAAAAAAAAGTAGCAACGGATCTCCCATTACCTCAAAGAAGCCCGCTGGTGGAGGTTTCATTACGATGTTACCTTTTCCGGGCTGTTGGTCCACGAGGGCTATTTTATTTCACCCTTACCCCTCAGGTAACCATTTGTAGGACCTGACAAGCGTTGCCTTAACCGCCACCTGGGGACACGTTCTCTAGGCTGAGACTTCCCCGAGAATGTTACATTTATGACCCACTGGTATTACACACACATATCGAAATTTTGCACTACAAAGAGTGTAAACTCGCCACAATACTATTGTATAATAGTAGAAATATTTTTAGTGTTTCGTTAATATTGTGTTTCTAGAGAGGTATGTAGGTACGCGACAAGCAAACAGCGAGGTTGGTTACACACTGATTTAATATTCCAATAAAGAGTGGACGCAGCCATCCCTCAATAACTTAATCTACTCACATATATGACAGTTAATAATTCAAAATTTTGTGTTTTAATGCAGTTGCAGATGTTGAACATACATCACAACGAAGTCATAAATATATTTTGTGACTTTGTAGTGATGTATTTTCCCTTCTACCATTTGTCAAACTTTCCCGATCCCCATCCCCTCTTTAATAGTTCAGAAAATTTTTAAATATAACTACAAATTTAAATTCAAATTCAAAAATCATTTCTTCATGTAGTACATTTTAGCCGCTTATGAACGTGAAATTTTTACATTCTAATTTTAATTTTTTCCCTACCGTCCAGTTCGGTATATAGGTCCAAATGAGAAGACTGGCAAGAAACTCAATTGATTTTTTTTTTAAAGCCAGTTTATTTACAATGTATATTTATATAGGTGTCTATGTCTAACATGTCAACATGTGTAACATGTCTATGTCTACATTAGAAGTTTCGATTTAAGTTGACGGGAAAGGGATGAACAAATTTAAAATAGAACTGAAACACGTTTTTTTTCTAAATATCTCGATAACGGTAAAATAGATGAAAAAATGTTATAAATAAAAGTTGTAGTGAATAAAAATCTGCACAAAACCGGTCTTATCATTTATTGATTATCTGCTATTTTTTAACTACAAAAATTATGGTTTAATTAAAAAAAATACTGGCCTATAACGTGTGGCGTAATTTATATATGACATAGGTGCTGTAGCCCCGCCAGCGAAAACTGTTCTCGCAAGCGGATACACCATTCCATTCATTCATTCATTCATTCGTAATTTAAGAGCTACGCTCTTGTCGGTAGAGCTCTTGCCACTTTCCGCGATCTTTCATCATGCTCTTTAATTCTTGATACGACACGACTCCCATTTTGTCCTCAATTTGTTTGATGTAGTTATTCCTTGGTCTTCCCCTCCCCCTCTTTCTTTCTATTTTCCCCTCAATAATAATTTTCATGAAATCATCGTGCCGTATCAAGTGTCCTAACATTTTTCCTCGTCTATTTTCTATTGTGTTCAATATTTGCCTTTTTTCTTTTACCCTGTGTAGTACTTCTTCGTTTCTTTCTTTATCCTTCCAGCTAATTCTTTCCATCCTCCTCCAACACCACATTTCAGTTTGTCTCTTTCATTTTGATTTAATGTCCACGTCTCACACGCATACAAGGCTATACCATTCCATTATAATCCATAAAAAAACAGATAGTAGGGGATTGTTAATAATGGATAGAGTTTTCCCATTGCTAGCAATAAAACATGTCAGATCTACCTTCACGCGGATCCCCCTGGAAACCACCGTGATAGGTTCCTGGTGAATTTTTCAGGATGGGTTAACTGGCCTGACCTCATGCTCATCTTATCATTCTTCATTTGTGTCCCGCATAAACAGTTAGCGCAGGCGGGTGCACCATTCCATTATCATGCATAAAAAATGAGATAGAATAGAATAGAAAATAATTTATTCAATAAAATTTACATTGAAGCACTTTTGAATAGTCATCACATTGTTTTTTTTATAATAGTGTTAAATTAAAAACCAAAAGTAGATGTTTGACAATAATTTTATTAATATTTTGTAGATTTAACGTAAACAACCAAGACAGAACTGCGGGAAATCTATGTGATTATTTGATACATTTTTTATAATAGGACCAAACACGTAGCTGCCCCAATCTCTCACACCGTTCCAATTGTTGCTTGGGACATACTGTAAACAAATAATATTATAATTTAATGGATACTTTTTTATGAATACACCTTTATATTAATAATAATGTAATAATTAATACCCCTTGGATAATTCACACAACGCCATCTAGTTTCAAAGTACGCAGAGCTTGTGTTATGGGTACTGAACAACTGATATCCTTACTAATTCTTACTAATATTATAAACGCGAAAAGTAACTCTGTCGGTCTGTCTGTCTCGCTTTCACGCCAAAACTACTGAACAGATTTAAGTGAAATTTGGTACACAGATAATCTAGACTCCGAGCCTTCCTCGGAGTCTAGACATGGCTACTTTTTAATGCGAAAAAAGAGTAGCAAGGGCTTGAAAGGGGGAATGAAAGATTGTATAGAAGAATCGTCATTTTTGAAGCTAAACCCTTGAAATTTATTTTTGGGGCTGTTAATTAACTATAAATAAATATGACATTTAAAGTTTGTAAAAGAAATACCCCAAGGGGGTCAAATAAAATAGGGGATGAAAGTTTTTATGTAAATTGTTACATTTGTTATCTAGTAACCATAACACAAGCTCTTATTTAAATAATTAATTGTCCAATTAATTAATTATAAAGGGTTATTTATTATTTATTTACCAAGAAAATATATATAAAATAACGATACCAATAGGAGCTAACTGCAATAAAAGATGTTGCGAAAATATGACAGAAGAAGTTGCGTGGATTAGTTAGTATTTAATATACGGACTCAGTGATTTAGCACACCGCCTAAATTCCAATAATCGTGAGTTCAATTCCCCGCTCGATGCAGGCACTTGTATTTATGAGTATGAATGTTTGAATTGATCTTGGTGTTTTTTATGTATATGTATTTACAAAACGTTACGTATTTATACATTTCTACCGTACCGTTGTCTAGTACCCAGTACATGGTGTGTTTATCTTGCTACTGGATGGTGCTGCATGTATTATCCAGGGTTATTAGGAACAAGAGTATATAGGGGGAAGTGGATAGTTTGTAACGTGGACTAATGTCCCCATTGCTAACAATGTACCATGTCAGGCAGATTTCCACCCGGTTCCCCTGAGTACCATCGTGATAAATCTCTGGTGAATTTGGCACATTGGGCCAACTGACCTGACATCATCCTCCATGGGTGCCTCGCCAGTCCACCTCTACCATTAGCGCAGGAGGATGAACCAAATAATTTAATCCATAAAAAGGAGTGGAGGATGATAAGATGAGTATCAGACCAATTAGGTCATCGTGGCACAATTCACGTGGAACTTATCACGTAGGTTTCCACGGAGAACCGCCTCAACCTAAAATGATACGTACTGACATTCATGACTAAAAATAATATTACTCTTGCACTTACTACTCTTGACAATACTTCAGTTACGTTATTTGCTGGCATGTACACCATACGGTTACCAGAGCCGGCAGGCAAACTCTTTAATGATACTGATGTTGATAGTTCATTTGTTAGTAGATTTTTTTGTATCTGTAACAAGAAAACGAATAAATAAGTTTGGACAACTCACACATTTTTGGACCACTTTAATGCTGTTGGCCGCAGGTGGCCTTTGCAGCTTCACCGGATGATGGGGGCGAGTGCAGGTGGCACTCTAAACCCGCGGAAGAATTTATGGAGCGGCTAAAGGCCAACGACTACGACGATACGACTTTAGTCTGAGAGCACCGCTAGGGGTTCGAATCCCGGCGCAGGTCCCCGTAATTTCGATCCCTGTTTGAATTGGACGGGGGATCGATTGAAGGGAGACTATTCACGCAGTGTGCTTTTATGTAATTTGAATCATCAACAAACTGACCGTCTACTGTCTAGGGTGAAGTCTGGATAGATGATAGCGTTGTTAAACCACAATGGGATCCTAAACTACGGATTCGATTTTGATGAATATGTTTATACATAGTAGGTCTGAAAATCGGTTGTTACCTATTTTTATCCCCTTAAGAGATAAGGGTTCAAAAAGAAACTCTTTAAATTTTGGCATATTTTTTATGAATCCTGCATTAAAAACACAAACAACCTTACATTTTCCACTACCATTAACTCCTGTTTTTTAACAGCATATTAAAATTAATTCAATAAAATATCTTATTTAAATAATAAAATATCTTATTTAAACATTTACGCATATTTAAGTTTTTTTATACCTCAACTTCTTGCAAGTGATAATAATTGCAAACAGTGTTGTTGGAATAAATAAAATAAAAATAAATAGGTACTTACCGAGACTTCAAAAACTATACCGTTATGATTAAATATACCAGTATATCTCTGTGGAGTGTTCTCATGAATGAACTCGACTATAGCATCAAAACCAATTTTGGCATCCCTCATGATTAATTCTCCCATTACGTTGGCTATCATGGCAGTACTATTATCAGGCATAGTGGATTTAAACAGCGTTCCCCTGGTGAAAATGGCTTCCAACTGCTGAATAGAGACTAGGAAACCATTAGTGTACGTCACTGTGCCATTGGCGTGCCAATCATACAGCACCTCACTGAAAACATCATCATCATCATTTGATTTTTCCTAATTCCTTTCATTTGAGGTCAGCGTAATATACGTTTTTCTCTTCCATTCGTGCCTGTTCGCAGTAATATCGTTATGTATTTCCTTTCTTGCCATATCATCTTTCACACAGTCTTCCCTTTCTCAGTCCTTACAACTATCTACATTCATATATGATACTTTCTTTATAATATTCTCTTCATTTCTACGCATTACATGTCCATACCATGACAAATGATTACTTTTCAACTTCTCCGAAACTGGCGCCACTGTCTACTTTCTCTAATATATTAATTCTTTTATCTTATTCTTTCTTGTCACACCACACATCCATCTCAACATTCGTATTTAGCATCTCACTAAAACATTTTATCAATAATTTATACCTCCTATTAGTTTATAATAATTATAATAAAATCCCTGGACAATTCACATAACTCCATCTAGTCGGGTGCTCGTTTTCTGTCTACATTTACAAACACATTATTTATGCCAACTGAAAATCAGCGCTGTGGTATAACTATACTACAGTATTAATGCTGAGAGGGAGTCACATTCAGCGTTACTAGTATGTTTTAGCTTTTAAGTTGTTTAGTATATAAGATAACTGTAATACTGAATAAATGTCTTTATTATTATTATTATTATTGGACCTTTGTTATTAAATTTTTAATATTTTTTTCTGGCCACATAGAAGACACTGCGATTAGAAATGTATATTTCAATTCCCTTGGTGTTGCGGGTGCTCATGGGCGGTGGTAATCACTTACCATCAGCGCATGCTCGTTTGTCCCCTGTGTTACAAAAAGTAAAAAAAAGAGTGTACGTGTAAAGGCAGTTATTAGAAAATTCTTGAAATGATTCACAATACTCTATGTACAACTTCGTCACACTACAACTCACAATTCCACGGTGTAGCGGGTGCTCATGGGCAGCAGTAATTACTTACCAGGTGTACCGCAAGTTCGTTTATCCTCTATAGATATATATATTTTGCCTTACAGTCGTAAAAAAGTAACATATTGATATAATTTTTTACAATAAAATATACTAGAATATTCATGAGTATGAATATTTATTATATTGCTCAGGTTGTTTTCTATGTATATTATGTATGTACTTATACAAATGTATCTAAGAATATCAGCAAGTGTATCAGTTGTCTAATACCCATAACATATACTCTGCTTAGCTTTTGACTAGCTGGAGTAGTGAGAATTGTCCAAGATAGATAGTTAGTATATACTTTATTTGCAACATACGTAAAGAAGAGGCACAGACAATATAAAAAAGGACACATGTATCGTTGCAATAAGGCGGCCCTATCGCTGAGAGCAATCTTTTCAAGACAACCTTAGGGATTGAAATATATAATATTGGAACGGATTGAAATATCAGACAAGTAGGTTCCAAAGTTCTGTCAACGAACCCGAAAGTTTGAGTGATGTCCTCATTAAACTTAAGGTTCCACCAGCCTCTTCTCTCTACTTCTTGCATGGTCTCTTGTACTATGTTCTTGAAGTATATGTCGGCGCCTACCAATGTTGTGACACGATCTAAAAAAAAAATCTAATAAGAAACCGGGAAGTGGAAAACAAGATGCAAGATTTGATTACGGACCGACAGACAACGGGGCAGGTGAAACTAAATAAAAGCATATAATAATAGACTTCCTCAGGGACAGTTAAACAAAATGCAACAAAACATAAACAGATCGATGAATACAATATATACCTACGGAATATAATAATGTGTAAGATAAATATATTTATTAAACAGTATTATTGTATTATTTTATTTTATTTATAGCCTATATACTGATTTTGAAGTTAATATTTTTGTTTATTGCTATTTTACTGCCTCGGTTTGTCAGTTTGTCTTAAGACCTATCTATCCTCTAATAGACTCCATGTTTCTTTGTCCAAAGCTTTTCTTCTCCATGTTGGTTTATTTTTCGGACTACTCTAATACTGTTGGCCGCAGTTGGCCTTTACAGCTTCACCGGATGATAGATCAGCGATTGCAGATGGCACCATTATCCTTGTTCACCATTTAACGCGATGAAATCGCGACCACAGCTTGTTTTTTATGATATATTTTTTATTACATTACAGACAAATATTATGTTTGCCACATGTTTGAATAAGTTAAATGTTGCCATTTAAGATTAATAATCTTTACTCACCCCATTCTACCTGGCTGTTTACAGTTGATGCTGTAATAACTAACACTAGAAAAGAAAGGCTTAATTCCATGTTGATTAATATAAAATACAAAAGAAACTAATGGATACCTGACTAATGTGGAAATACTGAATCGGACGAATCTATACGTCATGACTTTGATTGAGATTCGATAAAAAGAACTGATAATTTTAATTAATGTAGATGGACTTTTGTAGACGTATCTGTTTACTGCGCAATATCCATATCATTACCACAGATTATTATATACATCTGAAATATAGTCGCATTTTTTTACCTACATTAAGGTAAAAAAAAATGGGAATACTAAGGGGGGCTGTAACATCAGAAACATCCACATTCGAGGCATTTTTAAGGTGACACTTACGCTGGAGAAGGTTTTGGAGAGCCCTCTAAGGTAGTACGGTCACGTCATGCTGCGACCATTAGACCACATGACAAGAACAATACTTGACATGAGTACCCAGCACAGAAGAGACGCGGAAGACCCCGTCTCACATGGATGTCTGTTATTAATAAGAATTTAGAAAACGCCGAAATAACACCCCAAAACGTACCAGGACAGACCTTACTGGCGAAGATTTACCAGACGGACCGACCTCTAAAAGAAGAAAGAAGAGGTATAAAAAAATTAAATGAACAAAACTGTGAAAATAGTTATCTTCTAATATATAAAATTCTCATGTCTTTGTAACATTAGTCCTCAGAAACGGCGTGACAAATTTTTATGAAATTTTGTGTGTATTATCTGTATAAGAATATAGTATCTGCAGGTCTGAAAATTGGTGATTACTAGAATATTTTTTTTAATTTTTAGATGGATTTTTTATTTGAATAATATTATGTGTCAGCATTAAAAAACTTAGATACAACCCTAACTTTTAATCGTCTACCATAAACTACTATTTTTAATAGCGATATTAATTTATATGGCAAACAACGTTAGTAGTTTTTAACTTATAAAAATAAAAAAATAATTAATATATCTGAGGCATTACTCGTTACCAGAGTTCTACTTCAAAACATTGTTCATCCATAAGACTGAGTTACCCCTCAGTCTTATGGATTATAATGAAATGGTGCACCCGCCTGCGCTAACGGTTACGCTGGCTGGGCACCGGTAGAGGATGATAAGGACAAGTCAGTTAACCCATCGTGCTAAATTCAACTTGAACTTATCACGATGGTGTCCAGGCGGAACCGTGTCAAGTCAACCTGACAGTACATTGCTATGAATGTGTCCCCTTCCCCCCTGGGTACCTCAGTCAGACCTACTTCAGCCGTTAAGCTGTTGTCTTTGGAAACTGTGTTTCGGTTGTAGGGTCAGATTTGTGAAAATACAGACTAAGAGACGTGACATCTTAATCCTCTGGAATATCAAGGTTTAAGCTGTATCACGGGCATGATATTGTACATGATAACGTGATGTCTGTAGTATCGTTCATATGCATCAGCGTCGGTTACCGCTTACCATTTGTTTCAATGGATGACAATGGTATGTTTGACTCGTCTGCGCTAACGGTTTACACTGGCGGGGCACCTGTGAAGAATAATAGGATGAGCATGAGGTCAGGCCAGTTAGCCCATTGTGAGAAATTCACTAGGTACTTATCACGATGGCTTCCAGGGGAAGACACGACATGATCTAGCAATAGACCCTATCAGTCCACATTACTAACAATTCTCCCCCCCCTCCCCCTTACCATTGGGTTAGCCATCTTGTTTTCTAATTACACTATAAAACGTTTTAATTGCTCTGCGCTACTGAACCCTAACATCAGCCAGACATATGCTATCATCGTGTATAGATATTAATCTGGTTTGGCTTGGAACTTTAGAATCGATTATCTTGTATCTAATTATATGGTAGGTATTTAAAAATACAATATACAGGGTGTAGTTTTTTCAGATGCTCTGCAATTTAAAACGCTCACACTGCAATTAATAAGTACTAAAATCGAGTACCTAAAGGAGGCTTCTTTAGGTTTCATCATTATCATTCAACAACTGATGATGAAGTTTGAAGTTAAGCCAGTCCTCCAAATGGTAAGTCACTACCAACATCATACTCTTCATGAAGGTGGACTCCTGGTCGAACGGGGTGGTGATCGCCGTCGTCAGTGCCGTAGACAATCCATATTTTATATTTATAATAATAATCTCAGGACAATTCGCACAGCGCCATCAAGACCCGAGTTAAGCTAGCTAAAGCTTGTGTTATGGGCACTAGATAACTGATACAAGTACATAGGTAATTTTTTTTCGTTAATACATACACATTATAGAAAACACCCAGACCGATACAAACAACCACACTCATGAATACAAATGTTTGTGCCGTGCGAGGAATCGAACCTGCGACCATTGTACGTAAAGCGGTGTACTAGACCGCTAGACCACCGAAGTCATCAGATAATATTATTATTACTTACGTATATTAGTCTATAAGGTATTTTATAATATGATCCATTATTACGGGCCACGACCAGAGTGGTCGTCATCGGTCGTCAAGAGCTACATACACTTTAAACTACACTAAAGAAGAAATAAATGAATAAATAAGTGTTCGTCGTTTATATACATGACACCGAGTACCTACATCAAACAATTAATTTTGACTCTCATTCGAAAACAATTTTAGTAATGAAATAATTACATTTTTTTTGTACAATATCTTTATTGCATAATGTGTATATTTCAATTTTCTAGAAGTTTTCGATCAAGAGGACGTGATTGATGAAATTACGTTCTAATTCGGTGATAGGTTATAAAAATTAAACAACCGAATTTATAAAATCTCTTTTACTTCGGTGACGTAAACGATTCAGTATTTATATATATTTACTAGCTGTCCCGGCAAACGTTGTTTTACCTTAAAATAAAATAAAAATTTAAGGTGGACTACCCCTAACATTTAGGGGGATGAAAAATAGATGTTCGATTCTCAGACCTACTCAATACGCTCGCAAAATTTCATGAGAATCGGTCAAGCCGTTTCGGAGTGTCACACTTTTAGTAGTTTGGTGTTAAAATAAGTTAAATAAAATCCGGGTTGTGTGAAAGAATATAATTATGTGACATAATTTATGTAATATATGTATACTGTTAGCACTGTAGTTCATAAGGAGGTTCTTTGTCCATACACAAAATCGCACAATTTAGCATCTAGTAGCACCGAATACCACTGCCCTTGAGTATTCTGCGTCACACGACGGCAGTCGACACGGGTACTAGCGGTGTAGGCCGTTTAGCACTCAGGTCATGCGGTGTTCCTGCCCGGAGATTTGAACCCTGGAATTACAGAAATAACTGCTACTTTTATAGCCGTCCATAAAACCCTCACTTGTGTTAGCGATGACGCCTTTCATTCCAGAAGCGAGATGAAATGGTGCAGATGGTAATGGCACTAAGCTATGGCTCTCAAAGGTGAGGTAGAAGAGAATAAAGATGGAATAGCTTCAAATAGCTCATATTCTCCTAACTAATTAATAACTATAAACTGATTGTATTCATTAATTACAATTAATTCAACTAGTAGGTAGATGAAAAGCATTTCTATTGTGCAATTACATTGGTATAAATGACATTATGGTATAGTACTATGCTATAGTTATTTTAAGCGTACAATTAGTAAAAACAGTAACAAGTTGTATGGCAGGAACATAAGTTAATTAAGCAGAAAACTTAAGGTCTAGGAGATATAATAGATAGATACAGCTATATAGTGATACAAATTAGTTTCTATATATCAGTGCAATACTCACCCAATTCGGGGTTTATAATTCCTTTAAAAATGGTCTTGCAAGTATATACTAGTATATATTGCGAAACAGCAAAATAAAAACGCAGAATTCCAGCTTAAGAATAGAATCGGTAGCAGAAACAAGTACGTGTCCACCGTGTAGGTTAGCCAGGGACGAATGAATCTCGACCTAACACGTAGGTGCTGGACGGCTTCGATGTCCCCCCTCGCACCGGTCTCCGTTGCATCGCGAGATCGGCTTGCATTTAATAAACATACCGTGCAACTCGGGTTTGCTTTCGCATTTATTTTTATTTTATATAATTTTTAATAAAGTGCATAGTATGAGTAAAGAAGTTGTTACAGGAGGAGTATGGGAACGAAAACTGTGACACGAGAATTTTATATATAAGATAGGTTGCATTGAATGTAGTATAATTTTAAAGCCAACATATATGACGTCGTCTTTAAAATTGTCTCACACATTTGGTCATCACTGACATGCAACAGGTAGCATTGGCAATTATCCATAACAGTACACTTATAATATAATTTTAAAACGAATCAACTCTCTCCAATAAGGCTCACAATTATAATTAGTCTTGTATTATATTATTCACCAAAGTACAAATAGTTCAAAAATTGGTTCAACTTTTCTTTCAATTATAAGTGGTTACTTAATTACAATAAAACACTTTTTTTTTAATTATATATATTTTGACTCAAAGACAACACTTATCCAAAGCCGCGGGTAAAAGCTTGTCTGATATGATTATGATACAGGACAGTCGTAACACACTTCCGGGAATTCGACTTTGTTCTTCACGACGTCTAAAAAGATGGGCTCGAATATCAGTGGACCCCAGTCAGTGATACCATAAAACGTCAAGTTCTGGTTGTACTGAAAACAGAAAAAAACTTATTTATAACTGGCCAATTATTGCTGGAACCATAGAAGAAAAAGAAAAAAGAAACTAGCTGACTCGGTGAACTTCTTTCACCAACAATACACTCTACGATGGTCTTGGTGATCTAGTAGAGTATTAACATACCGCTACACTTTCGAAGGTTGCTCGTTCAATTTCCCGCATGACACTAACATCTTGTATTTATGACATAGTATTTTTTTTCTGTGTGTTTTCTATGTATGTATTAAAAAAATATTTAAGTATTTCTGTCAGGCATTTAGTACCAATAGCACAAGCTCAGCTTAGCTTGGGATTGCGTGACGCTGCGTGAATTGTCCATGGTTATTAGAATTCTCTATATATATAACTCAAAGGTGACTGACATAGTGATCTATCAACGCACAGCCCAAACCACTGGACGGATCGGGCTGAAATTTGGCATGAGGGTAGATAGTATGACGTAGGCATCCGCTAAGAAAGAATTTTGATTAATTCTACCCCCAAGGGGTTAAATTAGGGGATGAAAGTTTGTATGACACTTTGACAATTTTAAACCGATCGGGCTGAGACTTTGCATAAAGCTACTATGACGTAGGCATACCCTAAGAAAGGATTTTGATAAATTTCACCCCTAAGGGGATAAATTAATGCGGGCGAAGCCGCGGGCAAAAGCTAGTTATATATATTAGTTGTATGTAATATGTTATCGTATGCTTTTCGGCACTCGACAATAAAATATTATGCCATTGCATTCAAATGCTTGTCTCACAATGTTATTTGAAAGAATATCCTTGTCTTTCTAGTATATTCAATAATCTTTTAACATCACTTTTCTTCCGATGGTCGCGGGTTCGATTCTTCGTACGGTACAAACATCTGTTTTCGTAAGATTGGTTGTTTATATCGGTCTGGGTATTTTCTATGCATATTATGTATGTATTTATAAAAAGTCTATGTATTAATATCAGTAGTCTAGCACCTATAACATAAGCTCTGCTTAGCTTGGAACTAGATTTTGCTGTGTAGATGCAGGAGAATTCGTCTTGAGTTATTTACTTATTATTATTATATTTTATTAATCTCGAACTTCGTTCTGTCTCTCTTTACCCTGTTTTCTTCTTCGTTAAAACTCTACCGGGATTCAATGCCTCTTTTCTTATGCCGTCAGCTTGTTTTCCATTCCATATAAAATAGAAAACGTTAATTTTAATAATTATATAAAAAAAATGAAGCTAATACTTACTAGAGCTCTTACAACTTGTGTTATGTTATTAGATGGCATAAACGTCAATTTGTTTTGAGAACCCGGATGGTCTATAACCACTGTGACATGCATATCCTGTGTATGTGTGTTTTTGAATATCTGAAACAATTATATGTATTCGTATTTATTTGTACCATCAAAAATATAAGCATGCACGCCTGAAGTACAAGAAATTGCGTGATCGGGTTGCGCACACGCTTTCTTCTTCATTATATATATATAACATTATTATATGCATAATATATAACATTATTTAAAAGAAATACCGGTTATTTGCAGCGATATATTTTATACTACTTAGTAGTAAACTAATACGCTACAATATTAATGCGCAAAATGATGCAGCTCGCATCACCAATGTCTAGAATTCGGGGGAGCTCAAACAGCATCCTAAAAACTGTTGCAAATATATTTGATTGTCCGCTGCAGAGGCACTGGCTATCGTTGCATTGTGTACCCAGTGCCTCTGGACACAGATATATGAATTAAGTATATATCATCTGCTTCTTCCTTATCCCATTTATTTGGGGTCGGCGTAATATTTTTTTCATTCATCCCTGTTCGCAGTCATCTCGTTATTTACTTCCTTTCTTTCCATATCATTTTTCAAACAGTCCATCCATCTCTTTTTCGGCCTTCCTCTGCCCTTATAACCATCCACATTCATATGTAATACCTTTCTTAAAATATTATCCTCGTTCCTACGCCTTACATGTCCATACCATGATAGACGATTACTCTTCAACCTCTCTGACACCGGTGCCACTTTCATACTTCCTCTAATGTATTCATTCTTTATCTTATCCATTCTTGTCACATCACACATCCACCTCAACATTCTCATTACAGTTGCATGCAGTCGACTTTCATCCGACGCCTTTACATATCTATATCTGTATATTATAAGTTACTAATATACTTTTATAAGAGGTTTACTAACACAATATGGATGTAATCCGTAAATAAATGAAATCGCTGAACTGTGTCTTAGAATTATTGTTTACTTACATTAATATTACAAGCTATTCGATTACGCAGAAACGTTCCTGTGGAACGGTGGATAATATTATTGACATGTGAATCCACGTCGAAACCAATCAAGACGTCGTGCATCACAACTGAGCCTGTTACTCTAACCGTAGCGGTACCATCGATGTTCCAGCTCCAAATTTGGTTGATACTGCTTGATATCTCCAACCGCTGTATAGATATTGTGAAGCCGTTCCGGAAGTATATAGTACCGACTATTGGCCAGTGTAAAACTTCCTCACTGTAAAAATACATATATATTATATAGCTAGTAGAGTAGCTGTCTTCCCTCCGATCGATCCTCCGTCCAATCCAAACGGGGGTCAAAATTACGATGGCCTGAGCCGAGGTTCGAACCCCTAGCGGTGTCCTTAGACTAATGTCGTATCCGTCAGGCGGGAGTTGGCCTTCAGCCGCTCAATAAGTCCTTCCGCTGGTTTGGAGTACCATCTGCACTCGTCCCTTATCGTTCGGCGAAGCTGTATAGGCCAATTGCGAACAACAGCATTAGAGTAGCCCGAATAAAACAGTAGCTGTTAAATTGGATCGTGGTTATAAATTCATCCCCGATTCACCCCGCCCAGATTATTTTTTAAGATAAAAGATTCTAGAAGATCAATATGTAATCTTGGAGACGGAGAGTGTCCGTCTCCAAGATTACATATTGATTTTATGAAATGGAATAGCAAACAACCTCACTTATTTTTACTGTCAGAAAAATAAATAAGACAGAGACATAATACATGTAAAGTCAGACAATCCTATTTAGTTTAATCGTGCTTAAATTAATATCACTGCAAATTGACGGACATTTGACCATGGAGAAAACTATTAACTACAGATTTTTTCAATTTTTTAATCATAAACATGTATACGGAAAATATAGTCGTTTACTATTAAGATAATATTTTGAAAGATATGCACGAACAGACTCGATACAAACACAAATATTATTTATTCTCCATTAAAATTTGGTGCTCTCATGATCGCGCGTGAAAGAATGTATTGTATAAAATCAGATTTTCTTTTGGGTTTAACTTGATAGTTCCGATAGTTTTTATTGATTACAATATTAGAGGCTAGTACAGTAGAGCGCCGATTATCCGAACGTCGATCATCGAATGACCGCTTATGCGAACTATTACGCCAGGATAGCGAAATTATAGACTGATGAATAATAAGGCTGACGGCACTGCATGCACCTCATCATCTACAAGTTCAGATAATGAAGATGGCAACATAATTGGTGCTTCTAAAGCGTTTACTTGCTTAGATATTGCCTTGCGTTGGTTTGAAACACAAGCTGAATGCGAGCAGTATCAAATATCTGTCCTTAAAAAATACGTTTCTTAGCGGCTCGTAAGCGGGTAGGCATGCTTCGGCAGACGACGAATGAAGATTTTTTTGGGTTTCATTCACTTGTACTTAAATATGTATGGCTGAATCAATATAGTTCGATTATCCGAAAGTACCGTTTTTCCAAACACTCATGTCTCCAAATTAGTTCGGATAATCGACGCTGTACTGTATATACATAAACGAAAACATACTCTATGTCCATTGTAAATTCGGGTATTTTTAAATTGCACCATCCTATCTCCTCCACTTCTCTCATGGCCTCATTTATTACCCTCCGCATGTAACCTCTGTGGTCGACAAGGTTTACATTGCGTACTGAAAATAAAATAATAATTATAATATAACATTTGAGAGCATTGGTGTCTAGACACCACTGTTAGTGCGGCTTACTTATCCACATTAAAGGTCATCAAATGTTCTTGAATCGAGCTTATAAAATGTATCTCAAAGGTGGTCTATCGGTTTAGTGCACCTCTTTACTATTACAGTAATATAGATTATACATTAGAATAATACATAGGTTATAAATTTCATGCGGCAATCAACAGCTAGTACTATATTATATTATGTAGCATCGCCACTGCGTCGTTGCGAAATTGTGTAATGGGCCGTTAGTCCTAGATATATAGTAACACTTACCTGCTGTTTGGCACAGACAAACAGTAGAACTTATTAATATTGTAATTAATACTAAATATAATTTGGTCATGATGGAAGCGATGTTCCTTTGAAAGAAATCTGTATTGAAGTAACATCTTTATTATTGTATTCTTAATCATATTGATAAACATCAACTTTATTGATAATAACCAAATTTATAATTAATCTGATATACCAGATAATATATGTCCAAATTATTATAATACAGTTTATACAGCGTGTTTTATCTTTTAATATCTAAAAATTAAATTACTATTTAATTAATTATTTTGTTTAATTACGTAAAGAAATGTTTTTATTCTGAAATAAATAAATGAGGTAAAATGAGGATATTTTATACATTATCTTTTTAGTATAAAATATCCTGATTTTACCTCATTTATTTATATGCTATAATAGTAATACAATTCAATCAACTTAAATTACATTATATTAAAAACAAGTACTAAACTCCAAAACTAAAAAAAAATTGTAGTAATTGGATCTTATTTCAATTCTGCAGATCGATTTGCTAATCGGCAAAGGCCTCCTCCAATCGTAGTGCCTCAATACCTTGTAATTTCACTGCCATATCTCACCCTTGAACTGAACAGTTTAAATGAGTCAGAGATACCCCATGCAGATGACTTTATACAAAGTGTCTATCTTGGCTGTGTATATTTGAATCACATGTAATGTGGGGCGATACTATCTTTTTCTCTCAAATTATTGGTGTTTTTTTAATACTTAATACTAGTATAAGCTGGCGGGGCACCAGTTAAGTATGATAGGATGAGTATAAAGTTAGGTTCATTGGACCGTCGTGACGAATTAACCAAGAAGTGAGCACAACAATTTCTGACTAGGTGGACCGCCCAGAGGTAGACCCAGCATGGCAAATTGCTAGCAGTAAGGAGAAAGGGGATTATTAATAATGTGGACTGATGATCTTATTGCTAGTAATGCATCATGTCAGGTTGACCTCCACGCAGTTCCCCCTGGAAACCATCGTGATAAATTCTTGGTGAATTTGTCACAATGGGCTAACTGACCTGACCTCATGCTCATCTTATCATTTTCCACTGGACCTGCCAATGTAATCTATTAACGCAATCAGGTGCACCATTCCATTATCATCGATAAAATAAATTGCTAGCTGTAAACTATTAGTAACACTGGTCGTGTTACTAATAGTTTTTTTTAGTTTACACAAGTTTTTATTTCGTCCAGATTAAACTAGTAATGGGATAGCAAATAAAAAAGGCACCTTCTTTTTTCCTTTTCTTTATTTGGAGAAAATCCTTTATGGACACTCGTTCAACAAGGCGTGGGCAAGCGGGTACTGTGAGACCCCTACTCATTAAAAACCCTTACCCCTAGACCTCTATGACTATCGTTAACGATACAAAAACCTCAAGCTGTGTAAATATTTACAAAAAAATAACTTAATATGAATATGGTAACAAAAGGCGACCTCAAAGCAATCTCTTTCAGACAATCTGTACAAAACGTTACTTTACTTTTTAGCTTGTATTATGTCCTGTAAAGTGAAATAAGTAAATATATACACGTGTATATAATGAAATTGCTCAATCCACATTAATGTTGGTGTCAAAGTAGACGATTATCGTGACAACATTGTAAACCACTCTCGCGTTCTGTGACACGGCATGACACCTGTCAAAAACTGTCGATTTGCACAGACCTTTGTCAGTTCAGATCTGGGTGACAGGACACGGGGAAAACTGTTGTATAGTGCTAGTGAGAAGCTAATCGCGTTTCTGATATATGTAATTATTTACTAGACGACCTCAGTGGTCAAGCGGTTTAGTACACCCCTTTATTTCCGACGGTCGCGGGTTCGATTCCTCGAACGGTACAAACATTTGTATTCATAGGTATGATTGTTTGTATCGGTCTGGGTATTTTCTATGTTAATTACGTATGTACATATGTACAAAAAACAAATATAAACATTTATATCAGTTGTCGGGTACTAGACAACTGATATAAATGTTTATATTTGTATAACAAAAGTTTTGCTTATCTTGGAACTAGATGGCGTTGTGTAAATAGTTCAGGTGTGTGCTATTACTTATATTCAGTGTTTTAAGTTTTTTTACGTAAGTAAGTCACCTTACATAAGTAAGGCTAAACCCCTAGACCTCCAAGGCCGTCAATAAAGTTCATTTCTTATCTTTGATTCTGTCTAAGTTACAATTGGTGATGGGAAAACTTCACTGACTTAAAAAATGACAACATTGAGACTTAAAAGCGATCGCTTGCGCTTATAACTTGCGTATTTATTGCGGTTGACACCTGAACCTCTTGGCATACTAATGAAGTTTTTGTGTTAACCCTTTCAAATTTAAAGGGATTTAATATGTCAGATCCTACTTAATGTAATGTGAATACATGATTTTGAGACTTAATGCTGAACTAACTAAGATTACTAGGTAAAGGGTTAGTGATACAAATGTGATATTCTTTTTTAAATTAAAATTACAGTTAAGGGTGTTTGTGGTCAACATTGATGTTAATTTGTAAATTTGCTACGATGAGTTAATTTTTTTATTGTGTGGATTTTTTATACTAGGGTAGCAAACTAGCATACGGCTTATCTAATGGTAAACAGTTAGCGTAGCCTATTGAATCCTGAAACAGCAGCGGTGTCATGTGTGCGCTGACAACCCTGAAGGTGACCCTTCTTGAAATCTCACGCTTTAATCTCACGAGAAAACCTCGGCAGATAATTCGTTACACTATATAGTTGTCCCCGAGAGGTAGCTTACCCGAGAGGTAGGTAGGTACCTGGGAGATCTGGATCATGGACAATTCTTATAGCATGTCTCTAAACAGAGTCAAAACCGAGCTAGTCTCCAGGTGCTCCAGGCTAAACATGAGAGCAGCACTCTTTATGCGGGCGAACCTGTGACTTACATAAAAGGAGTCTCTAAATCGCAGTAATATACCGCTTCGCTTTATTCACGGTATAAGGTTAGAGTACTCAACTCTGACCTTTTTGGCTGCCAGCATAACTTTTTCTTCGAGGTAAGTATAGGTTGAAATCTTCAAAAGACCAGTGGGGACTGGTTAATCATACGATACTTAAGTACCTATTTAATCAGTTGTTTAATACCCATAACACAACCTCAGAACTAGATTCGTTATGTGAATTATTCAGGGTTATATTATTATAATCTGTTCTTTTTTTTCAGTTGGTAGAACATAACTACTATTTTAATAATAAAGGACACACTTGGCTGCACCGAATACTATAAAAGCATTAAGATTTAAACGTTCGGCAATAAAAAAGGAAATAATATGGCTGTTTAACATTGTATTCATGTTTACTGTTCGCTTTACGAGCATTAAAAAAAGTCGATAAACTTCATCGAATACGAATTGCTGAAATAAAACGGTTAAGTGTGAACTTATTGATGGCCCACTAAGGTATAGCAAGACTTGTGTTACGACATTATTTTTGGTCTACTCTAATGCTGTTGGCCGCAGCGGGCCTTTACAGCTTCATCGGACGATAGGGGGCAGGTGCAGAGGGCATTCTAAACCCGCGGAAGGATATATGGAGCAGCTGAAGGCCAACTCCCGCTTGACGGACACGACTTTAGTCTGAAGGCACTGCTAGGAGTTCGAACCTCGGCTCAGTCCGTCATAAAATTGATCAACGTTTCAATTGAAGGGGGGATCGATTGGAGTGGGTAGTACTAAATATGTGTATGGTCTTTTATTGACGATGATGGAATAGTTCTCTCATACGCGTTAACGGTATACGCTGACGGGAAATTATTAGAAATTGATGCTGTTTATATATTTTATCGAATTAGGTGTTATTTTGCTTAAGTCCATTTCACTACTGAATTTATATTATTTTGTTTAATTCCGCTACAATTAGTATGTGTGAAACCGGTTGAACGGTTGAACCGGTGCGCGGTTTCAGAGGAGCTTCTTCCCGCGTAAACTTAGGTTGTGGAATGAACTTCCTGCCGAGGTTTTCTCACGAGACTACAGCATGGGGTTCTTTAAGAACCCCATGCTGTAGTCTCGTGACACCCCTAGTATTTCAGGCGTCCATAGGCTACGGTAACCATTTACCATCAAATGGGCCGTATGCCTGATTGCCACCATATAGTAGTATAAAAAAAAATAAAAAAAATGTGTAAAACCACAAATATTCAGGTGTTCTGATGTATGTCAATGATCACTTTCACTGTTCGTTATTCTCAGCCTGTTCAGCTAAATTTGGTAGGAGCCTGCTAGTGCAAGTTTAGGTTCACGTTCTATTATAGACCTTAGTACAGTTCTAGACAGGCTAAGATCTTTTGGAAGATTGTAGAGATATTTCGCTGGTAAACCTCGCGCTTCAACTTCGGATAGCCAATTTTAGTCAATTCAAAAGTCAATAAGACGTAATTTGCCGTAATTTTGCCGTTTAGAATAACAGCAATTATATATGTATATATATAAAGGGATGGAAGTCACTGAAATAGAAAGTATATATTTATCACATTTTAACATAAGGTTTTACGGGTATTTCCATGTCAGCAATCTACATGGGGCAGTGCAAATATGGCCAAAAGTATGTTAGTTCAATTATTAATTATTAAAGTTAAGTTTCATTTTTATATTTTATTTTATTAGTACCAATTAGTGTAGAATTGTGTGTAAATAAAAGTACATAGTATAACGAATATCCTATACATATCCTTACTTCCTTGCTCTCTAAGGGTTGTTAATAGATATTAAATAGAAAAAATTAAGCACATTTGGTGTTGCCAAATGTGCTTAATTTTATCTAATGAATGATGATAGATATATCATTCATTTGTTTAGGGTTTAGCCCATGTTAAATTCGAAACATCAATTTTCTTTTAATAATACTTGTGATATATTTACACAATATTCTTACATAACGTCAAATAGAGTATAAAAAAGTTGAAACTTAATATATTAAAAGCAGAAGAAGATTGTTAAATGTTAGTAAAAAGTGGAAAGTCTATCTTTTTCCTCGTGGTACAATCTATCTTTGTAACTTTCAGTGAAATTTGTTCAACCGATTAGCAGTGAGAGCTAACAAACAGAACATAATTTATTTGTAATATTAACATGAATAAAAAATATACTGAGTCTTTATACTTATCATGAACGTCAAGTGTAATCGAGTTAAAAGTGGTGCCAAAAGCTACCCAACTCGGGAGAGATTTATTTGAATCTGACCTAATTTTTTTTATTTTAAAAACACAACGCCAAAAATAAAATCGCTGATCGCACTCAGTGGGGCGTGACAAAAACAATGTGTACGAGAATATCTATTTTTAACAAGCATACTGCAAACTGAAATTATTTATATGTATTGTATTTTATATTGACTTTAATGAGATGAATTGAGTCAAGAACTGACTGAACTGACTGACTGAACTGTCTGCCTGATTATGTCTGGCTGTCTGGCTGCCGTCTATTTGTAATATGAAGATGGATTAAGAATAAGACTAATTTAATTCAACAAAATTAACTATAGCTGTTAAAATATATACATATATTGTATACTATACATAAATTGTTAACTTTTTAGACAGAGATAAAAAAATAACTCTATTGCACCACAAAACTCATACAAGACTTATATAGGCAAAAGATATTGATGTACAAAAGGTGGCCTTATCTTATTTGTCGTAAGCTATATATATAATATACCATCAAAAATCAGAATAGGTCTGCATAGGCGGAGTAGCGCCGCGCCGTCAAAGTTGTGGGAGATTGATAGTCCATTCCCGTAACCCTAGTAAAAGGTTAAGAGAAGCAAAAAACACTTTAAGGGAGAGAGAGAAAGGAGAGAAAATGTCTCTAGGTATTATGTCCGCCAACACATGGCATAACCTTTTCCATGCAGAAGAGGAAGCGGCATTACACATCCTATGTGGTTGTAGCCCACTCATGCATAAACAAAATATCTCCTTTGGAAAGTGCACATTATCTTGCGGAGATAAAAACCATCGCTAAAAATATCCCAATCTTATCCTAAGTATATCCTTCAATTCCTGTCCCTTACGGGTCTAGGTAGCAAACTTTGAAAAAAAAAGAGCTCCGTAGATCTAATCTATGCAGGTCGCTCGCAGTACTACAGGTTTTTTTAGCATCTGACAATAGCGCAAAACTCTCAATAAAAAAAAATGTCAGCCATGAGCATCTTTATTTGTATAAATAAGTAAATTTAACCCGTATAAGTAATTATTTTTGGTAGATCCTCGAATATTGTAACAACAAACGTGTTGTGGCCACATCGGATTGGAAAATGATTCCCGTAAGCGATTGAACTGCACAATTTGATTCCACAGACGGACGGATCCGCCATAAATATTCATGGTTGTGGCTGCATGCTGCGATTAATTGAACATCTGCAGACCCGCTTCCTGATTGCATACTGTTTATTGAAGTGGTTTGTTTGGGTTCGTCTTTTGCATTCTCTAGAACTCCCAGTGTTACATTGTCTGGATATCTCTCGATGTTACAACTGGAGCATAATGTAATTAGTTAGAATAACATTGTTGAGTTACTTATTTTTGTTGTCTTTGAAATACGTTTCAGACTTTGAATATTTTTATATTTGAAAGGCCATAGATTGTTCACATAGAAAATGTTGATTAAAATCGGTAGATTTTTTGACAATTTTGTTCTTTTGTTCAATTCTATTTCCTCAGGAAGTCCTGATTGCACGTTATTGAAGAAGTTTGTTTCGGTTCGTCTTTTGCATTGTCTGGATATCTCTCGATGTTACAACTGGACAACTGGAACTGGAAATGTAATTAGTAACAATTTGGTTGGTTTATTTATTTTTGTTGCCTTTTAAATACGTTTTAAATATTGAATATTTTTATATTTGATATAATATATTCATAGATTGTTACTATAGAAAATATATGTTAAAATCGGTGGATTTTTTTGCCAATTCTTCAATGCATACTGCTTATTGAAGTGGTTTGATTGGGTTCGTCTTTTGCATTGTCTGGATATCTCTTGTTGGTACTACTGGGTAACAATGTAATTATAAAGTATAGTGTTTCATTCTGTAATCATAAAGGCATAGGATTTAATTGATTTTTTTTTATTTTGTTGCCATTGTGTAAATATTAAAAATTCCTTATTGTATTTGAAAGAACATGTTCGTAGATTGATATCATAGAAAATGTACATCAAAATCGGTCAGTTCTCTCTCTCAATCCTAATCCTAAAGGAATTTGGATAGTTAGATATTAATAAATAATATTTCGTATTTTTTATAAAAACGAGCAGATTCACATCTGCTTTCACATTTCAAATAGGTTTCATATACAAAATTTATAATCCCACGATTTCGAAACGCCAGAAAAATGGCGATATGTTCATGTCATGAATTATGATAACGGAACGGGATTTCAATGAGTTATGCCGAATGTGACCATCTGTCCTGTTTTGGGTGGGACAGTCCAGCTTTCTGTATGTTTGTTTGACTGTTCCTAGCACAGGTAGAAATGCCCTTCTTCGGTAGACAGACTTTTGGTGAGTGTCTGTGTAAATACGAAAAAAAGAATACAAAAAGTGGGACACTTTTCAATGATATTTGTAATGAAATTACTATTTATGAAGTAAGAGATTACAAAACAATGCATTGTTTTGTTATCTCATTTACTTGAAAGAGAGACGTCTGTCCAGTCCTGTCTCCGCTGCCACCAGTCCTCCACGCGACGGTAAACCTTTTTCGTGACAGAAAAATCCTAATGCAATCTATATAGAAGTTTATCCTAATGCGTCTCTGCAAAAGTTTCACTTTAAAGCAAAAGGAACAAAAAATGATTATTAATTGTGTTCTCATATTTGTGATTTCATTCTGGCGCATGGCGTCCCACTGGGTCAATAACAATAAATGGTCACATTAGTGACGCCCCAAAATCGGATCTGATGGATAAATAATCGAATAATCGTCACGTTTCAATTAAAAATTGTGCGGTTGTCGCACTTTGTGAATATTTATTGGTTATTGAATGAAGCTGTTTCAGTGATATTCTCGGTAAGGTTAACATATTCAACGCTATTGTTTTCGGAAAACAAAAAGTAAAGATACTTATGGAAACTAGTCACCGTCGCTTATAGATCAATATTAAAGAATTTTACATATGTATGTACTTGATTAAAGATAAAGTGTTGTTGATTGTTGCGGGTAAGTGATACTATGTTGTTGGTCGAGACGATGTATATTACAGATGATAATAAACTGAAAATATGTACATAGAAATATTGATCTTATATACTAAATAACAATAGGAAAATGTAAGGTGGGGTGACACAGTTTAGACACAGCAGTGCTTAGTAGACAATATTGAATTTGTCTTACTAGGCATTATTAAATGCAATTATTATTTTGATGTATCTAGGTGACTGTGTCCCATATTGATTATTACATAGAAAGCATATTTAGTTTCGCAGTATAATATATAGTAGAAAGGCTACAACTAACTACACTTCTGTGATACTAACACGTGCTATACAGACATAAGCTAAGCTGTAACTGAGGAGCTAATTTGCAAGGAACCTAATACTGATTTTCAGTAAATCTGTAGTTGTAGCTTAAGAAAACAAATTACATTTATGTATGGAGGGGTTAGTTATATTTTTTTATACTACCATGGTGGTAAACAAGCATACAGCCCGTCTCATGCTAAACAACTACCGTAGCCTATGTATGCCTAAAACACCAGGGATGTCTCACGTCCGCTTTGCCGACTTTTAAATAACAGTAATATACCCGCCTTGAATCTCAAGTAATTGTTTAATAGTAATCATCTATAAATATCTAGTTACCTTCGCAATAATATGGCAATAATGTCGCGTAATGTGGCATATTTACATTAGGTGTATAATGCGGTAACATTAACGAGAATATGTTAATAGTTTGCCAGCAGATGTCGCTGCAGTCTAGACGATGGTTCCACAGGGTGTCTGGGGAGGTTTTATTTTCTTTTAACTGCACTGTGGTGCTTTAGTGCTATTAAAACTGGTTAAGACCGCATTGATCCCACAATGTAGGGTTCTGTTCTGTCTTGAAAAAGTTATTTATTCGTGAGTTTTTATTTAAGTTACCGTGACATCATTTGATAATGATAAATTAAATCAAGTTGATCAATGATCTAATCTGAGAGTAAACTTTGATATTGTTTTATGAAATGGTGCACCCGCTGGACTAACGGTTTTCGCTGGCGGGGCACCAGTGGAGGATGACAAGATGATCATGAGTTGTTAGTTAGCTCATCGTGATAAATTCACCACGAATTTATCGTGATAGTTTCCAGAGGGAATCTTGTACAGATCAACCTGACATGGTACATTGCTAGGCACTGGTTTGCTCTAATCACGACGATTGATGTAAATCAATCGTGATGTAAATCAACTGGTTGAGTGACTAAATAGGAGTAACCTATTTAGTCACTCAACCAGTTGATTGTGTACTCAAGATTTTGACTCTAATGAATTAGTGCTAGTTGGTAGTTTGTATCTATATATTTTAATTTAAAAATGTAAAGTTACGATTAAATTATTTAAAAGTGCAACATGTAAGTTTCTTGATCGTTCTTCTTGTGATGAGACAAGAGATGAGCTTTCAGAATGAGCAGTAGATAAAAAAAAAGCATGACTATTCAAAGTGCTCAAATGTTACTTTATTTGAGAGTGGAATTTTCTATTTTATTCTAAAAAAGGGTGTTTGTGAGGAATAGTAAAAATTAAGTAGAGTTTTACTGAATTAATTAGAGGTTTGAGGTCCTTGATGAGCTTTTGGGTTTTATCTGTGTTTATTTTATAGAATTAGGTGTTATTTTGCGGAAGTCCATTTTTTTACTGAATGGATTTATTTTATTTTTTAATTCCGCTACATTTAGCATGAAATCACAAATATTCAAAATTGTGAAGAACTCGAAATTTGATTTATATTATCAGGGAACAGAGGGGAAATAAATAGGAACTACCGGTATTTTAACACGTTTACCTAATTGGTAGGAGAACTCAACAGCGTTCAGTTAATAACTGCTGATGTTCTTGTTATGTGTCATGACTTAATTTTCTTTATATGTAAATCATTCAGTCCATTTGCAAGTCCGTACGTTACTACCAAGGTATTGCTTGGTAGTAACGTTTGGATAAGAAGTGTATTTTTTTCTAATACACTAGAAGATACTAACGTTACGCCTAATAATTTTCACGCGTTTTCGAATTCTCGAAAGCAATTAGACAAAAAGAAAGGGTTAATCGTTATTAAAAGTAACCCCATTAGCTAGACTCATTAGCGAATAATTCAACCGGTTCGAGAATTATTTCATCGGGTAGATTACAACGATGGTGCATGTTATGAGAGACAGCGGGTGACGCATCTAATTAAAGATGTATAAACGTCTTTTTAAATTATTTTTTTTTTATTCTTTAATGCACAAAAAACTTGTACAAAGGCGAGCTTAATGCCATATGGCCTTCTCCACCAGCTAACCTTTAGGTATACAGAAAGCGTTGTGGGGCAGTTATGTCAAAAAACAAACACAAAGTTACTAATAAATGTTATATAATATACATGAAATGCAAATAAATATATACAAATAATAATATATATAGTATACCCGATATTATATAATGTCATACATTAATGTTAAATATAGATAAATATAATACTAATACAATGCAATACAGTTATAACTCATTTTGGTGATTCAGAAGAAAATTAAATAATTTCTTTTTAAAAATGGGCTCACTCGATGCTTTACGCAGGTTTACAGGTATTAAATTCGAATGTATTATCAATTCCAGTTTTTCGAGAGTGGTGGGGCACAATATGGTGGCTTATGAGCAGTGACTTGGACAAAAAAGGCATTATACGAGCAGCCCGCGAATGTAACGGACGAGTTCTGAGCAGGTTTCTAATATGTGAACGTATAAAAAAATTTAATCCAACTAAATTTCAAATACAATTGATAAAATTTACTTATTTTATGTCCTCTGTATTATAGCGGATTAGTACTACGTCTTACCTCCGCTGGTCGGTTCGATTCCTTGCACGTAAACATTTGCATTCATGAGTATGACTGTTTGTATCGGTCTGGTTGTTTTCTATGTATAATGTGTATGTATTTACGAAAAACAAATATGTATATGTATCTGTATTAGTTATTCAGTACCCATAACACAAGCTCTGGCTAGCTTGCAAACAGATGGCACTAATGAATTCCTATGAAAAAAAAATATTGACGTAACGTACACTGTAATATTGAAGTTATGTACTAAGTAAAAACAGTAAAATATAAGGAGTAAGTAAGGACAGGTAAGATAGTTTGTGTACTTCTTAGTAGACAATATTTAGTTTCTCTGAGTGGTCTTAATTAATTACAAATACTGACACGATTATCAAATATATTACAAAACAGAATTGTATATATAATTATATATTATAAGCTTCCATAATTAATAAATAATACAGAATCTTTAGTCTCACGAACTCGGTGGTCTTGCTTCCGATGGTCGTGGGTTTGATTCCTCGCATGGCACTCACATTTGTATTCATGAGTATGATTGTTTGTATCGGTCTGGGTGTTTTCTATGTATAATATGAAACGACGAAAAAAAAATCTATGTATTTGTATCAGTTATTTGGTACCCATAACACAAGCTTTAGCGAACTTAACTTGGGCCTAGATGGCGCTGTGGGAATTGTCCTGAGATTATTATTATTATTACTTCAGTACGCTATCAGCTCGTCACTTGCCACATGGACTCCTACGGGAAATTACAGTGTCGACCAATTAGAACAGAGTCGAATAAATTTCCTACAAACATTCACAGATATTTTTTAATTACATCCTGCAAATGTGAACCTGTTCGTAATAAATTCCGATGATTTATACCGAATTAAATATGATTAATTATTGCGCCCCAAGGAGAGGAAGTTGATACAATTTTCATTTTACTTTCTTAATATAATATTTATTTTCCGTTCAAATTGTAAATTACAAACAATACAATATATAATAAAATATATTAATAGCTATTGTAATATTTACAGTTTAAACTCTGCACACAGTACCACAGTAGTAGTTACCGCCGCTGTATGCTCATTTATATCTATTAAATTACGCAACGGATTGTAAATGTAGTTCTCAGCAATGGACAGAGTGATTCAAGAGGAATTTATATGTATAATATATGCGTGTTATAGTATAGAACAAGCCGAGAATTTCAAAGATTTGTAATGCATCCGTGAGTATCTGCAGATTCTGCCAAACTATGTGGTTGGGCTACACCCACTCATGCATAAACGAAATATCTCCTTTGGAAAGTTTACACTCTTTCCCGAGGAGATAAAAACGATCGCTCCTAAGAATATCCTTCAATTCTTGTCCCTGACGGGTCTAGGTAGCGAACTTTGAAAAGGGCGAGCACAATAGATCTATGTAGGTCGCAGTACTACAGGTGCTACACATCTGACGATAACCCAAAGAACCCAATAAAAAAAATAAAAAAAAGGTGCATCCGTGCGAAGTCGGGACGGGATGCCATGTACTTTTGTTATTTCGTAAGAACCAAACTGTACCATGCAGGAAGTATACAATATAATAAATACATAATTATTATTATGATTGACATGGTCATATAGAAAACAGTTAACGCTTCCCAGCAGCTAGGCTATCAGTTTAAAACAATAAAAAAATACATTGTTTTTCTTTTACATTATTAAGTTGTTCTAACAAAGACTTGTTTATGAAACAAAATCCTTTATTATACACTATTTAAACTACACAAAAGGTGGCTGAATGAAAATTATTCAGGACGTAGACAAAGCTCGCCGGCGTCCAACGTAAACCAATTTTACTTTGCTAACGTCACCATAAAGTTTGGTAAAACACACGAACGCACTTAGCACTGTTTTCTGTGTTCTATTATTTTGATAAAGAGTTCAGAGTATTCTATATTATAATTTTAGTTTTAAATGCCATAAAATTCGTCAGCTGTAAATGTGTTAATACACTGAACTGTACCATATACAGGTTTGATCGCCGAACAGTCAACACAAGGTTTCCAAACTATAATATATCTGAACTCCATTCAATGCCTGATGATGAGTCGTTCAGAGGTGAAACACGTATAGCAATATGGGTATAGACTCAATAATGATCACACCGGTCAGATCATAACGGTAGTCGAGTTTCTGCACTGAATATTTGTGGTCACACATATGCAAATTGTAGCGGAATTAAACAAAATAATATAAATCTATTAAGTAGTGTACCGCCGCCATTATTTTATTATGTGACGCTCGTTTTACTCTTGCTATTTTGGAGGACGATATCATGCCATCGTAACCTGTAATTTCACTCTTTTAAACATAAATATAGCTAAAATATGAAGGATACACATACATGTATAGACACATAGAGTTGACTTTATATAAAGTCTACCTTGAGATTGTTGATAATGTTTATACGAAAAAATGTAAATAAATCAAATAAGGTAGCAAGCCTGGAAGTTACCATCTGGGGAAGTTGTGAAATAAATAAAAAAAAAATGTTACGTATGAACATTTATTTCACGAAACACATAGTTGACTTTGAATTGATCAAGTTACTTTAAGGATTTTTTACAAAAAATAATTACATCTAAGTATCTACGAAGGTACAATTAGATCTATAGATAGACCTCAGGTAAACTCTGTACAAAGACCTACCTGTAAAACCTGAAAAAGAACTATCTATTGTATCTAGCGAAATGGGGGCATGTCAACAGTTTTATTCAACTTAACGTCATTAATTGGCAATGTCTCTGACTACCCTAAATTAGTATAAAGTCGTGATAATTTGGACTTTTTACATAACCTAATTTTATCATTATTATATAAGATTTATCATTACAAGCGACGCGCCACGGCTTAGCACGGATTCATTACAAATCTTTGAATTTCTCTGCTTATTCTATACTATAACAGGCATATATAATACATAATAATATAAACCTTCTTGAATTACTATCTATTGCTGAAAACTGCATTAAAATCAGTTGTGTAATTTAAAATATATAAACACACAGACAGCGGCGGCAACTTTGTATCATACTATGTAAAGATTTGGGTTTATGATGTACCAAATTGGATTCGAATTCGTTAAATTATTCTAGCCTGAATACTGGTAGGATTAATTACGATAAAATATTCTAACCAAATCCATAACCCGTTTAATTCATTAATTATCTTTCTATAAATCCAATGACAAATAATTACGTGTCTACTGTCCACACTGACTATAATTATCACAATCGTTATCAGTAATCTGCCGGCCGATAAACAATTATCAGTATTTGATTTCATTTTACAATTACTGACAGACATGTCGCGATTTATTATATTTTGTGTGTTTTTAACAATTGTAAGTGCTAATGAACAAACGAGAGTAGTGGAGTTGGACGAAGGGGCTGTTATTGGTGAGAAATATTGGAATGGCGACTATTTCGAATTCTATGGAGTTCCGTATGCTACGGCGCCCTCGGGACGGGACAAGTTTAAGGTATTATTATAGTACAGATATATATATATATATAAATAACTAGCTGTCCCGGCAAACTTTGTTTTGCCTTAAAATAATAAAAAAATTAGGGGTGGACTACCCCTAATATTTAGGGGGATGAAAAATAGATGTTGGCCGATCCTCAGACCTACTCAATATGCTCACAAAATTTCATGAGAATCAGTCAAGCCGTTTCGGAGGAGTATGGGAACGAAAACTGTGACACGAGAATTTTATATATAAGATATATGTACATCTATATTTCCTTTACCATAAATATGTTAAAATTAATTCCTTTTGAATATTAATTATAATTTATACCCCATATTTAAATGATACAAGAGTTTGAGAAAAAATTGGAATGATCGTGATTAATCGGGATATAAATTTTTCAATATTATCCTTATAATCTTTAATATAAAAGTAGGTAAACACATTATTGTACATTTCAAATACGTAAAAAGGGTAAATATCCTATTATGTAGAATGTAAATTTAATTTCAGGTATATATTAGTACCATCAATATATATGTATATATATACATATATGTGCTATTATTTAAATTCTATATATTTGGCACATTACAAAAAAAATGTATAGAATATAACAATTATATCAATATAATTCACTTCTAGGCACCATTGCCAGTTAAACGACGAAAAAATGCAATGCAAGCGAGTACAAAAAACATAATATGTCAACAAGTGTACTACACTGGTGAAGATGATGACATAACACTCTATGGCAAAGAGAATTGTCTCACAATGAACTTAATGGTTCCAAATAAAGCAAGCGAAAAGAACTTGGTACCAGTGCTAGTGTATATTCATAGTGGTGCTTTTGCTGGAGGCAATGGCAACATGGCGAGAACCCAATACTTATCAAGACATGATGTCATAGTTATTACTTTTAACTACAGATTAGGAGCAATAGGTTTCGCTTGCTTGGGCACAGAAGAAACTCCCGGTAATGCAGCATTAAAGGATCAAGTAGCAGCTTTACGGTGGATTAATAAGAATATCAAGAAATTCGGAGGTAACCCTAAAAAGGTTACGGTTGCTGGATTTAGTGTTGGTGCAACAATGGCCGAGTTATTAGCACTATCCAAAACTACAACTGGTTTAATAGATAAGATCATTCTAGAAAGCGGATCAGCATTGGCACCTTTTGCAATAAATAGAGATCCAGTCAGCACAGTGAAAAACGTAGCTGTATCTATAGGTTACAATGATACTGGAAACTTGAAAGATTTGAATGAGTTCTTTCTCAATGCACCAGTAGCTAATATCACTGCGAAAAGCCTAAACTTTTTCCTTACAAATAGCACATTCGGTTTTGCACCATGCATTGAAAATGTTTTTGAGAATACAGAAGCATTTCTCACAGAATCACCATTAGATATATTGAGTAAAGGTGGACTTGAAGTATCAGTTTTAACAGGTTTCTCTAATATGGAAGGCATTTCGAGAGAATCTAGATTCGAAGAATGGAGTGAACTGATGAATAAAGATTTCAGTCAATTTCTTCCAGCAGATTTAGCTTTTAAAGATGACAAAACGAGAGATAACTTTATAAATGAAATAAAAAAATACTATTTTAAAAATAAAGAAGTATCTCTTGATAACGTACAAGGTTACGTAGATTATTTCTCAGATTCTATGTTTAAGTACTCGATTTTAAAGTCAGCAAAATTGCATGCAGCAAGAAGTAAAAAATCCGTGTATTTATATGAGTTTTCGTATGTTGGAAAGTTGAATACGAGACATAATTTTGTGGACAGAATAGACGGCGCCAGCCACCGGGATCAAACTGCATATATTTTAGACTTCTTTACAGCTACACAGAAGGTTAGAGATCTAAACACACGAGACCGTCTTACATATATGTGGACTGATTTTGTTAAATACGAGTAAGTATTATTCAGAAAATTAATCAACTTTATTTTTATTTCGATATTAGTTTGCCTTGTATAAAAGAGGTACGTGCAAAATGTAATAAGGCATGGAAAAATCAACTTGTATGAAGTAGAGTATACTGTATATTCCAGACGCTGTTATATAAACTCTGCAACAAAACTGTCAAACTTAGTACCACTAGTCACCATTTTTTTATTTAATAGAAAAGGCAAACAAGGTGAGGTCTCACCTAATTGATAGTAGTAGCAGTCACTTATATACACATGAACAACAACTATGACCATCCTGTTATCACTTATTAGTAGCCATTCCAGAGGATTATTATGACATGCTTTATCCTGTAATTATACTGCCTTATCTAACCCTACAGCCAAAACACATTTTATGTATTATAATATGAGTTTTTACGAATTATTACGTTCGATACGAGTAACGTATATTTTCTTAGTGAAAACTTTCATAGCTTTTTAATTTAGTTTCAACACTATTTTTTAAGTTTATTAACAAGAAATATTTTACTTTCAGTGACCCGACTGCTTATGAAAGTCCTTTAATCGACTTCAAATGGCTGAAGTATTCAAATGAGCAACCTAATTATTTGTCTATTAACGATAAACTAGAAGTGAAGAGAGATTTGTTGGCTAATAGTTATGAATTTTGGAACAACGTCTATGAAAAGTATTATTGGAATCCATCTGCACCGAAGAAATAAAATATGAAGAGACAGTAATTGTAAATAATAAATTTGAATGTACAATAAAATAGATGTAAATTTATAACACTATTATATGAAACATTTTATTTTGTTCTCTTGAAATCCTTGCTCGATTGTTTATTTCGATTAAGAATTTACAGTTTTAGTATCTATTTCTAGGGAATTTGTTCAGAGTCTATAACATCCTCTTCCGCATATCCATGATTTCTTTTTATTGTTCACACTTCCATCATTCCTTCAACAATCAATAGTAACAGCAAACAAAATGAATTCAAAACACATTTCTTCTTCAGAAGTTAGGAACTGGTGATTTTGACACTTATAAATCGTTGTCGCTTTATCAGCAACATTGTCACCTGTGAGGGGAGAAACGCAAATACAATCACACTGTCGCAACAAGTGTAAGTCATTCAATTTTCAACCTTATATTTGCAGCAACCAATATATGTTGAACTGCGAAAAGAGTGTCAGAAGAGGATTGTTGAAGGGAACTCATCAATGATAAAGTTCGATTAACTTTGGTCAAATTATATGATGTACGTAGCACGTCAAGGGATGTGAATGCAGTACTCCCTGCTTCAAAGGGAGAATATTTTACAACGATTTCCTGTCAGCTAACCCCTTTGAAGCTCGGGCTTATTTATGGTTTAAAATTTGACACTGCTATTGTCTATGTTTGGATTAGGGTGTTATTTTCTGTTGTAGATTAACTGATGCCGATCATTAAATAGATGCACCCGCCTTGTTTTTATTTATAATAATATAGACTCCTTTAGCCATTTGTTCGTGTAGAGCTTGGACTATTAAAATATGCAGGCATTTTTTGTATTTTGTATTAATCGTTTCCAAGAATTTTATTATTTTTGCTATTTTTCGCCTGACTTCATAAAAGAGAAGGTTCTATTTATGACTATATTTTAAGTGTTTGTTACGATATGATAAGACGAATTAAAGATTTACTATTTTAAACTTATGTTTACAGTTGGTGAAAAATAGGATTTGCCGCACATAACCGTGTATATAAATACCAAAATATACTATACGTGTTTATTTTTTCAATTTCTTTACAGAATCCTTGAGAATATAATATTAAAAAAAGCAGGCGTTGAAATGTTTTTTTACCACCTCCGCAAATTATTTGACGCATCCCCTAGAATCGATGCGACCCTATTGAAAATTTCAAAATCTTACATTTTTCTGCAATATTAACCCTAACCCCTCTGCAAATACTTCCTATCGCCAGCGTCATAAGTGATGAGCGACAAGCGATATTGTTGTTAATTTTATTACAAAATGCATTTTTGCATGTATCATAACCTATTCGGTTTGTTTAGGTTGTGGTTCAGTTCAAGTATCAGAGAGGAGATGTAATCTGTAGTTTATTTATGTGCAATTAATTGTTTTCAGCAATGGATGTTTTATATAATTGAAATGGCAATGACGTAATTAGCAAATTTCTTTTAAAATTAATTTTAAAATTATACTCTTTTATAATTATATTACTAGTTGTTTCATCTCACCTATTACTTCTATCATTAGATAGCTTACTTACATATGTAATGAAACTGGTTTGAAGTATGTTATAGTGAAGTGTATGTAACGAATAGCCAACGAGTGACGTAGAACTGCGTTTTACAAAATAGCGATATTTTCTTCGGTTGAATCGTATGCTTATCGATATCGTTGGTATTAAATGTAATTTAGATTATAATTACTGAAAACACCCTAACTGCTAAAAAGTACTTTATCCAAAAGTTAATAAAGTTTACATCACATTAATCTCGCTTTGCGTTTGTTTATTGTACCAAACTTACTCTGTGACTGACACCTTCAAACAAGAGCACCCTTTTTCCCCTAGTAAATATCTTTGAGCATTCTTAAATAATGCATGTTGGTATATATATATGTATTTTTAAAATGTCAGTATGATAAGTACATACTGACATTTTAAAAATTCTTCTTGTATCTTATTTTTTATAGTAACGGGTCTTCACATACGTAAAATTAGTAAAAAATATAAATATAAATTAAATCGCTATTAAAAAAATGAAAATATAGGGTTGTACTTTTTAATGCCAGACAATAAAAAAAAGTCAAATAAATGAAAAAAAAAAAATTTGCGGTGAGCATTTTCTTAACACTTAGGGGTATAAAAATTAGTCATAAACCTATTCTCAGACCTACTGAATATACATATAAAATTTCATCATAATCGGTCAAGCCGTTTCGTAGGAGTTTAAACACGAAACCTGTGATACGAGAAATTTATATTTTAAATAATGACCTGGTCTTTACATCTTCACCAGACCAATGGGGGCGAGTATAAAAGGGATTACAGACTCTTGGTTAGAGCTTATGGAGCGGAATATGAACCCCAGCCTGGAAAAACGAGCTAGCGATTTTATTGGCATACCAGGAAGATATTGATAGAACGAAATAACCTTTGTCATTTTCTAATATAAATATTACTTTCATGTATACCAACATTTATGACGAATGAAGATAAAAAATTGACATAACTCGTACTTTATTAGTCTTTCTTCTATTAAAGTTTATTTATTTCAGCACTAAAAGGAAATCTTATTAAAATAGTCTAGTCTTCTGTCTAGACGTATATTAATTCACTCTCGATGTTACTACTATGTGAGTAATCTATTAGATCTGTTTGTTGATCCAATAGTATCTGTACAGTTTAGTCACTTCACACACACCAAGTCACAAAATCGAGCTACTTTCATCTCTATACATATAAATAAATTTGGAGTGTCTGTTTGTAATATTGAAATACCGTTTTTTACTACATTTACATGAATAAAAATAACATTTTTTACAATTTTTGTCCGTCTGTCTGTTTGTTCCGGCTAATCTCTGAAATGGCAGGACCGATTTTAAACGGGCTTTTAATGGCAATTAGCTGATCCAATAAAGAGTCACTTAGGCTACCTTTATTTTAGAAAAATAAATTAATTCCACGCGGACGAAGTCACGGGTACAGCTAGTCAAGAATAAAATTTAAAACTGAAAATATATTATGCAAATTTGTTTTTAGTTGCTCTATTGGCGTTGGAAATATAACATCATAGTTCTCTGGAATAGCAACGGATGAATGGCATCTTGGGTGTCACATGATAACGTGATGTCCGAAGTTCATATATATAGCCGACGGTTATCACTCATGTGGACTGTTAGCTGGTTTTTCGTCGAACTAATGCTGTTGGCCGCAGCTGGCCTTTACAGCATCACCGGACGACAGGGGCCGAGTGCTGATGGCACTCCAAACCCGCGGAAGGATGGATCGGCTGAAGGCCAACTCCTACCTGACGGATACAACTTTAGTCTGAGGACACAAGGGGTTCGATTTTTCGATCCCGTTTGATTTTTTTGTCAATCAGAGGTGGGTGTTTTCTTCTACCTCATATTCTTTAAATGCCAAATGTACCATTAAGAATATTAAATGAAACCGTATTTATTAGATTATATTGTAAATTTTATGTAACTATATGTATGTATATATAAATATTTAAATAAGAAGTGTTACCGCTTATTATTTTAATAAACCGTTATATTAATATATTATGTATATGGCAAACTAGCTATAATATAATAATCTCAGGACAATTCACACAGCGCCATCTAGACCCAAGTTAAGCTAGCTAAAGCTTGTGTTATGGGTCCTAGACAACTGATACAAATACATAGATATTTTTTTTTTCGTAAATACATACATATTATACATAGAAAATACCCAGACCGATACAAACAATCATACTCATGAATACAAATGTTTGTGCCGTGCGAGGAATCGAACCCGCGACCATCGGTCGTAAAGCTATATGCTAGACCGCTAGACCACCGAGGCCGTCAATGTCAAGCTATGTATTATAGTTTACCATATATACAATTGTTTTTTTTTTAATTTATTATGTTGTACGACTCTGGATCCTATTAAGCCCAAATTTAACAATACACTAAACTCGAAGTTATACAATTTACAAAAATTAACAAAATGTATACAACTACGTAGATCTATATATTTTTCGTAAATACATGTATATTATAGAACAGTAGAAAAGACCCAGACTGAAACAAATAATCATACTCATCAATAAAAATGTTTGTGACGTGCGAGGAATCGAGCCGGCGACCATCGGTAGTAAGGCGGTGTGATAACCGTTAGACCACAGAGGCGGTCGGGTGCAAGAACCCAAAAATCACATATGTATCGCATTTTTAGCAATAAATTATTAATTTCATTAAAATATTAATTTCACTTCGGATAATATAAAAGTACTCACTAATAAGTCACAAGTTAATTAACAACCACAGGCATTCTAATAATTAACAACAATGGAGTTGGAGATTAAAGTTATTCACTCAATTATAATCACCAAGGAACATTGCAACGTTCGCCAATTTTCAGGAATGCATGCCGTCCGCCATTTTGTCCTGGAAGCGCGCGGAATTCAGTATCGATGAGAAGTGCATGCCTGCAAGCAAGAGATACATGTACAGGTTGTTTCAAATACAACCATAAAATTTTAGCTATTTTCAAAAATATCAATTTTATTTTAGCATAATTTTATTACGTATGTTAAGAGATATATATGTAAGGTAGTTTAAAAAATAACAATTGAAATTTATTATTTTTTTCACGTATGCTTAATTGTACAAAATGTATAAATAAATGAATTTTAATATTAGGACCTCATAGAAATAATAATTTTACCAAATATTAAGTAATGAATATAGTTGAAAATACTGTTTACGATTGAAATGAATTGTTACTATTTCGCATCTTATTTATATAAAAACATAAAAGGAGGTAATGCTCAATTTGTTTCTCATTATACACTAATAATGAGTGCGTAGCGATTTCTATGTAAGAGGCATGCGATAATCATCGCATGCCTCTTACTTATTATACTGTAATTATTTATATAAAAAAACATCTATTAAAAAGAGCAACACACAAGTTTTTTGCTCATTCTTTTTGTGATGAATCTGTATTTCGAATGAGTGTTAGAATCCAAATATGACTATTCAAAAACTTGTAATGAGTTTATTTGAATAAAGATTATTTCTATTTCTATTTCTTATATAATTTGGACATTGGTTTAAATCAAGACAATAGCAAATAATACTTAATATAACCAAATTTTTTTAAACCCTATAATAGAATTTTAAAAATTAGAGTTATATTATATATTTCATAAATTTGTGAATGAACTTCCAATAACTAATCAATACTTTAAATCTATTCTGAAATTACAAAAATAAATTTAGAAAATAAATATCTCATTGTTCACATTGTATGCGCTATGTAGGTAATATTTACTATTTATTCCAATGTGCTGAAACTTTGTGAAATTATTTCTGATAATCACACCAATAAATGTAGTTGAAAGAACTTTTTTGTATAATAGAATAGAAAATCTTTTATTCAAATAAACTTAATTTAAGCACTTTTGAATAGTCATAACTTTTTTATATAGTTTGTTTTTTATCTACCACTCGTTCGGAAAGCTGTCTCATCACAAGAAGAACGAGCAAAAACTTGTGTGTTGCTATTTTAAATAATACTTATAAGTTTACATTTACAAGTCGAAACGTGTGAATACAAACTACCAACAAGCAATAATTTTTTGGGTCAAATATAAATATGCAATAAGATTAAATCAGTCGTAGTGATAAGTGACGCACACTATATATTATAAGAGTATATTTACTATTTTTATTACCATAACCGATAATATCGGAGATTAACACATATGTTTATATAATGTGGTAATGTACCACCGTACATGTGTGTAATGTATAACCGTGAAAAATGTTACTTCGATAACTAACCAATATGATATAAATCTAAAGTCAAATGGAACACGCTGTACAAACGCATTCTGTGAACGTTATGCAAACTAAATTCGCCAGGCATTCAATTTGCTGATGACATTTCGGGCAATGTTAACATTGCTTAGCAATACACACGAGCGACTCGAGAGAAACAAGCATTTTTAGATAAAACTACCTATGTACCGTGGCGTTACTTGTGTGAATTCTACTATATAAAAAACAACCTACGTGCTATATATTCGATTTAGATATATATATATATAGATTCGTGTCTAGATTTTTTATACTACTCTGGTAATGGTCTGACAATAAAGAATACGGCCATTCTGGTGGTAAACAGTTACCATATGTACATCTGAAACACAAGGGGTGTCACGTATGCGTTAAGAAACCAAAATACACCCTTCTTGGGATATGATGTGAGCTGTGTAATAAAATTTATTCGAATTAGTAGTTTTTTATATGAAAGAGTAAAATATAATCATTCTCAAAACTTTTGAAATTATTTCTTTACATCATATTAAGCGAGCTTAGGATTATAATATAATTGTTATGGAAAAATATAAACATCCTGTAGTTGAATGCATTCCATGAACGTAACGCTATGCGAATAGACTGCGTGAACAGACGTTCAATTTGTCATGTTATTTCGTGAGATATCTGTTGGCATTTTGGTTATCTCTCTGCGTATGGTGGCAACGAAGCATGAAATATCTAATATATATAAACAAGCAATATACTTACAAATAAGGAATATGTAATATTGACTATGCAGCGTGGTTTCCCTCGCTTTATTTTATTTCAAACGACTAGCGACGATCTAACCTAGCAAATTGTAGTATTTTTTATGTTACTAGCTTTTGTCCGCGGCTTCGCTCGCGTTAATTTATCCCTTTAGGGGTGGAATTAATGAAAATCATTTCATAGCGGATACCTACGTCATAACATCTACCTGCATGCCAAATTTCAGCCCGATCCCACCAGTGGTTTAAGCTGTGCGTTGATAGATCACTATGTCAGTCACCTTTGAGTTATATATATTTAGATTTGAATAGTAATCAATATGAAGACAACCCCCTTACGGGTAGAATTTATCAAAATCCTTTGTTAGGGGATGCCTACGTCATAGTAGTGCTTTATGCATGCAAAGTCTCATCCCAATCAGTTTAAAATTGACAAAGTCTCATACAAACTTTCATCCCCTATTTTACCCCCTTGCGGGTAGAATTAATGAAAATCCTTTCTTAGGGGATACCTACGTCATAACATCTACCTGCATGCCAAATTTCAGCCCGATCCGACCAGTGGTTTGGGCTGTGCGTTGATAGATCACTATGTCAGTCACCTTTGAGTTATATATATTTAGATTAAGGTTTTGTAGAGTAAAATGTTACGATTTATTTCGTAACCCATCATGACTACAGGGTTTAAGGGAATGCGTGCTTTTCAATACGCTTTCCTTGCAGATTCGGTCAGTATGACCACGAGGTTAGTATAGCCCTGAGTTCGTGGATATACCATAGATATGCCATCTATGGTAAAGGTCATACGTTTGTATAGTTTATGTAGTTGAAATAGCAATAAAACTTATAGTATGCCTGATCAATAGTGGACCATAAACATCTCAAAATTAACGTAAGACGTTCGTGCACATTGTTATGCCATCACTAAGGTCTAAGTTAACATGCCGTAATCAGTATTTGCTTGTCGGTAGAAGTAGCTGAGACAGAGGTATCAATAACCACTTTATTTAAAGTCTACTTCCACAAACATATAGCAAAAAGGAGTAAATGCAAAACTCATTACTAATTGAAATAAAAAAAGAATATAGTTCATATAACTAAAAGCATCACCATGTATATCAGAGAATGTCTGTCGCCTGTTGCACTTACGTTGCCATTCTTGTGGACTAAGGTGTGACATTTTTATGTCACAAAGTGTTTTGTACCTTATAAACGAAAACAAAAAAATAGTTTTATAATTTAAGACAAATTTGACGAGTTACAAAGAAGTTTAAACCAAAAGTTATTAATTTATCCATGCTGGGTGCTTGGTTTACACAATTATCTATATGTACATATAAATAAAATTGGAGTATCTGTTTGTAATATTGAAATAACCGTTTTTTACTACATGCATATGAATATAAATACGGTACATACACCAAAATAACATTGTCACAATTTTTGTCTGTTTGACTGTTTGTTCTGGCTAATCTCTGAAATGACTAGATCTATTTGACGGCACTTTTTTTGGCAGGTAGCTAATATAATAAGGAGTAACATAGGGTACTTTTATTTTAGAAAAATAAAGTTAAGTTCCACGCGGACGATTTCGCGGGTACAGCTAGTTATCAATTAAATTTTATTAATGTAACCTTATTAATATATACATTTAATAGATTTATAAACTTTTAGATTTTATTGTTTGTTGCAAAAATTTAACATTTTTTCTATAAAATGAAGTCTGTATTTAAAAATAGATTACAAATAATGTACAAGCTTGATATTGCTATCAATAAATCCGGTCGACGCTTTGACTTTATAATTATTACATAGTATAAAACAAAGTGCCTGTTGCCTCAAACAAAGTGTCTGTCTGTCTCTATGTATGCTTAAATCTTTACACACTACACAATGGATTTTCAAGAGGTTTGTTTTTAATAGATAGAGTGATTCAAGAGGAAGGTTTATATGTATAATACATGTACACCCGTGTGAAGCCGGGGCAAGTAGCTAGTTTTAAATAAACCAGATTATAAACAACAAAGTTATAAGGATACGATATCGCCAGCTCATCTATGAACCGACATCAAAAATGGAAAAAATATTACAATCAAAAATCAACTTTTATGCTCTGTTGAACTTTGATAGCGGCCGAGAGTTTTAAAGCATCCAATGTAAACCCTCTAAGAATTCCAGCGGCTTTTTGTCCTCCAAATTTCTCAGCCGGATGACTGTGCAATTACCGATATCTCGGTTATATAGCAACCGCGCCCCCGGAAAATTCCTATTTCAGAGCGATAAATCAGTTTTCCGTTTATTAAAACGCCCCCCATGACACCTTCGATCCACGATCGCCCCTTATGTTATGGCGTTGGCGAAAATAATAATAATAATCTTTATTATCCACCCACAATATATATTTTATTCCTACAAATACATATATTTTTGCACTTTCAGTATTATAATAATATCTGAGAAGAAACTGCCGTATACTAAGCAGAGCATATGTTATGGGTATTAGATAACTCATATAAATACTTAGATACATTTTTTTTAAATACATATATAATATATACAGAAAACACATACAATACAAACATTCATACTCATGAATAAAAATGTTTGGGACCGTGCAAGGAACCGAACCCGCTACTAAGCCGCAGGGCAACTGAGGCTGTCTAGGTTGTCTAGTATACTAAGAAAACACGTGGTAAGCAGCGCCCGCGGATTCATGGGCGTGAAGTTTAAAGCCTACATGTTATTCTTATGCTTAAGCTATATAACTGTAAAGTTTCATCACATTCCGCTTCAGTAGTTTATGAGTGAAAGAGTAACAAACATCCTTCCATCCATACTCACAAACTTCCGCATTTATAATATTACTAAAATCAATAGACAATCCGCCATTGTGTATCAGTAAGACATATTTTGACGGAGAAGGGAAGAATGTTTATAATATAATTCATTCCTCAAATTAAAGGTAAGAAAGAGAAAACATAATATGGAGTAACAAAATAAAGAAACAGAGAACTATAGAGAAACAACAGAAAAACGTAAAATAAGCAGAAGAAGAGTAAAATACAAGTTACAAACTTAAATAACATTCCCGTAATTTACGTTTGATCTTAATCTTATATATAAAATTGTCGTGTCACCGTTTTCGTTCCCATACTCCTCCGAAACGGCTTGACCGATTCTCATGAAATTTTGTGAGCGTATTAAGTAGGTCTGAGAATCAGCCAACATCCATTTTTCATCGCCATAAATGTTAGGGGTAGTCCACCCCTAATTTTTTTTTATTTTAAGGCAAAACAACGTTTACCGAGACAATTAGTATTATCTAAAATAATGATTTCAGATATTACAACATCTAATAGGGACTGTGAAAATAATGAATTACAAAGTGATGATTCACCAACAAATCTACCATCATTAATTAATGTACAATGATATTAAAAATATCTTGAGGGGTCAACTTGAGAGATGAATGCTTCTACTGGGGCGTTTTTAGTATTTATGAGTTCCGTATCGAAACGTATAAACCTTTTTCTTCAACCCCAGCATCTGTGGTTCATTTACGAATAAACATATATATGTACGATGCAAAATCCATACAAATATAATGAGTGGATTTTGCTAATTATTATATTTGTATGGAAAATATAATAATTAGCAAAATCCACTCATAAAAAATAGTATTATAATTATTATTATTTTTTTTTTTAAATAGAGACATATTTTTCTTTCTATATATTTGTTACCCTGTCAGGAGTATGACTAAATATCTTATAATGAAATTTGACATAAAACTAGATTGTAATACAATGACGGATATAGACTATCCTATATCGGAAGAAATAATCTAAAAAGGGATGAAATATGGGATGAAAGTTTGAGCAGACAACAGTATCAATATAGCAGCAACTATGATTTGTAAATATATGAAACAGCCATGGCTTGATGAATTGATGAATGAATGAATGAATGAAACTCTTTATTGTTCCTCTCACAGAAAATACAATTATGTATAAAATGATAAAAAAATATAATACAAAAAACAAGACAAAGAGGTAACAATGGGCGGCCTTATCGCTAAAAAGCGATCTCTTCCAGGCAACCTTATTGATTTGGTTTATAATCCCGGCTATAAACCGAATCTGGATAACATGAAAAAACGCGTATCAATTTATTTATGTCACACGGATTTATTTTAAAAAGCCTATTTTAAGTGTGTAAAATTGTGAATGTCTGTATAGACAAACTGGATAACAGTCAATGTATTACAAATTAAAAGTTATTAATATAGTTAAATGAGATTTAACATGAATAATTTTATTGTAAATATAGATATACCTCTCTCGACGATTCAACTAGGTTGCACTAGACGTGGTCACGAGCTGACTGGAGTAATAGCGTGTGTCAACGTTGATAGGTGCCGGCAGTTTATTCAACTACCGTCATTAGATTGTCAGACGAAAATCGCGGCACTCAGTCCTCACGGTATCAGTACACTTATTTACTCATACTACCGAACTTTGTTTAAATTTATTACTTCCTGTATTCCACGCAGATGATAACTTTATACCGTCTTCTTGGTTAAAGTTACTTACTGGTTTACTGGTAGAGTGTTAAATTAGTCATATATATTGTATTTGTGCATTAAAGTTAAAAGAAAGAAATAAAATTGGGGTACTTTAATTCCTGTTAAATAATGTGATACTAATTAAAAAAAAAAGAAGTAAATTGAAAGTAATAGTCATATTTTTTATATTGTAAATAATATTTTTTTATAAGGCAAATGTATCTACGGAACTCTACTGATATTAGTCCAATGCGTTCTTTCCCACTCTGTAATCTCCACGCCCTAATGTTGGGGACATCGGATAAACACGGTTTAATGTTGTTTGCAAAACAGCATAACACAGATAAGAAGATAAATAGGTTTTCTTTCTGTTTGAAATTGTATAGTAAAAAAAATTTAAATTAAAAAAGAAAGCAAAAAAGAGTTTGTAAACTCAAATACTGTATCTAATGAACATTTTATTTTCGTCAATATATTAGTTTTCTTATGTAATGAAAACTAATATTACATAATTAGGTACTATCATACTTTTTTTTAAAACTATAAAATAAAAACAAACTTGTTGTTTATATAAATGTACCATCAAGACGCTTGTTCAAGATGGGAAAGTCAATTGTCCCGTCATTTTATTGCATTCTCATCTTTAGTCCTACACTCTTGACAGAGTGGTCGTGGCTTTCATGATGGTAATAATTATAAATACCCTTGGAATTGTCCAACTAGATGGCGGGGTGTGAATTGTCACACCCCACCATCTAGTCTCAAGCAAAAGAAGAGCTTGTGTTTTGGGTACTAGACAACTGATAGATTATACTTTTTTATAAATATATATATAATGTACAGAGAAAATGCCCAGACCGATAGAAAAAATCACACCCATGAATATAAATGAAACTAAATTAGTATCATAATAATTATTTGATTTACAAATATCTCTCTAAAGAATGAGAATAATAAATAGACAAATCCCAAAATCACCATGACAAAATCCGCTAGTCCCTCCAAACAATTAATTATACTGTCCCACGCAAAAATCTCGATTTAAAAGCCGATATGAATGAAGTCTCCAAGCCAAATAATTTCACAGTGGAAAAGCACAATATCTAATCTGCGTTGACAAAAAGAAAATTAACAGCACAATGGGAAAGCTAAATGAAATATCACTTGTACAACAAGAGTTTTTGATGGAGGGGTAGAGATCAGAATAGCACTCCAAATATTTCAATTACACAACTGTCGGTGACAAAGGTTTGCTCGTGGTCGATTTTTATTCTGTCGCCGTAAATAAATCGTCAAGCGTGAGTCTAATTCATTCAAGTTTAATTTCTTTTTAAAAATGTTTTCTTTTCTATAAATATAAAAAGTTTTTAGTTATAATGAAAAAACTATTATATATTATGGGCAATAGAATGAGTGGATGGACAATAAATTATGTTACACTCTTAGAAACTGTTAACGAAGACATTCGCAATTGATGCAAAAATTAGTATATGACAATTTGTAAATATTTTGTATTATATATGACTTGACAATGACAATCATGACTATTAGTTGAGTCATTATTGCAATGAGTGGCAACAAATAAATTTTAAATTACATTCAAATCTTACTAATATTATAAACGTGAAAGTTTGTGAATAAGGATGGATATTTGTTACTCTTTCACACAGAATCTACTGAACAAATCTTGATGAAACTTTGCAGTAATATAGCTTTTAGAATTAACATTAGGGATTAGAATAACACATAGGCTATAATTTAAAAAGATGTTATGTAAATTGGGCGAAATATAATCATAAATGTCAAGTAGTCAAACAGACGAAGTTGTACGTGTCTGCTAGTATAATATAATACTATCTACTAAATGTTATTATAATTTATATTATATACTAATTGATAACTGAAAATTATATAAACTAAAAATAAAACGTAATTGTTCTTCCTATATGACACCACAAGGGAAATTAAATTAACTTGTCGCTTCTAATATTATTTTAGGTTCAATTCTGTATTTTAATTAAATGCATATTAATTCTCAAGAGGTGAACTTAATTAAATGTTGTGCTTAATAAAAATAGCATCCAATATTTAAGAAGTAATATATTTTAGGGTTTAATTAACCCTAAGGTGCTATTATGATCCCCAATATTTAAAATTAGAAGGGGTCGACATAAGTGGCCCAGCGTCATCATGGTTGCAGAAAACTGCTCGCATATTCCCCTAAACCCTGACAAAAGATGAACAGCTGATTGGTAATATTTTCCCCAAGAAAAAAAATAATCACCAATATTTGTGTAAGTTTGTTTTAAGAACGGAAGTTTTTATAAAAAAAATTCCGTTAAAAAACTCAATTGTTAATAATTGGTAATTGAAAATTGCTGTATATAAAAATTCTACACTCTATATTTGAAAATTGGCAATTAAAAAAGAAATAATTATATAACATAAAACCTTAACAGTATATGCGTAAAAGATATGGTTAAAAATATAATTACCTATAATGCGTTTTGTTATTAGGTGTTCCGTGTTTTATTAAATTTTTTTTATTCAGATAATTTTAACGAAGTCATTATAATATATAAAAAAATATACCTTAATTAATTTGAAATTTTTATTTATTTTTTTGCAATTCGAATGTTCCATTCTATATTCAAATAATCTAAAAAATGGTTGTTTTTTGTTTTAAGTTATCCAATCCGAGCAGGAGAAGGGCATATTCCATACTGCCTTGTTGAAAACTTTAACATTTGGATACCGGTATACACTTTCCAGTCTTCAAATCTCGTACAGTGGGGACATTGCAGAAGCAATCAGGAATGTCACACGCTCCTAAAGAGGTCGGCAAGTTATTGACGTCAGGGTTGTCACATGATGGTTCTTCGACGCGTGGACAGTACAGCACTGAGTGTTCGCCTGGTGGGCATTGCTCTATAGAATAATACAAATAGTTACATAACATTTTTTTTATAATAGTATTTATTTCCCCCCCCTGGAGATAATTTTTCCAAACATTCTTTAGCACTATATGTATAAAAATTTCATAGTAATTCCTCTAGCCATTTTTACATGAAATAATAACACACAGACAAACAGATAGTTTTGACTTCGTCACGATTTCCCGCATTTATTATATGTAAGAAAGTACTCACTCGTAGGTATGCCCTGTCCATTAACAAACACGAAAACAGTTGCTAATAAAAATACAATTGTAGAATTCATTTTACAAAAGAAATCGTCGCACGATATATTATCTCAAAATACACACAATTAATGGTGTATTGTTCAACAATACACTACGTTTTTATACTTTGCTTATAAGTAAGTCGGGGGAATAACTTAACACAAGCATTACTAACGCGTTTATTATCCGCTGTTTTCCTCCTAAGAAACAAATAAGCAAATAAAATTAATTAGGTATGTAAATTTAATGCATACATTTACAATTCTCTGGCTGTCATCGATCAATGGGGTTAAGCATTTTAGGTGTGGTCATAACTTGGATGGGTGACCGTTTGGTACACAAATATTTAATTAAAGCGATTCTGTGTTTTGGACTGCTTCTACTTTGTGACTGTAATATATTTCTGGCTTAATCAGCAAATCCGGACGGTATGGTGACGTCACTATTTCCATTCGCCTTAACCTCATCCCAATGACCACGTTTATAAAGTGCATGTAGGAACTGTTATGACTTTCATTGATAAATATTTAATTTTCCTTGACCGTTTATGTTATTACTTTATTATTTATGCTATAATAAATAGGTTATATCCCTTTTACAGCCACCTGCTTAGTAATATGAGAATGACATTGTTATTAGATAAGAAATCATTTAGAATATAATTGCAAACTCAAATAACTTAATAAATAAACTAAACTAACTTGACAAATATTTAACTGAATGTACGCAGACGATTTTGAAAAAAATCATCTTGTGTCTCAGTTACTTCAGCCACCAAGCACTACCAACCATCCTAAGTACTTTATTAGAGTTTCGTAGGTACACCATGTGTTTTATGTTTTTTTCGTGATTAAAAATCTCACAATCCCCCTTGTTATACCTCTAGCAGGGCACTGTCTTTGTGAAAGTTATGACAATATACATATAAGTAATATAAATAACCCTGGAAAATCAACATAGCACCATCTAGTCCCACGGTAAGTAGAGCTTGTGTTGTGGGTACTAGACAACTGATATAAATACTTAGATATATTTTTTATACATAACATACATAGAAAATACCTAGACTGATACAAACAATCATACTCATGAATACAAATGTTTGTACCGTGCGAGGAAACGAATCCGCGACCATCGGAAGAAAAGCATCTATCCATATCCTATACCGCTAGACAACCGAGGCCGTCAAAATAAAAAAAAGGTTAGACTAAAAACAGGCCTATAGCAAATTGGAATATCTTGATCGCAACTAAGTTATTTTATAGCCAAATTTTATTAAATGATTCTATCAAATTTGAAGTAACCATGATTAGCTTTCGGAGTAAAAATTTCTTACTGTCAAAAAAAGTTTGAAACATTTTTGATAATAATAAAGAATAGGTTTGCATAATATATAACATAACAAGGGCATATGATACACAAAGGTCGTGACTTTGAATCTAGCCAACATCAATAAATAGTCAAATTCTATCAAAATAAATAATGATAAAAAACTGACAACTAACTAAATACCATATTCGATTCCTCGCATGATTAGTTGTATTCATAAGTATGTTTGTTTGTACTGGTAGATACAATAGTATAAAAAATATGTTGTAAAATATTAGAAAAAGAAACTTAAGTATTTCTTAACAGTTGTTTAGTATCTACATAAAACATAAGCTCTGCTTAGCTTGAGAATTAGAACCTGTTTATCAACGAATGGAAAGTTTCATTTAAATATACTCAGCGAAATGTGGATATGTCAAATGTTGCGTGAGATATTGATATAGTTATGCATAAAGTGTATATTATAAATACCTTATAGACGTACATATGCAATCATTATAAAATATATATTCACATAGTTTTTGTGGTCCCGGCATTGATGACGGCAGTCTATCACGGTAGCGTCGAAACACCACAACTTCGGCCAGTAGTGGCAGCACTCCTTCATAAAGGTGGACAGCATGTTGGTAAAGACTCGGGCCACAAACGCATTGAAGCTCGCGTTGTAACTCGACTCCAGCTGCGTCATCCTCAATTTCAGGCTACTCCTGGTCCCTATATAGTCGACAAAATCCTATTCCTTTTATATTATGTTTTATTTTATAGATTGTAAATTAGTTTATATGTTTTAGTATATTAAACTTCCGAGCTCCTTATAAAACTTGAATTAGTGCTAAGTAACGATTAACATTAAATCATCGTCAAGGTTCATTCAGCCTCTGGAATTCAGGAATCTCCAAAAAGGGCCTTCTTTCAATTCCAATGGGCCATTTACGTGTCCGTAAAAAAGACCGCGCAAAAAAGAGTGCTACACAAAAAGTATTTGAGTTTTATCTCGTTTGTTTACCATTTCATGTTTACGAGATGTCATAAAGTTAATACCACCTTTTGTCCTTTCGTCTCGTAACGGAAACGGGACAAAGGAGGGATCGGGCGAAGTGTGTCCCGCAAACAGTGAACGGGTTCGAATTATTTGCTCATATATTTCATCTGAAACTTTTTGTCAACACGACAGCCTAAAAGGATTTTGTCACTTTTTGATCTGTAATAAAACCTCTATATTAGTTAAACTTGGGTACCTATGTTTTATGTCACTAGAATAGTAAACAGGGTAACAGTCCACCTGATAGTTATAATAATAATAGCTCAAGACAATTCACACAGCGCCATCTAGTCAAATGCTAAGCAGAGCTTTTGTTATGGGGACTAGACTTTCTTTTCTAAATACAGACATAATATTCATAGAGAAAATCCAAACAAACGTATTCCTGAATACAAATATTTGTATCGACGAGGAATCGAACCAGCGACCATGTGCTAAACCGCTAAACCACCGAGGCCGTGTTATCATGTGATACCCATGATGTACCGCTCTAGTGTTAGCATTTCGGGAGACTAAGATATCATCTTGGTATTCTTTTATTCCACCCTATAAACCGAAACACGTATGCTACTTGGAGGTAAAAAAAAGATGAGACTGAGGTACCCATAAAGACGACTTTGTACAAAGTCTGGGTAGGGGGAAGAGGATTGTTAGTAATGTGGACTAATAACCTTATTGCTAGCAATATAAGGTTAACCTCTATACGGTTCCCCCTTGAAGTCATTGTGACAAATTCCTAGTGAATTTGTCACGGTGGGTGATCGGACCTGACTTCATGCATGCTCATCCTACCACTGGTGCCCCGCAAATGTAAACCGTTAGCGCAGGCGGGTGCACCATTCCATAATCATCAAAAAAAAATCTAGCTAAAATCCACTAAAACCATCCTGTTGTGTAATTTCGAATTTTTACTTAACTCTTTTAGATATATTTCATTTCTCTGCTCTGAGAAAAGCAAAAGGTCTCTATATAGTAAATTTTCGCTTCGAAAGGCAGATTTGACGTTGGTTCCGACTGGTCATTGTTCGGAATCAACAGACTATGATGGATTTCAATGTGCTCAGTAAAATATAGGCCAGTGGAGTGTAATGATTAGGTACAATGCAATTTGAATTCAACGGTTTTCGTAATTAGGTTGATATGAACGGTTAATAATTTAATAATTATCACTGTTTACATTATCTAAAGTTTTAATCGAGACCTGACTGTTGCTGCCACTTTAAATAAAATATAAATTGAACCATAATACCTAATGTATATGTTAGACCTACAATGAGAGTCACTGGCAGTTTTTATATATACTTTTATCCATATTCAAAATATGATGTTCTTTATATAATTTTTATTTTAAAATACTTCTGTCACTGCGCTCTGCAATAAAAGACGTCTGTTCAAACATCTACCTATTTTCATTAATTTTTTACTGTATATCATGACATTGATGGTCAAGCTATTTAGCAAACGACAACAATTTTATTCATTCAAAAATTTGAATAAATGTGTAAAAACTCTTTATTGTTCTTCTCATAAAAAAAAAACAATTACATATTTATGTACGAACATAATTACAATAAGATACAGAGGAAATAATGGCCGATTTCTTCCATTTGTATTCATGAGTATAATTGTTTGTATTGGTCTCTTTTTGTTTTCTATGTATAAAATATTTCAGTATTTTTTAAATTGTTTAGTAACCATAACACAAGCTCTGATTAGCTTGGGACTAGATGGTGCTGTATCCAGGGTTATTTAAAGGGTAATTCTCTGGGTCGTTATAATTATTTAACACCTAGGTAACTCAGAACTTGTAAATAGTGAAGTTTTTTTAGTGGATGATAATGGAATGGTGTACATGCCAGTGCTAACGGTTTATGCAGCGAGGCACCAGTGGAGGGTGATAGGATGAACAGGATGTGTCAAATTCACAGGGAATTTGTCACGATTGTTTCCAGGGGGGACCGCGGAGGTCATCCTGACATGGTACATTTCTAGCAATGGAATCATTAGTCCACATCACTAATAATCCCCTCCCCCCCAATAGTGTGAAGTTAAATCTTTCCCGGAGGAACTCTAACTAGGGAATCTAAGGAAATAATACAACACCAGCATCTCTTTCCGAGGTATCCTCGGCTTTAGCCACGTGTTTAATAAGAGCACACAAGAAATTGTCATGTCGTTCACAGGTACGGAAAATTGCTGTGCTGTAATGGAATTTTTTACTTGGTTAGTAACCAGAGCTTACTCTACAAAAGATACGTGACTCTAATTCTAGATTTGTGGATGAATGAATGGATGGTTTTACGTAAAAACTACTGAATGGATTTTAATAAAACTTTACAGTACTATAGTTTATACACTAGAATAACACATATATAGACAGTAAATTTTAAGTAAATAAAGTCACAGGCGCAGCTACTAAGTAATATTTTAATACATAACCTTCTTCACATAGTATAAAACGAAGTTGCTTACGTTGTCTGTTCGCATATATGTATTTTTTAAATTACGCACCAGAACAAGTTAGCAGCATGTTGCTGTAATATGTGTGTTTTATATTTTTTTTTAAATGTATATTGAGATGTAACATTTCTGATGGGTGGTGGAATACTGTTCCAACATTTAGTTGCCATAGCTCATCAAATGTAGAAAAGTTCAGCTTCCAGTATTGATACTCCGGACTTTTAAATTTTATCAGACCAAATAACAAACATACTATATGTAAATGTCGCCGTGATTCCATATCAAGTATCGAGTAAGTTATATTATAGAACAAGCCGCGAAATTCAAAGATTTGTAATGCATGCGTCCGAAATGCAATTTATTAAACACTAGCGAGCCGGGACGGGTCGCTAGTGTTTAATAAATTACCTTATATTCAACATAATTAAACATCAAACCTTGGTCCTTTGTGCCCTACTAATTAATAATGTGATCGTGGGAGCTCCTCGGAGCGCACACCTGCGTGGAACGTTCTGACGCACGGTCGGACTTCGGCCCAAGGGGACATCTCCTGTTATGGTATCTAGTTTCTATGCTACACAAGATGAATAAATTGATACAATTTTTAATTAAAGATGGCGCTGCAACATTTTATAAACGAACAGAAATTGTTAGATGAAGCTTCTATATTAAATGGATATAATTTAAGAATAGTTGTACTTAACTTTTTTTTAATAATATAAATAAAGTGTCAGGTACATCCCGTTCTTCCAAACCATTATCATATACGTTTATTAAAAAACAAAATAAATCATTAATCAATTAACATAGTCATAAAACAAAGTCGCGGTCGCTCTCTGTCCGACCCTATGTATGCTTATACCTTTAAAACTACGCAATGGATTTTGAAGCGGTTTTTTAATAGATAGAGTGATTCAAGAGGAAGGTTTATATGTATAATACATGTACACCTGGGCGAAGCCGGGGTGAGTAGCATTCTATGAAACAACTCAATAATTATTTGTAAAACAAAAATTTGCTCCACAAAAATCGATCTGGTATCACTGCACGGTGATACTAGACTGGTATCGTCATGGCAACACCACATAAACCGCAGGGTTTAAAACCATATCATTACCGGGAATACCGTTACATGGAAAGCGCGAGTTGTTTGTAACTACCAAAACTTGTATAATTGGCATCCAGTCCACAGTGGTTATTGAATTTAATAACGGAAACTTGCCCCAATAATACTATTACTGCTATAGGAAGATTACTAGGTGGAGCTACAAATCGCCTTCATTTGTCCCGGAAGGTCCCTAGAGGATTCTGTATTGAATCATAAAGGTGTCAACACAGATGGAGGTTATGATCTAAGATTTTAACTGTCCATATCTGTATACGTGGTGGGGGAAAGGCGAGGGTTATTCGTAATGGGCAATACAGGCCCAGGTTCGGCATTGGCTATGGTATACATTTCTTCGATGGACTATATTTGGGAACTGGCTGGTCAAGAATGAATAGCTTACCCTAACAGCAGTATACTCGTTCTTCTATGGTCTCACACGGTTATAGGAATCTTAATAATTCTGTCATTTTTCTTACAAACATTAATATGTGCATAATATAGACATGCGTGGCGAAAGTTAAGACATCACTTGTTAGTGAATTAGAGAGGGGGAATTATTTATTTATTTAAATCGGATATGTATCCATATTCCATATATATTAGTAAACAACTTTATAAAGTATGTTTGTAAATTACAATTTAATTCATATATTTGTGTATATGTCCAAGTCCTGAAGCACTGGGTCCGCAGCATTGCAGAGATGTCCAGTGTCTCCGGAGCGGACAATATTATATTTGATATGGTGTTTAATTATGTATAATAACAAACCAGTTGCGGATCGAAATTGCCGTAACCAGACCCTATATAACTCATGTCTGGTGGAGTCCTCATGGAAATTCATGGTGATTTTTCATGACGAATTATCTGACCTTATGTCGTTACCCTATCATCTGCCAGTGCAGAAAGTTGTTAGTTTATTAAAAAAATAACTGCTTTAATAATTTATATAAGTTTTAAGGAAATCAACAATACATACATAATGTTAAGATATACTTCGATATTTTATGTTCACGGCTGTGAAAGGACCTTTATCTTAAATACCCATCGTAGTTTATAGTCAATTTAATATGTTAATAGGGCTATATAATTTTATAGGGATGTATGAATACTATTTCAGTTATAGGGGAGCATATTGTTTCATACAAGGATCTGAAAATTACGTACGTAATTAAGTACAAAAAGAACAGAATATTTGGCGGACTTAACACCATGCGGTATTTTCTAGAAGTCAATCATAAATAGTGCTGATAATAATTGTTATTGAGATATAATGATATATATAATACTATATATATATATGATGACCTCGGTGGTCTAGCGGTCTAGCATACCGCTTTACGTCCGATGGTCGCGGGTTCGATTCCTCACACGGCACAAACATTTGTATTCATGAGTATGATTGTTTGTATCAGTCTGGGTGTTTTCTATGAATAATTACATACTATTCATTTGTATTTAAGAAAAAAAAAATATCTACGTACTTGTATCAGTTGTCTAGTATACCCATAACACAAGCTTTAGCTAGCTTAACTTGGGTCTAGATGGCGCTGTGTGAGTTGTCCTGAGATTATTATTATTATTTTTATCCAAAAATTCTCATCTCCCCTCCCCCATTATTATTATTATTATTATTCTTTATTTTTTCTCAGCTTTTGCTGGTTTTCTCCACACTTACGGGCCGAAACCAAGTAAGTGCAGAGTGTGTTTATGTGTGTGTGCGCGTGTATGTATGCGTGAGTGTGTGTGTGTACTTATTGTGTGCCTGGTGTGACTGGTGTTATATCATTTTCATCGATTTCGAGAAATTTTCGGATTATTATTATTATATAACACATACAAAATAAAATATAGGTAGAGGTAAGGTTTTATTATTAAAATTCATTTAAGGTTACCAGTTCGACATTTTATTTTGTATGTATATGTATTTTTGCAATTGGTTGAAAGTAATCCATACTTGCAGATATTATAAATATGGAATTCTGTCTCTTCGGAACCTTAGGCCTACCTTTTATAATAAAAAAAATAGATGTGCCTGCGGTTCCAACTACATTAAATTTCAATATCCATTTTTTTATAAAAAATATAGCCTATGTGTTATTCTGATGCCTAAGTTACATTACTGTAAAGTTTCATCAAAATCCGTTTAGTAGTTTTTACGTGAAAGAGACCAAACGTCCATACTCACAAACTTTCGCGTATATAATATTAAGATTAAATACAATCTGGAAAGGGGTGAAATAGGTGATGAAACTGTGCAAATATAGTAACGGGTAATAGGTAATGGACATATAAAATACAAAGGACATACAAACTATCGTATTATCCAACTCTCGCAGAGCATTACCAATGGAGATAACAACAAAGGCAATATTACTACTCCCGTTTATTCCCTGAAGGCTACACTTTCAAAGCAAACAGCCGAGCTAAATGAATTGACAATTCCACCGAAGTGAGGATTTAGCGAAACATACGAGGAACGTTGCGAAATTGTTTTTATACTCTCCTCAGATGGCATTGTTAAGTTTGAATTGTTTTATGAAATTTAGAACCGTTTGTGTGCAGTGGAATTGGTTCGGATCTCATTGATTGATTTGCTAATTTGCGGTTTTTTTTAATCATCTTGTATTACTTGTAAATAGGTTTATAACTGCGGTTCAGTGGTCTAGCGGTTTAGCACACTGCCTTACTTCCGATGGTCGCGGGTTCGATTACTCGGCCGCAAACGTTGATGAGTATGAGAGTTTGTATCGGTCTGGGTGTTTTCTATGAATATTATGTATGTATTTACGAAAAAAATGTATCCCTAACACAAGCTTTAGCTAGCTTAACTTGGCTCTAGATGGCTGGATGGCTGTTCATTTCACAATTATTGAATAGAACTGGTTCGCATGGAATTTAACTTTTTTTATTAAAAAAAGCTTAGAGTAAAAGTAGCCTATGTTACTCATTGTAAGACTAATCTTACAATGAGTAACATTGATTTTGACGGCACTTTCACTATCAGATAGTTAGCTGTCAAAATCGGTTTTTATAAATTATCTATAAAAGTACTTACAAAAACTGTATTCAACTGAATAGTAGGTGCAAAGAATGAAATCGTTTAACTGGAATAGATTGACAAATAGCATGGGGTTATCGGCAGTTTGATGCCAACAAAGGATGCAATTTGTCAAATCAAACAGCTTCCCATTGTAAACATACGGTTCTCAATTATGAACGTCACCGTTACGTTTCAAACGTATTATAAGTAATAATAAATAAACAACCTTGGACAATTAACACAGCGCTATCTAGTCCCATGCTAAGCAAAGCTCGTATTATTCGTACTAGACAACTTATTTCAAATACGTACATACATTATCTTCGTAAATTATTGCAAAATATTGTATGTAGAAAACACCCAAATCGCAACAATTACACTCATGTATACGAATGTTTGTACCGTGCGAGGATTCAAACCTGTGACCATTGTATGTATATAAGGCGTAGAGGTAAACGTCTAGACCACAGAGACCGTCAATAACTAGGATATATTGGTTGGGGTAAAAATGTCATCAGCTTGTACTAATGTAGATATCTTTTATGTTAAAGCAGGTTTGAAAACATCAGCGTGTTCGGACGAAATAGCCATGTGTATGTTTTATGACTGAGAAGATATTTAGCGGCTTCCATTCTTGAATCGTGGTGGTTGGTGTGAAGCGGAAATTGCAAGGGGTCTTCAGTAAGTACAATAAACTTAACTCTAGAGAGAGGTAAAAGTATTTTGATGGAGATTTTTTTGATTGGTGTATATAGAATCCTGTAGGCAATTGAGCATATCGTATATTCTAGCAAAACAATAGTGAAGTCAGGTCGTATAGAAATACTATGAAATTTGTTGTTACATGTATATATTATGGTATGACCATAAAAGAGCCTATATTTAAAATTTCAGATCAGACAGACACACTAACATTCCTGCTATTGTATTTATTATATTTGTATAAAGAGCAAAACGCAGCACGCTACTGGTGAAGAAATATTTCCGAATGAGCGGTAGATTCAAAAATAAGTAATGACTCTTCAAAAGTGCTTCAAAAGTAAGTTCATTTAAATAAAGAACTTTGTAAGCTAACATATGTTCTGTTGTCCCTATTCTTAGCATTCTCAGCCAACTGAAACAGTCCTTTCTACGAACACAGTCAAGAAAACCGTAAACCGCATCACTGTGTCTCCCAAACCACGACGTTGCCAAAATCACCGACCTCATTTGGTGGAAGCCATTTAAATTAAAAGAAGAAGAAGAAATAAAGAACTTTCAATTTTTTATTATATTCTTGTATAGATATGCCATAAGTATGTACGTATACATATGCAGGTGTAATATTGTATTCATTTTATTTTACAGAGTATTTAGAAGTTAGTTAAACTACATGAGTACTTAGAATTACAATCCTTAGCAAATTTGGTACAATTTTTAGGCAAAGAGTAAAATGAATAAAGGAAAGAATAACATTATACATTTTGCCAGTAGGTAATATCTAATGAATCCTCCGATTCACAAATTAGATTCAATGCGGCACTCAATTTAAGAATGTAACGCTTTTTCGAAAATCAAATCAACCAATCACAGGCCTTTGCAAATACATCATCAATCATGGTGGCGGAGATTTGAAATAATAAATTTAAAAAAGGAATAACATCTGGCCTTTTCGCACGGGCATAGTCAGGACGGCCATCTTACAATTTCAGTTGTCAATGATATAATATATTCTTTCGGTGAAGATTCATTCAATGAGCTTATAGAATATTAAGTAGGGATAGGTAAGTATTTTTATACTGACTGTAGGTTTTTATTTTTCGAATAAAAAAGAAATATTTAACTTTTTTTTTAAATAATTGGAAAAGTGTACACTCTATCTCACTTCTTTTAATTACAGTGATATGGTCGTCCTCCGGAATGACAACGCATTAACATGTTGATGTAATATCCATAGGCCCATTACTCGTACTTGTAGGTGATGTATATCACTTGGCTTCAGATGAACTTGTTTACCATTTCAATTATATAAATAAAAAAAAACTTTGATCATAAATAATGGAATATATATACCTTACAAACAGCGATCTTATCTGGAATTGCTGCAGTGGTCCTGGAGTTTACTTTTCTCATAACAAAATCCTCTTTCTCTGTAAGATGTAGATTAGTTTTATACATTAATAATAATATTAGCTATAATTTATAACATTTTTTCACAGTATTATTTTACATAATACCAGCTTCTGAATATCAACATCGTACTATCCATCAGAAACTAAAATATCATTCTAAATCTGGGTAAATGGCGATCGTCTACGGTGCCTTTTTCCATACACTTTAACAGCAATGGTATTTCCGAACCGATACGATATTGAAAATTACAAGAAAAGAGCTTATTCTTTCTAAAAACGCCTGCATTTCTCATAGTGTTGCGGGTACTCATGGCCGGCGGCAATCATTTACCATCAGGTGAGCCGCATAGTCGTTTGTCCTCTGTTCGAGCGCTATCGAACATGAGCTATTGACAGCTGCTAGGCCGGGACACCTTTCACTTTGCCTTGCGCCTACGACGTCACCGCACGCGTACCTTATTAATTAGATAATGATCCTTGTAATATTATAACTCCTCGTATTATATATAATAATTTACAATCCACTACTCATTTTATTTACGAGTCATCAACACCTCTATAGTATAAAAAATACTTTCTCTAAATTACACATAATATATCACTATGTAGCAGGCAAACGAATCTGTCTAATAGCCGTTTTATCAGGTCATATAATGTTTACAGCGGTCGATTATTTTGGTGCTTGTATGGAGTGCCAACAAGGGGGTTGGTGCTTAAAATTTTAATGCAATTTTTAAGAGGTACTCCGCAACACGCCGCCGGCTATATTCCGTCATTGTTCCCTCAGTTAATGTCGGCCATTTTGCTTTTTGAATATTTTAAACGGCTGCAACTCGTTATGGCGTGTCTTTATTAGATACAAACATTAAAACGTGTTTAATCTGTTAATGGAAACACATTGCTTTTTAATTAAGTGTGACTTTGTTAATGATAAATATAGTAATGGATATCTTTCTGTGAATTGCTTTGTTTTTTATATAATCACTTACTTGTGTTGTTTTTATTATAAATTGTCGATTGATAATTGTAATAGGTAATTTGTTCTAGAATATTCGTGTCATTAATAATTATAATAACCCAGGATAATTCACATAGCAACTAAACTAAGCGTGTTACTTGGTTGATTATACTACTACTTTGTTTTTAAAATCACTTACCTGTTTCGTTCTGGTAATAAATTATAGTATTTTTAATGGCAATTTGTTCTAGAATATTCGTGTAATTATAATAACCATTCAAATTCACTTAGCGGTATCTAGAACTAAACTAACACAGCTTATTATATACACTAAACAACTAAGGAGGATTGTTAGTAATGTCGACTAATAACCCCATTACTAGCAGTGTACCATGTCAGTTTAACCTCCAAGCGGTTCGCTTTGGAAACGCGGTTTCCTGTAGGAAAGCTGGAAAATAATTTTTAATCAGTGGGTGGAAAATATTCAATAAAATAATATACAATCCTACTGTATTATTTTATCTGTAGGAAACAACTCCATAAACAAATGAATTTTATTGACTCAATTTGCATAACTTGGTCCTCAATTGTAGTTTACATTGGCGCCGAATTTTGCTTCCGGTATCAGTTATTATGTTAAATAGTTTGATAATTATATTCTAGATGTATACTATATCTTATCTATACTTCTATAAGTATATACGTCTATATAAAATTATAAATGTGAAAGTGTGTCTGTCTGTCTATTTGTTGCATTTTCACTACTAACAGATTTTAATGAAGTTTGACGTGACGATAGATATATTTACAAGGACGGCCATTATTTCTTTAAAAATACAGATGAAGCTTAGTCGTTCCAATTTCATAAAAAAAAAACATGCTGATTGTAGTATATGTGGGAAAGAGAAGGAAGCATCATGTCGTCTCGAGCGCACACTGCTAGCGTCATGAAGCTATTAAGCTGAGAATGGCATATGAGAATAGTGGTGTGTGTTCGAGAGAATTAAAAATACAAACAGTACACTATTTATAACTAACTAGAAAATTAATTATGAGTTGTACCAACATTAACTTACTTAATGAAATAACGAAAACGATTTGCTCTTGTAGCAGTCCTAATAATATCTTGGAATGATAGTTATCTCTGGTCTTGGTCGCAACTGACCTTTACGTCGTCACCGAACGATATGGAGTGAATACAGATGGCACTCCAAACCCGCAGAAGTTCTTATGGAGCGGATGTAGGCCAACTCTTGCCTGACAGATACGACTTAAGACTGAGGGCATCGGATCCCCGGTCGAATTTTACTTACGAAAAAGAAGAAAATTACCAATTCCAGCCAGTAATATCTAGGTATGTACATAATATATAGTAATAGAATACACAAGTCAGTTTGAAATAAGTATGTAAATTCATTCCCAGCTTGGAGATTTGTCACGCGACGGTCGACTCTGTTTCATTTCGTAAAGAATTTCTTTGAGGTTGTACATAGATTTATGAAGATACAGGCTGGATGCTGATACGGCATTTTGTAGATCAACAATTGTATCTACATATCTGCGAATTAACTGTGAAAAATAAAATTATTGCCGATTTCTAGCAATGTCTATTTCGGACGTGATAATTATTTTAAAAATGTATATAAGTTATAATTGAATTTATTGTGTGGAATAAATTTGAAATGAATAAAACATGCACATAATATTACAATATTATAAAGTTATTATTGTTTAATAAGAATAATAGTTTCAGGTTTTGAGTGAAATGAAAAATGTACCTACAATAGTTGTTTTTATACAAGTATAAATTAATAACAATGTACCTCATCCATTTTGTTATTATTGTAATTCATTGTAGTGAACGTCTTTTAAATTCCTTTTTCCGTGTGTGTTGTGCGTAGAGGTCTCTATGGTTTTCCTTTTTCTCCTATTTCCTTAAAAGAACATCCGTCCGTTGTGTTTTCATTATAAAAGTGTTTTTATCCAATTAATACGATTCAATTAGTGAGCCGTTTTGTTTTCCTTTTTCTCATCGACTGGTCAAAGCCCGTTTTTTCCTTCAACGTGTGTGGGTCACTAAATGTTATTAGAGTAATGGTATTATTTTTATTCTATTACTTACAAAAGTACTATTTTTCTCATTTATTTTATGTAGTGGAGTGAACGCAGATATCATCTGCCCTACGATTGCTCGCCATTTCTCTTTACTGGCTGCCATTCTGGTACACTCTGGTGGAGTGGACCGCCTACCGCTGCTTCGGCATGGTCCGTCTATGGTATGGTTTAAATGGGGTTATACAAAAGTATAGAGATCAGTAATACATACATCTACGAAGACTTTTAGTCCGCGAGCCAGAGCTTAATTTCGTCATTAATATCCTATCGTCCGAAAACTTCTAAAATTGTGAATATAGATATATTATAAAGCCTAGGGAACGTAGACTGCGGTTTCTAGGGTGGATTGAGGAACAGGACCCTCCCAAACCTTAACTAATATTGAAGTTTAGAATCGGGAGGAAATTAGTCAAATCGACCTGTCGCTGGCTCGCGGGCTATTTCTGAAAAGACGTCACCACATTATATGAAGCCAGTGGTATATTCAATATAAATTCAAAATATCTCTATTCATGTAGGTCTATTACAGACTCTTATGATATGTCAAATCTACCGTCAGTTTGGAATGATAAATATTTTTTATTGCACTTAAATACATTTATAAGTATATTAATTACAACTAATGTTAACAAAAGAGGACTTATCTCAATAGAGCGTGGCATAGGAAGTGTTGAATGATTTGAAAAGCTGACAAGAAACTCAGCTCATATTCTTTTCAAATAAATGTTATACATGTTTACAATATTACAGATTCATTTTTAAATTCAAATTTGGGAGAATAAGACGACCACTAGCATATGATATTGAAAAAACAAATAGTCTAATCAGTGTTTGTAACTCAATTAAGTATCAAGTCAAAGTGAGTATTTCTGTCTATTGCCATCGATCATGCCTCTTAGTTTGTAATTTGTGTTTAATATATAATGCAGCGCAATTACTATATATTATATACAGTATAGAGACATAACGCTTAAGTCCTCTGAAATGATAAAGTATGAAAGTACACTTTACAAGGTCACATGACGATATGATATCTGCGTTTATGGGTATAAAGTTGGCGCGTCATTAATTTCCATTAAGTGGGTCTTCAGCTTGCTTGTCATTTCGATTAAACACTTAAGTAATATGACAACAGCCTCGGTGGTCTAGCGGTTTAGCACACCGCTTTACTTCTGATGGTCGCGGGATCGATTCCTATTTGTATTCCTGAGTATGATTGTCTGAATCGGTCTGGGTGTTTTCAACGTACATTATGTATGTATTTACGAAAAATAATATATATCAGTTGTCTAGTACCATTAATACAAGCTCTGCTTACCGTGGGACTAGATGACACTGTGTTAATTGTCCAGCGTTATTATTATTATTATTATGACGATGTTTTTACTCGATTCTGAAAATAATTAAATACACCATACGATTAATTTATTTCTCATTAGTTATAATAAAAAATAAATAAGCAGCATTTAGTATGGTCATATTTGATCTTGCGCGTATTTTCAAATATAGAATTTACATTCCGGTATAAACCATTGCTGATACCAATTTATTTTCGCGGCTATTTTTAAATAAAGAATGCAATGTTTCTCCACAGAAAAAATGCGAGAAAAAATTAAAAAACAAGAAGAATTACTTAAAAAGAGGTCGCAACTACCACAAACCTCATTCGTACACTCGCGAGCGCGTTTTATAACGCGCGAAGAAAGCTCCGTGTAAACATAGAGCGACTTATGAGTGCAGCCTCAAGGGAAATAAGAGGTGCCACGTCCTGTGTTTGTGCCTCTGACCTCTCAGGTGCGGAATAAACATGTATGGAAAATAAAGTGGAAGGTGTTTTATGTCTTTCATATAAATAAACAATATAACAACTATATACCCATTGGCGCAGTGGTGGAAATGTCCATCATAAGTTTGATTCTTTTGTATAAAGTCGAAGAGATACTTTATACAAAAGTCAGATATTAATCCTCTAGAATGGCAACGAATTACACGGCCTCAGTGGTCTAGATGTTTAGCTCACCGCTTTACTTCCAATGGTCTCGGGTTGGATGACTCGCAGTATATAAACCTTTGTATTCATAAGTATGATTGTTTGTATCGGTCTGTGTGTTTCTAGGTATATTATGTATGTGTTTACAAAAAATATCTATGTATTTGTATAAGATATCTAGTACCTGTAACATAAGATATGCTTATCTTGGGACTAGATGGCGTTGTATGCATTCTGCAGGGGTATTTTTATTATTTTATACATATATTACCATGTCCATTCTGCTGTTCATATATGAGACCAATAAAATAATACATATTGGCAACCAACAAAAATTTCAATTTAACATTCCAAATTTAAATAAAAAAAAAGGTTAGCTTTTTAAAGACCTTGATTCCAACTACAGACGAATAAACCTATAAAATGCAATATAGTTTTTCAAAATTAGTCTCAAGCGTATTATTATTAAAACACTTAATAGCTTGATTTAAGAAACTGTTGTCCAATTAAAGGCTTAGGTCATTAATAAGAAGTATCGAAGTACAGACAGACAAATTACGCAATCAATAATTCTCTGTAAATCAATCATTTCTAACCATAAAGACTAATTTGATTAAACAGACTTAAGAGAATGCTAAGTGATTTTCAACCCTATTGTTGTTGTAATAAGATTATGGGAAACGGAAGTGTTTTCAGGTTTCGTGTAATCAAAACCATCTGTCATGCACAATGATTGAATTTAACGTCGTTTTGATTTATAAGGACGTCTCGATGGAACGATCAGAATTGTACTTCAGACATAGCAGCGGCTTTATTTGGTATTATGAGATTATACGAGGAATATAATGTTTAAGTGAGTTTTGTGAAAATTTGAATAATAATATTAAATCAAAATTACCATTCAAAATATTCAGAATCTTTCAAAATTGATTAATTTTTAGAAATATAATAGAAAGTTTATTTGATATTAAGTAAATAATAAATAAGATATATATATTTAAATCACACCAATGTGGAGAGGGAAGACTGTTAGTCTTAAGAAATAAGGATCCCATTCGTTCAATCTTCTTTCAGAAAATCAGTTTTTATTTTCACTAGATGGCGTTGTTCAATTGCTGCATCGCGCTATGTTTTCGTTTTGAGTTACTTATATATTATAAGTTGTAGCTATTTACTAAGTACCTTAGCGTTACTTGTATACATGATATTTAGCATTGTGTTAATTGTGATCCTACTAAAATTTGTATTGAAGTAAATAAATACATTTTGACACTAAATAGTATTTTTGAACATCGAGTGTACATAGTACACCATTTTTTTATACTACAATTGTGGCAATAATCTCATTGCCAATAATGTATCATGCATATCTTACATTATGCATATCTTCATGCTCTGTAAAACTATCCAAAAGTATTAGTACAAAGTGTATAATAATTTAAATTCAGTCACATCCTCATGCCTTCCTATAAATTACGCGGGTTGCCGTATCTCAAGTGCTAAGCTAAGTGAACTAGCAGAGTAGTCCAAAATATAATAATGTGGCAACACAACAGAAACATACTTTTTTTTATAAAAAAGCTTATTATAAAATTGAAGGATTTATAAATAATTATAATGTTTCCGTGGAAAATATCTAACTTAAAATTCATAGCGCTGACAATGTTAACGGTTTCTATGTTGATTGTCGCATGCCTCATCATCATCATCATCATCGCAGCCCGGAGGACGTCCACTGCTGAACATAGGCCTCCCCTAATCCTTGTTAATGTAAATAAAATTAAAACAATATTTATTTAAAACAGCAACACACAAGTTTCTTGCTCATTCTTCTTGTGATGAGCGATAGAATAAAAAAACTTGACTATTGCTTGTATTAAGCAAAAGTAAAATATTAAGTTTATATGAATAAAGATTATTTCTATTTCTATTTTATTTGTGCAATTATGAATCTGATCAACAGTACAATTTTGCATTTTTAGACCAGAGCTGTTCTTTATTGAGATAATGGTGAATGAATTCTAGAATACATAGTTTATAGTTGTAGTCTTAGAATAGTGCACCCGCCTGCCCTGACGGTTTATGCTGGCGTGGCATCAGTGGAAGATGAAGAAGCATCAGCTCAGGTCAGTTAGCCCGTCATAGTAAATTCACCACGAATTCGAATAAACAATTATAAAAAAAGTCAAATCTTCCGTTAGTTCTAAATACAGTTCAATCCTACAAGGGCTAATAAGAAACTCTAACGCAAACATAGTAAAATTGAAAAATGAGACGGCTTAAGCGATACTTAAGCTATCTCTTCATAGAAACCTTTGAATAAAGGAAAAAACGCAGAAGGTGGTAAATGGTGTATGACTGAAATAGAAGAAAATGATAGAACAATATTAGATATAAATAAAAATTTGAATTTTGTGAAAAAGGTATTATTCAATAATATTATGGTGTGGTATAGAGTCTCAAATCACTAATTACCACCCAATCAAAGTTGTCACAGGCAGATTTCCCACCACCTCTCGTCTGCAATTTAATTAACTATACCAGTGGAGTTTGCCTCTGAATTAATTAATCCATAATTAATTTTATAAGTCTCATTGCTCATTTTTTCCCCTCAAAGTCGGGAAGTTTCAATTTGCTGAAGTTCGCCGAAATTAATGTGGATTCTTGATTTTTTTTTGACGTTCGCTTAAGACATTGTTTTCAGGATTCTGCGACCACTTAAGAAGGAACTCTTATAATCGTTTTGAGACGTTTGTTTCATCTTAAACTCATTGTCTTTATATAACTGCTGCTGTCTCATGGATTTATTTGTTTGATATAGTATTTCCATTTTTCCAAAGTGAGACCGAAGCGAGTTACTAGTATATAACAAACTTTTTTTATTTAAGGGTTTAGGACATTGCTCAGTGTTATAGCCCTGCAGTACTGTGATCTACAGAGATCTACTATGCTCTCTTGCTCATTCTATACCTAGGCCTAGCACAACGTTAATTCTAATACATACAAAACGTTTTAAAGTTGTTATATGTTTATCTGAGCGTTTTTACACGTCAATCACAAATGGCATAACTTATATGAATGAAATTCAGAAAGCTTACAAAATATATTTTGTAAACTTTCGGAAATATTTCATGTTTGTTTCATTGCAACTTTGTTCACATAAAGGTATAAGGTATTGTATAATAAATAGTGTATAATAAAAATGTAATATAAATAAATAAGAAAGAAGAGAAATAAACACAGGAATTAAAAATTGGTCGAAAGGTTGTCGCCACAAAGAAAGCGACAAACATTAAAAAAAAAAACAAAATTTATAAAATAATATTATTTGGAAAACCAGGGGTACACGAAGCTACGGGTTCAGTAAATCTATACATAGAAATAAAATTGGAGTCTGTTTGTAATATTGAAATAACCGTTTTCTGCACATGCTACATGCATTTATATTCATATAAATATAAATACGGCACATACATCAAAATAACATTTTTTACAATTTTGGTCTGTCTGTCTGTCTGTTCCGGTTTATCTCTGAAATGGCTGGACAGATTTTGAAAAAACTTTTTTTGGCAGGTAACTGATAAATTAAGGAGTAACTTAGGCTACTTTTATTTTAGTAAAATAAAGTTAAATCCACGCGGACGAATTCGCGAGTACAGATAGTATATAATAAAGTCGTTCAATCCACGTTGTTTATTAAATGGAACAATATATAATTATCTTATTATATTTTAACGCAGCGACATAACCCGATTCAATTTTCCGAAGAATTAACCACGACCGGGTTAAGCCGACTATCCATTTGGTATGATGAAAAAATAACTTGTTTCGTTCAAGTGGAAGGAACCGGATTTTGTAATAAAGATTATAATGAATTGCGACTTCAAAGCTTAGGTTTATCACCACAATGTAGTTTGTTACTTCGACTCGTCTAAGGCGGAACTCCTTCATGGTCACAATACCTTACTATGCATACTTACAAACTTTCGCGTTTATAATATTATTAAGATACAAAATTGTATTGATACTTGGTAAAAAATTCAAATATTCAAGAACGTCTCGAAAAATAGAAATAATATTCTGTATACTATAAATAGCATTTCTATTCACTCTTTCACACTCACAATACTTATCTCCTTGACCAAGTAGTATTTTGCCAATTTCGCTAGACTTTCAAATTCTGCTTTCGACCGTAAATTAAGGACATAAGGTTTATTTCAGAGCAAATCTGCTCACAATAACTGTTCAGCTACCAAGTCTAAACAAGTCGAAGGTCCAACAATTTAGCCGTAAGATTTTCACGGCTGTTCAAAACTTTCAAGCTGCAGACAAAAGAGATGAACAAGAAAATTGTTTCAGACGCTTTTATCGGGGCTACGGGTGGGATTTATCTGAAATAGGGATGCAGTCGGGAGCGGAAAGTTCGCTTTCGCCCGTCGAATTAAATAACCAATATGGATTAAATATTGTCATCGAATATTAAATCTTAATAAATGGAAATGTATTTTACGTTGGATTGTTATTTCAGTTCCTATAAAAACAATAAAGTGAAATTAATGTATATTGACGACAGAGTTAGTTTATGACTATTTATTTATTTTATTTTTAATATATTAGATTTAGTTTTGCTTGTTAACAAAACAAAAATTGTACAAATTTAATTCTAACTTATTTAAAATGTTAGTATTATTTAACATTTATGATGTTTGTAGTGCAATAGTAATTTATATATGGCTGTATATATATATATATATATTTATAAATTTCGATAAATTTATATTGTAAATTTTAATAATAATAACATACACATTTCACAAGTCTTATCTCGAATGTAGTAGACCTAAATAAGTAAATAAATAATCCCAAGTTAAGCTATCTAAAGTTTGTGTTATGGGTACTAGATAACTGATAAAAATACATCGATTTTTTTTATAAAGACATACATATAGAAAACACCCAGACTTATACAAACAATCATACTCATGAATACAAATGTTTGTGCCGTGCGAGGAATCGTAGCCGCAACCAGCGGACGTAAGGCGGTGGGCTAAACCGCTAGACCACCGAGGCCGTCAATTCAGACAGAGGTGAATGTAACATTAGGTTGTGTAACACTTGACATCCTTGAATTTCACTTTGGACTTTTCAGAGTAAGGTTTCGGTTCGATTCCTTGCACTATCCAAACATTTCTATTCATGAATATTAGCTGGGTGTATCCATTCCCTTATGTGCTTCTAGCTGCACTTTTGCGTAATGCTACAACTGCGAAGCCTGCCGTCCATATATTATTTATGCGGTTGCAATAACTTTAAGTGCATCTCGTGAAACGACCTCAAGAGACTTGAAAGCGGTGCAACTAATGTTGCGTACTCATTCATACATGAATTCAAAGTTGCTAATTTGTACCTAATTGATTTTGCGTAAAATTAATATCCACACTAATATTATATGTACTGTAGTGTTTAATGAGGGTGGTATGATAGGAATGGTACGTAATAAATATACTTGTATACCTTAATAATACCTGTGTTACCTTAATAAACCAGTCAGCGATAGTATAGATGTTGTCAGCCACAGTGGTCCAGCGATTTAGGACATTACTTTACTTCTGACTTCGGTTCGATTTCTCTTACAGTACGAATTTTATTCATAAGTATGATTGTTTGTGTTGGTCTGGGTGTTTTGATTGTACATAATGTATCTATCAGTTGTATAGTCCCCATAACACAAGCTCTGCTTAATATGTGACTTGATGGCGCTATGTGAATTGTCCAAGAATATTATTATAAGATAAAAATAACTTTGGTAAATTTTTTGTAAAATTTTTGCGATAGGCTAACAGACCAGATATCAAACTTATCTTGTTAATCTCCACTGATACCTCGCCAGCGTACATCGTTAGTGTAGGTGGGTATATTTCGTACAAGTCCATATTATTATATAAGGTCTATTAAAAAACACGGCAATACATACATTTTTCTTTATCACTTTTCTCATTACGTATCCAGAATCACTTGTGTGAATATGTCTCAAAGATTTCTCACCCAAAACTTTCGCGTCTCAGAGCAAGAATTTGGACCCAAATGAATAATTTCCTATGACCCGGGGACATTCTATTACAATAAGAAAATCAATCCGGGGTCGCAGATTTATCGCTCTATCCGCATTCCACTTCGGGACAGTTTTTGTCACTGCCCCGGGAACCCAATCCCCTTTGAGTTATAAGGGTAGTTTTAAGCGAAATTGAACATTAGTATGGCTGATTTACATGGTCGCAGCTTTTACTTTTTTGACGTTGTATGCGCCCATCAATTATTGACTGGAAACTTAGGTCCTTATCATATTCATTTTCGAGATGAGTCTGCTGTCACCCATACAATCTAGATGTTGTATAAATAATAAATTCTGTTCTGCTTGCTAACTTGATTTATTAAGTACATGGTGCATCCGTGCACCATAAATATGTATAATTCTTCTGTGACCCATACAATCTGGATGATATGATAAGTTTTGGACTGCATGCCAACTTGATTTATTGAGTACACGATGCTTGAGTGTGGACTGATGCTTGCTAATACAGACATATTTGGGTGTACTGAAGGGAAAATGATAAGTTTGGGTGCTATATGGATGCGGAGCGGTGTAAAATGCAGACAGTTTTAGTCTTAAGCGAAGCTGGTATTTTAAGCGAAATTGAATATTAATATAGCTTATTTACAACGTGATCGCAGCTATTAGTTTTTTGTCATTGTATGGGAACATCTATTATTGATTGGAAACTTAGATCTTGCTCATACTGTTTTTCCTTTTATTCAAGTGATTGGAATGATAAATAAACGGACAACTCATCTGTTGGTAAGTGGTAACCGTCTCCTATATTTATGAACAGTAGGTACTTAAGATATCGTGTTATCATGATTGTTAGTTACTATTCCGTCTTTATGCCATCTTAACTTGTAATTTCATCTTTCAACCAATCTACAGCTTACAAACCAAGCTATTTTGCGTCTGAAATAGAGAGAGAGAGAGAGAGAGAGAGTGAGTCTCTCTCTCTAAAAACCACTAAAAGGTATTTCAGTCTGAGATACGTTTTAGTGGTTTTGTATCCACTGGATAGGTAGATAAAAAGTGAGTGCAAAAAATCATATGACTTATATGAAGTGGTAGACTTCACAAAGTCTACCACTTCATATTAGGTAAGTCATATGATTTTTTGGTGAACATAATAATTGAATTTGAAAAATAATTTAACGTCCTCCATCCATTGATTAAAAGTAACTATCACAGAAAAAATATATGTACGGGTACTTCGTTATAGATTTACACGTCGATTAATATGTCATTAACATGACCATCCATCCCGTTTTTGTTTAGTTATTTATCTCGACGCCTACAATTGACCTAGAGACATAGATATTCCGTTATCAGAATTTCTATGTACCAAGAATTACTTAGATTGTACAGGTGTATTAAAACAAAATCTATATTGCTGGAATTTTTCTTGCCTCACTTATCAAATGTGTTTTTTTTCAACGAATCGAAACATGATCATACTATGTCTGATCTCTGAGAAGAATTTATCCCAAAATGCTATAAATAGATCACATTCTCTATAGGGACCGACGAAGAAACTTTATACTATACAAAAATAGTAATTAATTTACTATTATCCCAAGTTATTGTTAGCCGATTAACTTGTAACGTAAATATCCCATGGGAATGTATCGATCAATACACACCTTCACAGAAATTGGACGTGAAACTTAACGGGCTAATCCCGTGACCGCTCCTAACTTGCGACAGCTGATCCCAGGACTATACCACCTAGTCGAACATATACAACTGGCATGTGAAGTACAGTAGTAGTGGTATATTTTATCCACAAGTGGATAGGCAAAGGTACGAGACCATACAGCCTAATCTTCAATAGTATTTCCATGAAATTAAAAAATTCTTCAAGGCGATATCGCCAAATCTTTTCATTAATTATAAGTTTGTGTTAAGTCCATGTATGTGTCCATAATTGAAATGTTTATAATTCTCCGATAGTTGCTATGATAAAGTCGTAAATTGGTTTAAAAGTTGCAGTGCATTTGAATAGTTCTTGAAGCGATGGCGGAATAATCTTATATAGTTCTTTATGTGAAGTACATACACATTATAATAATTAAAAACTCGTATAAATAATGTATATAGCTTTATAGGTATTAATATGTGATGATATAATGATGATAATGATCATTATAACCTGTTTTCAACTCGTTTATAACATTTAACAAAAAAAAAAAAAGAAAATAGCACAAATTTTAAAGGTAAACCAAAGTAAGCAATATACTCATACGTTAAGCACCATTCCTGGTCTGCTCCTCCTGGGTACGCTTCACACAGGTCCTGGATCACGACGAAATATTAATTGTTTGTTTTAATTGAATTTTTACTATCGTTAATTAAATGATTTCAATCCTTTAAATCCGTCTTTCCCACTGAACTGACTGGGCGCCAGAGAGGGTGTTATAGTGCACAACAGATGGCGCTTTCTCTTTGTTGCGATCTCTTCGATTTGCAGAATATTACATACATTTATGACCGACAGGATAATCATTAATATTAATTGGAATGATACATTTGCAAAGTCCATAACTTTCTTAAATCTGTAAATCTGAAATACTTCATAAAACGTTCGAAAACCCTCAATTTATGTTTGTTACAGTTGAGAATTGTTAGTAACACCATTATATAATGAAACACCTGCCCTCTTCTCACAAGTAGAGGTATAGGGATTTATTTTATCTTTTGTTTCTTTTACTTCGGTGTATTATTCGCTTAGTCTCGCGATGTTATCATTGTCTTCATCGTCATAATATTGCGAGATCATATTATTATCAAATATATAGAGATCGGTTTTAGTGGCTGTAATTACATTTTAAAATAACACATAATAAATAACTTAAACATGAACTATCAAAAGAGTTTTTTAATATAAACATTAATTATATGTATTACCCACAGTCAGCTTAGTTTGTAAATAAAATGATATTTTCTAATGGCGTGAATTACAATTTATTTATTGTCACCTCTTGTAATGCATCTCTGTGAGATATATTTCCTATAACTTCTTGCTTATTCCTTAGATATTAAGTGTCGAATTATCTTTATTTCGTAAGATACTCCATTATGATGGGTTTCAGGAATTATTCAGTGGCTATTTCATATAAAATTATTATACTGAATGTAAAATCTATATCATGGACTAATGGTCTTGGAAAATGTTACAATAAAAGTATGTAAGTATAAACAAATACAAGTATATATATTTGAGCACCATCTTATATATAAAATTCTCGTGTCACAATGTTAGTTACCATACTCTTCCGAAACGGCTTAACTGATTTTTATGAAATTTTATATGCATATTCAGTAGGTCTTAGAATCAACTACTATATGTTTTACAGACCCCTAAGTGATAAGGGTTGTCCACCCCTGTCATTTTATTTGGACAATTTCTTTATAATATGGCATTAAAAAAAGATACAACCCTAAATTCACTCTTCTACTATTAACCCTTAATTTTTAATAGCGATTTTAATGTATATGGCAAAATATAACGCTTGCGGGGTTAGCTAGTGATATCTAATTATTTATCTTTTGTATGTCTGTGCCTTTAACACAAATAAAACTTTTATCTATATCTGAGACTTTAGAGGTACTTATCATGTTTGTGGTCGTTTCATTGGTCTTCATATTCTATTTCAGTTAAAAAAAATATATTATTAAATTTTTTTATTTTATTATTGTGACTTTTATCGCCTTCTATGGACTGACTGACATAGTGATCTATCAACGCACAGCTCAAACCACTGGACGAATCGGGCTGAAATTAGGCATGTAGGTAGATGGTATGACTTAAGCATCTGCTTAGAAAGGATTTTGATTAAATCTACCCCCAAGGGGATAAAATAGGGGATGAAAGTTTGTATGAAACTTTGTCAATTTTAAACCGATCGCGCTCAGACTTTGCATGCATGAATCTACTATGACCTAGGCATCCTCTAAGAAAGGATTTTGATAAATTCCACCCCTGAGGTGATAAATTAACGCGAGCGAAGCCGAGGGTAAAAGCTAGTAGTTTATATTTTTTTCTTCTTGTTTATATTTCCTGATTATGAAAGTTTACTAAATAAATACGAATGGCTCCTATTCGTATGAATCAAGTAGAGCGCTTACATCATTACCTTGAAACTATAAAAATGCGAAAGAGTTTCTGAATACGAAGTGAGGTAATCAGCTGAATACTATGTTGGAAGAATCTAGAAGGATATATAAATAAATATACGAATTATGTGACATTGTAGACATTTTACTGTGTTAAGAAAGTACTATTTCAACCAATGTTATACTATTTAAATGTTCAAGTTTATTGATTACTATGTGTTATTCTAATGTATAAGCTATATTACTGTAAAGTTTCATAAAAATCCCTTCAGTACTTTTTACATGAAAGAGTAACAAATATCCATCCATACTAACGAGCATTTGCATTTATAATATTAATAAAGTTAGTGGTGTATCCCGGTTTTTGCCTGGGTGCCAATTTAAATGCGAGCTTTGTATATTATCTAAGCATAGAATGAATAGAGTAGAAAATCATTTATTCAAATAAACTTACATTGAAGCACTTTTGAATAGTCATCACATTTTTTTTAATCTACCGCTCATTCGGAGAGCTGTCTTATCACAACGAAGAACGTGCAAGAAACTTGCGTGTTGCTCTTTTAAACAATTTTAATCTTACTTTACATTCTTAAGTTCAAGTGAGTGAATACAAACAATCAATTAGCACTAATTCAATTAAATAATCAAATAAAAATAATACTGAATATACAATCAACTAGCTAAATAATTAATAAGAGGAAATCAGTCATAGTGATTAGAGCAGACCATTCCCTACAAGCAGCACCCGTTCACGAGTATGACGGATGATATATATCATTTGTGACTTAGCAATAATGTATATTTCAAACATTGATAGAAATTCTCATGCTGAAACAGTACTTTCGGAGTTCACTTTCCTCATTATGAAATATCGTTCGTATCATCCCATTTCTTCGAAATGGGTCGACCGACGTTTATGAATATTTTGGTGTAGGTCTAAAAACAGGTTGTAAGATTTATCATTATATTTTCAATTTACATAATATCTTTTCAAATTATAGCCTATGTGTTACTCTGACGTGTAACCTATATTACTACAAAGTTTTATTAAAATCCGGTCGGCAGTTTTTGCGTGAAAGAGTAACAACCATTCATTCATAATCTTTCGCGTTTGTAATAATAATTATATTAGTATAGAGTATAGATAGCAATAATGTAAAATTCTGCCACAGATAATTTCCGCCAATATTTATTTTATTTTCATTTTTATAGTTAGACTTATTAATTATTTCACTGAAGAATAAAATTAGAAATATTTTTTTTGAGTACTTGAATTTCATCTAAACTAAAAATGAAAAATCTTTTTGATAATATTATATAACGCTACAATTACCGATTTTACAAGTTTAAGAATTGTCATACAACGGGAATTAGTGCTTGTTACTGGCAGTTTGTCCATAATTCTCTTTATAAATATTTATATTATTTAATACCTACCCTTTTTTTAAATGTAAAACTGACATGCTTTGTTGAGCTTCTCTACATATTTTCGACATAATTTAATTATTTCTGTATCTGTTTTTTTAATAATTGTATATTCATCCCGCTTCAGTCACAAGCTTAATTAAACGAATTAATATTGAGCACGCAAAAAGAACTTTAAAACCAATAACTGAGGATTTTTATTACCTTACGCCATCGAACAAAAGTTAAACTTTTAGCGTCAGAGTGCAATAGTTTAAGAATTTTAGTGGATTATAAAACTGTACTATTTTACGAGTGGTCTTTAAATTCGGTTGCACTCGCAAAATTACAAAGTTGTAAATCGAGAACTGTGTTAGCACTAGAAACATCTTTAACACCGACACTAGACTATTAAGTGGAATATGAAATGTTAGATTGGATACTAAAGTTACACGTGGAATTATCAAACCTATCAGAAACATCATAGCTAGGTATTATTCTATCTAAGAACATGTGTCTATGTGCATTTCAAATAAACAGGGATTTCAAAACTTCTTTCGATAATATATACATACATATGTTAAGGCTATACAAGACCACCATCCTAAGAATGTCTGGAATACCATCGCTCCTAAGAATATCCTTCAATTCTTGTCCCTGACGGGTCTAGATACCGCACAATAGATCTATGTAGGTCGCAGTGCTACGGGTGCTACAAACATTTGATAACAGCCCAAACAACCCAATAAAAATAAAATAAAATAAGGATATACAAACTGAGCCATTTTTTAAATCGTAATATTAAGGACTACTCATAAACTACTGATCAGGAATTGATCGGATTTACATGAAAAAGAAACCTTCCAGCGAATTCCAGCTTTTGAAATAAATAATAAGCATTAAAATCATAACATTTAATTTCAAATGTTCTGCACATAAAAAATAATCTAATTGTACCATTGCTTTTTTTCGAAGTCGGTTAAAAAAGCGGTCACAGTAAGTTTCATCCAAGTTTTTGGGAGCATACGTAATTTACGTACGTACGTTACGTTACGTATTCAGTTCTGGGAACTGATGAATGAATATCACAATAAAACCTATCCTATAATTTTAGTGCTGTTTTAATAACACAGCCGTTTCTTAATGTAAATTGAACGGTCACCAACTGTCGATTCACTTAATGGTAATGGTAGCTAATATTATTCACCTTCAGATATATCTCTTTATGTTACACCTATATTACCTATTAGGGGACCAACATATGATGCCTACGTACAATCATTACCTAATCTCACCCTTTAACCAAAACATATCTTACAAAGCAACCGGCTGAAATACATGGAACAGGTACCCACTACTTACGCAAACGATTTTGTATAAAGACCAAACCTGAAAACAATTTGATTTCCTTGCCATGATCAAAATTGCCCTATATACTCCCGGCTCCGCATGGATACATTCCAAATCTTCAAATTTATCGGCGTGTTCTATGTTATAACACGCACGTAGTATATACATAAACCACCCTCTTGAATCACTATCTATTGCCGAAAACTGCATTGAAATCTGTTGCGTAATTTAAAAGATAGAAGCAAACAGATATCGGTGGTGCTTTGTTTTATACTATGTAAATATATATCTAGCTATCTAGTTACAATATAGTACAATGTTTACAAGCAATTCTCCAGAGATTCCTTGTTCTTCCTTACAAAGCAACAGAAGTTTGAAACTAATTGTCAAGTTATTGTTGAAATAGATGGAACATATGCTCCGTTCCTGAGCATGCTAATTCCAAAATATCGTCACCTCAGCCAGTGAAGTTTCACAAACATGCGAACAACATGACGCACGCGCAGATTAACTTGACTGTTTAGAGACTGGGTTTATGGAAGTGGGTTAGTGTAAGTTAAAGGATATCAGCGGAATAATAAAACCAAATATTATATATTCTCATGTCAATAAACAATTGTGATTATTTATTTGGAACCGAATTCATATAGGTTTCAATTTCAATTGTTAGCAAACGTTGTTCAGGGAAATCAAGATCTTAATAATGAGCTAAATTAGTATTAAAATATATATACATTAGATAAAATTTCGAAGATTTAAAATTGATATTTGTGATGTGTACGACGTGAACGAGGTGTATGTTCAACAGTCTACAATCGAAGACGGACGGATTGATATAATACATATTTTATATTATTATCTAGATTATTTTTTTTCTATTATGCAGGGATCAAACCCGGAACTGTAGGAAATTAAGACTGTGTGTAAGTTGCTGCATCATGAAGGTAAGCATTCAGCAATAACTACTAGTCTGTAATATTGTAATATTAAAAATTTTGTTTTTGTTTACGATAGTTATCCATTTGAAATATTTTTTTATGTATGGCGCTTCAGCTGGTACCCTGTGGTAAGTGGCAACCATCGCCTATATATATGTATATTTTTTTATACTACGTAGGTGGCAAATAAGCATACGGCCTATCTAATGGTAAATGGTTAGGCCTATGGACGCCTGAAACACCAGGAGTGTCACGTGTGAGTTGCCGACCCTTAATGAAACTTAATATACTTGTATATTTGTATAACATAATGACGACCTCGGTGGTCTAGCGGTCTAGCACACCGCTTTATGTCCGATGGTCGCGGGTTCGATTCCTCGCACGGTACAAACATTTGTATTCATGAGTATTATTGTTTGTATCGGTCTGGGTATTTTCTATGTATAATATGTATTTACGAAAAAAAATAATTACCTATGTATTTATATCAGTAATCTAGTACCCATAACACAAGCTTTAGCTAGCTTAACTTGGGTCTAGATGGCGCTGTGTGAATTGTCCTGAGATTATTATTATTATTATTACATATATATATATATTTATTATATCTCCCTTTTTACGGGGGTAATATATTCAAACACGCGGGCCTTAGCCAAGCATGGATGAGTTATGTGATGAAGATAGAAATTTTCTGACTATTCGGCATGTGTTTAGTATGACGGCTTTTTGTAATAGGTCTATTGTAGAGGAGGGGATATGCAACGTGTCTAGGTGTTTGTTCAGACTTTTTGGTATAACTACATTGTATTATTATTATTATTATACTTTCCTTGAAAACTCCATACTGTAGTCTCTCAAAAAAACCTCGGCAAGTAGTTCATTCCACAATTTAAGTGGAAAATTCCACCATCATGTGAGACCAATTAAACATCTTGTAGATAGCCATTCAGGAAGGCTAAGGTTGTATGATTCTATATCCTGTAGTTTAAGTGACTTATCCTAATTGGAACTCAGCTTACAACCCTGTCACTTTGTTCGAAGTCATACGTGCACAGTACATTTAGTAAATAGTCTCTTGGACTCTTCTTGGATTAATTTGGTTAATGTAGGTATTTGCCTCTTTTTATTATTCATATGTATGTTAATCTATAAGGTATTTATAATATGGGCCTAGTAGCCTGAAATAAATAAATAAAAAAAAATAATTAAAGAAGCACGCTGCTCTCTTATGCCTTGAACCGACAACTAAGGCACACCTTGTGTTGATACGATGCAAAGTTCTGGTAGCGGTGTTGCTTAAATTATCGGCAGCAAGTACCAGGGTGGGGGGTCGGTGGGGGTCGGGGAAAAGTTTGACGCCCGCTGTCTGCCGTGATGCGACAACAACTGTACAAGTTTTCCTACAGAATTATTGTCGTATATCCCAGAGTTTTGGCCGTTTACTTTGTTTGATTAATGAGTAATATGAATAATTTACGTGTTAAATGTATGCTTATTACTAAATAAAAGTACGTGAATTAAAAATAATGCTTGATAAATGTTATAGAGAGAAAGAAAGTCGATTTCATTTTGAGGTAAGTTAAATCTGGAACTATTGCTCCGTTATTAGAAATTCTTGCCCAGTTTGAAAGGTATAATTATTCCAGAATAACACAGAATATACACTATATCAAAACTTACAAAGCTATGAGCTATCGAGCAAAGCCGGGTAAACCATTAGTAATAAATAATAGTTATATATTAATAATCCTATTAATACTATAAATGTAATAATAATCTCCGGACAATTCACACAGCACCGTCTAGACTCAAGGTAAGCTAGCCAAAGCTTGTGTTATGGGTACTAGATAACTGATACAAATATTAGATTTTTTTTCTCGTAAATATTTTTTACATACATATTATACATAGAAAACACTTAGACTGACACAAACAATTATACTCACGAATACAAAAGTTTATGCTGTGCGAGGAATCGAACCCGCGACCATCGAAAGTAAACCGGTGTGCGGTTTAACCGCTAGACCACCGAGGTCGTCATTAATGTTTGGATTCTTTGTTAAAAAGGAATAAGCTCTTTTCTTGAAGGTTTTAATATCGTATCGGTAGAAAATGTACAGAGATGCAATATCTCACCGCAAAGCCAATGGGTCTAGTCTGTCACATAGACGTTAATTACCAATGATTCTGGCTGCTCGGTTCTGAAAGCGGTCAAATGGAAGTAGCTGGTATTATAGTGCTCCCGCCCAGAGATGAGAACAGTATTCCATATGCGGCCGGATCTGCGCCTTGTATAATTGCAAGCGATGGGCCGCCGTGAAATACCGTCTCACTCTACTGAGCACACCAAGCTTTTTTGAGGCTATTTTAGCCTTGTATTAAAAATCACCGCAAAACTGAACGTCACTGGATATATCAACGCCAAGGACCTCGAGATTTGGCTTCACATCAAGGAGAGTGTCTTGAAACTGAGGAGATACGATAAATGGAATATTTTTAGCGGTAATCTGTTAAAGGAGATAGATATATAGATACAAATAGCTAGATTCAAATTAGATATGTCCAAATTCCTGTTACAAACACGATTTCGTAAGGTTCTGTGTATTATTCAACGCATCTCACGAGAATTTGTCTAACATATTGTTTGTGATATGTAATATATATGTAGATAAAGGGAACTCCGTCTGTCTGTGGAGAATATGGGTAGCATTAAGCTAGAAGATCAAAGGATATGTTATATATCCTATCCTATTGGATGGAATGATCACGATTGATCATGAATGATGGTAAATGAACAAGAAAAACATGTAATTAATTTTTATCTTGAATTCAACTATTTAGAAAGTCTATCTCTATGTTCTGGCCCAGGGAGGGCCAAGTTAGAATTGCTTCTAGAATTAAAAAAATAAAAAAAAACTGCGCCACGTTCGGTAACTCTAGCATGTCTTCTGTAGAATTCTGGTCTTACTGGAGTTCGGTAACTCCAGTACGCCTTCTGTACACACTTCACAGTAGGCTGTGGCGCAGTTTTTTTTATTTTTTTAATTCTAGAAGCAATTCTAATTTGGCCCTCCGTAGTACGCCTTCTGATCTCAGTGTTCCGCAGTCTGTCTTGTTTACTTTACCTGCGCGATTCTTTGTATGATGTCGGTACATCATACAAAGAATCGTGCAGCTAAAGTGGGGTTGGGCTGGTCAGGTATGTCGAAGCAAAGACGACAGATGGACATACAGATCCCTAATGTGGCGACCTAGGATAGGAAGCAGAAGCGTAGGCAGACCAGCTGTCAGATAGTTTGATGACATCAGGAAAACGGCAGGACCGACCTGAACAAGATACGCCACAGACAGAACGAAGTGGAAAATTATGCAAGAGGCATACGTCCAACAGTGTACTAATATATGCTGAAAGAGAAAGAAGAGTTAAGTTCAATAAACAGATTCACAGAACTATTAACCAAATTGAGAGTAGACCCTTATCAAATACCACTTTTCTAACCCACAAATAATGTTCTCAATATACCTTTATACAATGCGGAATGGTAGCAAATATTTTACAATATAGCAACATATTTTTTCCATACGTCTTCAGGTCCATTGGGGTTTAGCAAAAAGCTAACGTAAGTAATCTTATCTACACCCCTGGGGAGAGTACAAATAGCTCTATGTATATCATAATCCACTTACATATATATGTATATATCGAATGGTTCCGTTTGTTTTGTCCCAAGATATTTAAATCTATACATATAACAGAAATGTATATGGTTGCTGTCTATTGTCTATTATGGAAGACACATGTGAAAATTATATAATGTACTATCGACCCGCCCTGGCTTCGCACGAATTCAATATTGATACTAAATATACCTACCTACTACAGAATGTCCTTATAAACAACGTTTACATCTTTTTGGTATTTAACAGTATAAACATGTTTTGTTTAGCGCCGCCGGATATGCCCCTGCATTTTAAATGTGTAATATCTTCGGAAATATTAATTTAAACTACATATTGTAAAGGACAAAAAATGATTATTGAGAGCTATCATTAAGAGATAGACATATTCCATCACAGACTTCCTTATTGGTCTCTTTAAGGTGTACAATACTGTACTTAGTACATTATTTTGATTTATCTCGTGAGGTTCAGCCAGCGTTAGTAAAAAAAATGTGGTTATTCATTCATTAATCATATTAGAAACCTCTAAATTTATCGGTGTTTCTCTATAATATTATGCATGTATTATACTATATATGTATATAAACCTTCCTCTAGAACTCTCTACACACTCTATGTATTAAAAGAAACTGCTTCAAAATCCGTTGCGTAGTTTTAAAGATTTAAGCAAACATAGGGACGAACAGATACCGACAGCGACTTTGTTTTATACTATGTAGTGATAGTGATAATTGGGGGTATCCAAATGTCAGTGCCAGTGTCCGGGTCAGTGTGAGTGTTAGCGTCCAGTGTCAGTCTTATTATGGGGGGTATGAAAATGTCAGTGTCCGGGTCACTGTGAGTGTTAGCGTCCAGTGTCAGTCTTATTATGGGGGGTATGAAAATGTCAGTGTCCGGGTCAGTGTGAGTGTTAGCGTCCAGTGTCAGTCTTATTATTGCGGGTATGAAAACGTCAGTTTGCGGGTCAGTGTGAGTGTTAGCGTCCAGTGTCAGTCTTATTATTGCGGGTATGAAAACGTCAGTTTCCGGGTCAGTGTGAGTGTTAGCGTCCAGTGTCAGTCTTATTATTGCGGGTATGAAAACGTCAGTTTGCGGGTCAGTGTGAGTGTTAGCGTCCAGTGTCAGTCTTATTATGGGGGGTATGAAAATGTCAGTGTCCGGGTCAGTGTGAGTGTTAGCGTCCAGTGTCAGTCTTATTATGGGGGGTATGAAAATGTCAGTGTCCGGGTCAGTGTGAGTGTTAGCGTCCAGTGTCAGTCTTATTATCAGGGGTATGAAAATGTCAGTGTCCGGGTCAGTGTGAGTGTTAGCGTCCAGTGTCAGTCTTATTATCAGGGGTATGAAAATGTCAGTGTCTGGGTCAGTGTGAATGTTAGCGTCCAGTGTCAGTCTTATTATCAGGGGTATGAAAATGTCAGTGTCCGGGTCAGTGTGAGTGTTAGCGTCCAGTGTCAGTCTTATTATCAGGGGTATGAAAATGTCAGTGTCCGGGTCAGTGTGAGTGTTAGCGTCCAGTGTCAGTCTTATTATTGCGGGTATGAAAACGTCAGTTTCCGGGTCAGTGTGAGTGTTAGCGTCCAGTGTCAGTCTTATTATCAGGGGTATGAAAATGTCAGTGTCCGGGTCAGTGTGAGTGTTAGCGTCCAGTGTCAGTCTTATTATCAGGGGTATGAAAATGTCAGTGTCTGGGTCAGTGTGAATGTTAGCGCCCAGTATCAGTCTTATTATCAGGGGTATGAAAATGTCAGTGTCTGGGTCAGTGTGTGTGTTAGCGCCCAGTATCAGTCTTATTATCAGGGGTATGAAAATGTCAGTGTCTGGGTCAGTGTGAATGTTAGCGTCCAGTGTCAGTCTTATTATCAGGGTATGAAAATGTCAGTGTCCGGGTCAGTGTGAGTGTTAGCGTCCAGTGTCAGTCTTATTATTGGGGGTATGAAAATGTCAGTGTCCGGGTCAGTGTGAGTGTTAGCGTCCAGTGTCAGTCTTATTATCAGGGGTATGAAAATGTCAGTGTCTGGGTCAGTGTGAATGTTAGCGTCCAGTGTCAGTCTTATTATCAGGGGTATGAAAATGTCAGTGTCCGGGTCAGTGTGAGTGTTAGCGTCCAGTGTCAGTCTTATTATGGGGGGTATGAAAATGTCAGTGTCCGGGTCAGTGTGAGTGTTAGCGTCCAGTGTCAGTCTTATTATCAGGGGTATGAAAATGTCAGTGTCTGGGTCAGTGTGTGTGTTAGCGCCCAGTATCAGTCTTATTATCAGGGGTATGAAAATGTCAGTGTCTGGGTCAGTGTGTGTGTTAGCGCCCAGTATCAGTCTTATTATCAGGGGTATGAAAATGTCAGTGTCTGGGTCAGTGTGTGTGTTAGCGCCCAGTATCAGTCTTATTATCAGGGGTATGAAAATGTCAGTGTCTGGGTCAGTGTGTGTGTTAGCGCCCAGTATCAGTCTTATTATCAGGGGTATGAAAATGTCAGTGTCTGGGTCAGTGTGTGTGTTAGCGCCCAGTATCAGTCTTATTATCAGAGGTATGAAAATGTCAGTGTCCGGGACAGTGTGAGTGTTAGCGTCCAGTATCAGTCTTATTAACGGGGGTATGAAAATGTCAGTGCCAGTGTGTAGGGTATGAAAATGTCAGAATATATAGAAAATATGAATATACCTATAGGTAGATTTATATTAAGATCCGTTTACCTGTTAAAACTTAACAAACAGACAGACGCTACACTACACTTGTTTATTCATAATAGCTCTTTTTAGATAAACTATAACATTAGTCCACTCTGCTACGTCTGACTTACGTCAAACTGCTTGCTCTGCAGTTTAGTTAGGAAAATATAATGAATAAAACAAACGAATAGATATAGTTTCCCATTTACAATATTAATATTATCAGTATGTTTGTCCGAATGTGGATCCCTAATAACTAACAGGATTACATTTTCGTATCCAATGTAATGGAATGTACAAATATATTTGATTGCTGACTACCACAGAGTAATGTATCGCATACAATACACAATATACACTGCAAACATATCATACATATCTATATATTTGTTCTGATTATTTCTAATATACCTACAATGGTCTATCTGTCCGGTCGTGATTTTTTTTTTTTTATTTGGTCTTAGTGACTAGAATGGTAGTAAAAAATATTGTAGTACTTATAACATAACTATGTATATGAACAATTGTTAATATTATGTTTAGTTCGGCCTTAGTAGTCTAGTCTCTTTAGCATACCGCCTTACTTCCGATGGACGCGGGTTCAATTTCTCGCACGGTAAACATTTGTATTTATGAGTATGATTGTTTATATCGGTCTGGGTGTTTTCTATGTATAAAAGTGTAATTACAAAATAAATATATATTTACGTATTTGTATCAATTGTCTAGTACCCGCTGTGGTAGAGATGGCGCTGTGTGAATTGAAATTATTAGTGAGATTATTATTATTATTATTTATTTATTCTACTTATGTAGACTTTTAGTATTTGTATATTTAATGCCACCGACCTTTCCTTTACTAAAAGCTTCAATCTCCCAGGTCATCTGTAAGAGATTGCTTTAAGCGATAAGGTCGCATTTTGTTTAGCACATTTATATAAAGTTTTTTTTTTGTAAATACTTTTCTGTGCAATAAAGAGTTATAATGTTTGTAAAAATAAAAAATAAAATGAAAAAAAATTAGACATCTTCTATGTTTAATTTTATTTTTATTTTGTTTGTTGTTTTGTAAAGAAATCGATTATAAACGTAGCAAGGCAACGGTGTTTTTTACTGATAATAATAGAATGGAGTACACACAAATGCAACGGTCTACGTGGGGCGGGCGGAGTACCAGTGGAAGATGGTAAGATGATAATAAGGCCAGATCAGTTCGCCCCTATTGGGAAAAACATCAGGAATCCATATATAGGGGCAACCGCATGGAGCTCAACCTGACATGGTAGATAGCTAGGAATGGGATCTTTAGGCCATATATCTAACAATCACCTTTCCCTCTTAGGCAACAGTATTGCCACACGCTTCTTCAGAAACTAATCAGCAATTAGTTTTACGTCAATGGTAAGCGTAGTTTAATGGTGTTGGAGATATTCAGTGGATTACACATATACAGCAGTAAATATAATTTATTCTCGTTCCGATCAGTTGCACGTTATATATCAACTGTTACTTAGCAACATGATTACTTATTTTAAATGTGATGGATTATACTTTTTCTTCTAAAATCAATGTGCCTAATAAATGGTCGAGACTAGGTCTCATACATAGCAATGTACTTTACCAGACTGCCCCCTGAATTCGGCTTTTTTGTCACGTAGGTCTAACTGATCTGACTTCGCCTTACCATTAAGCTCTAATTTTTAAGTGTGCTATCAGGTTATATGATAATTATAATTAATAAGTATATTAATTATCATAAATTATAAGTCTGTTCAGTCCAGAAAATTAAAGAGTGATTAAGCATAACTGAGACACTACTTCAGACAGATTTGGATGAAATTTATACTGGCTGCATGAGGGGTAACAAATTTTAAATGAAAATTACATGTACATATATTTTGTTCTTTCTCAAATTTTTAAGCCTAAACTATTGAATTAATTCGTAATGTATGTATATAGATTAGCGATTCTCTCTGTAGTGAGAGTCGGTAATCTTAAGATGATCTCTGTATTGTCGATATTTATAAGAGTGTAACTGTGTCTGATCAAATAAACAAAAAAAATCAAAATTCAAAAATCATTTATTCATGTAGGACATTTTAGCCTCTTATGAACGTCAAATTTTTACATTATAATTTTATTTTTTTCCCTACCGTTCAGTTTGGTATATAGATCTAATTGAGAAGAACTGGCAAGAAACTCAATTGAATTACTTTTTTTTTAAAAGCCACTTTATTCACAATGTATATTTATATAGGTGTCTATGAGAGCATTAAAGGAGAATCCAGTGCATGAACAACTATTGCCATGCACGCTCGTCATTCAAGTAATCATTTAGTGACTTTGTTCAGTAAATATGATTTAACTATGAATAAATTCATTTAAGGGTAATTTCAACATATCATTTGGTATCTTATTGTAAATATTCATACCTATTCCCATAAAAGACCTATTAACTTTTTCTCAACGATACTTAGAAAACAATTTACAGTATGAGTCTACAACTATTGAATAAATACATCATGTTACTCCAGACGGAGTCACAGGAATCAATATAGTTTCATTAACGAACGTACCTAACTATCGGCATGTTTAGCTATATTTGCGCGCAGTTTGACTAGCAGAATATTAATGACGCAAGTTGCAGCGTAGGGGAATGATAAATGAGATAGGAATGAGATTATTGACGGAGCAGGTAATGATTCTATACAACGTGACAGTAATGAGGATTTGTTTAGAATGCCAATAGAATAGAATAGAATTGAATAAAACAGAATAGAATAGATAATCCTTTATTAAAATAAATTTAATTTAAGCACTCTTGAATAATCATCACAATTTTTTTAATCTATATCTGAAGTCCACCGTGTAGTGATCTGATTGAATTTCAACACCGAGTTTGAATCTGTTAAGTTAAATTTAGGAAACTAGACTGCTTTGTAAATTTGCTGTCTTTAATAGTATTTGATGAAGGAGAAAAATGTTATACAACAATCTGTATAATTATACAGTAACAGTAAAAAAAAGTCAATTAATAGGTTCAGATTTCACTTAGATATTGGTGATGATTTAAGAACATATCGACCTGTCCTTTGTGCCTAATATCCTGCACAAAGAAGGAAGATCTAAAAACTACGACAGAATGCGCAAAAGTCGCCGCAACATTCTGTGGAAAATACATTTAGTTGCTATTTAAACGAAAGAAGAACAAGAACATATTATATATCCACCTTGTCTAGATCACATATGTACAAAATATTTGCTATTTGCTGATTTGTATTTACAGAAAACCCATAATATGTTATGCCAAACAATATTTAAAACAGTAACACACAATTATGCTTATGCTGCACAAATTATTGCATGATCTACTTATGATGAATCTGATTTGCGAATGAGTGGTAGAATAAAAGAAAAATTATGTGACTATTTAAAAGTGCTTTAAGTTTGTTGAATAAAGATTATTTCTAATCTAAAGTTATATTTTCTTAAAGGTAAAATGGTTATTAAGGAAGAATCTTAGAAGAATGGCTTCCTCTTCCACAGTTTGTTGAAAAACTGCACTAGTATAAGTAGATGTATTTGAAACAACAAAGCGTATATAAACAAATAAACAGTTTCGACTCTTTTTAAGTAAACAAAGCTTTAAATAAAAGCAAGTAAGAATCAGAAAGGGTAACAAACAAGTGGGAAAGTAACGAAAAAGAACTAATAAACAACTAGCTGGGGTACGAAAGGGTTCAGATGTAATTAAACGGTTGGATCTGAGAAAAAAGGCGATGAGATTAATAAAGTTTGATCCCGAAAGCAATTTCAATGTTACAAGTAGATATTAATGAGTAGGGATCGGATTTATATACTGTCATTGAGGTAGGGGCTGCTGTAGATGTTTGTCAGTACTGCCTCATTTCCTCGCGTTACAACTTTCATACCCGTACGATATATTTAAAGCTCTACGGGTGTGGAATTATATTTTATTTATTTATTAATTCTTAATTGAACAAAATAAACATTCTCCTAGCTAACCATAGGATATACTCAGAAACCCATTTAGGGTAATAGCGAGAATTGTTACAAATTAACTTTTACGCAGTTATCGCAATTAATAGAATTTTAGACCAAAAAATTAATAGTAATAAAAATATTTTATATTTTTAGTACTGGGGTATGTAGTTGTGATATTTTTCTGTGTTTATTATGAATAGGTATCCTTCATCTGTTAGTATAAATAGACTTTAAGTATTAAAGTCGTCTGTAAAGTATCAATGTACCTTACTACCTATTTTAGCCGCCAAGAAACTTTGTAAAGTGTATTACGGTTCCAAGGTAAGATAGGGTAGTGAAAGGCATAGTGTAGCGAACTCCTTTTTTATACTATTTCTGAATTTTATAATCAGATCTTATATAAGATATATTCTTTTTGTAACATTCTATTATATGTCTCTGTCATATTAGTCGCATTTTCTTTGTTTTTCTCATAAAACCCTTGATACCTTTTACTTATCAGACACGTAAGCTACATCCGCTTCACATAGGTTAGCGCAGCCAGGTGCACCATTACATTATCATTGGGTAAAAAAATCGTCACCACTTACCATCGGGAGTTCCGTCAGCTTGTTTGTCATTCAAATTATTTAGAAAAAAACTTGTTTCAGTCTGTTCAAATTTGTATTTGTGAAAAAAAAAAAGAAACTTTGTGTTAGCGTAACGTGCAATGACATTTCCACCCTTTGCTTATCAAAGGGAATCGCCAGTACAACATTTTGGAGTGCCAGCTTTAATTATAAAGATAAGAAGCCGAATACTTATCTTAATGAAAGGAAAAAATCCTTTGAATATTCTATGACAAATGTCTTTCATTTCATTCGTTCAAATGAAAAAGCGCCGATTACAAAATGTAAACTGACTTTTATAATGGGACTGGACGGTCTTGATCCAAATATATATAAACTTTGTAGTAGTTTTTACTTACTTTTGGACTATTCTAATGCTGGCCGCAGCTAGCCGGACGATAGCAGGCGAGTGCAGATAGCACTCCAAACACGCGAAAGGACTTATGGAGCAGCTGAGGGCTAACTCCCGCTTGACGGATACGACTTTAATCTGTGGGCACCGTTAGGTGTTCGAACTCGGCTCAGGCCGCGTAATTTCGATCCCCGTTTGAATTGGACTGGAGATCGATTGGAGGGGCTACCAGGGGGACCGGTGTGGAGAGATCGGGCGCCCGGTTGATTGCGCTGTATGGTGTGGTTGAGGTTGTCGTCTTCGCCAGTGAGGACGGTGTCATGTGTGTGTGCGAAAGTGTGGTCAGGAGGGAATAGGTGGACCCGTAGGGAGATTAACTGCCGTTATCGGGTCGTCGGGATTATAAAGTATCAATGTATATTATTATTAAAAAAGTTTAAGCATGCATAGAGAACAGAGATTGATACAGATATAAACGAAAGTAGACTCAAATAAATACAGATCACAACAAATGGCGCTAGTGGATTTTGATATCATAATAATTAATAATATTCATACAAAAAGAAGTTTTATTAATTATATTTTTTTTAATTTAGTCTGCATATTGTAGTCTATGATATGTACTAATATTATTTTATTTAGTCTACTTATATCTATACATCTGTTATTCGTCCTCTCCTCATCCAATAATTCAAGTATCTTGCAGTGAACTAGAACTAGAATGCAAGTAAATAAAGTATCAAAACACAATAAGCGATCTATTGCCACAACGAGGGTTGAGCCCTAGGGTCTCTAGGGAAAGGGTTGAAACCACAATAAGAACACTTGCCAGCCCTTGTGTGTAGTGTTGTTAATGATTGCATTTGTTCTGTTCGCCGGTGGGGTCCAAATTGGGAGAATAAATCAGGGGTAGTTACGGCTGCAGCTAAGTTCAAAGATTGACAAAAGTTATATGATGCGGGTATTAGTAGTTTATTACTTTGACATGTCTTTGTTATGTTATCTCATTACGTTTAGTATACCGCTTTACTTCCGATGGTCGCCGATTCGATTCCTCGCACAATACAAACATATCTATTCATGAGTATGATTGTTTAGTCTGGGTGGTTTTTATGTATTTTATTTAAAAATAATATATATTTATGAATAATATTTCTATAATTCGTTTAGTAAAACAAGCTCTTGCTTTGGACTAGACGATGCCGTGTAGATTGTGTAAGTTATTTTTATTATTAAATACGGATCGATGTTATTTTTTTATTTTTATTTCTAACTCTTTATTGCATCTCTAAAAAAATACAAAACAAAACAATATACATAGTATGTAAGTACAAAAGGCGGTCTTATCGCCTAAGCGATCTCTTCCAGACAACCTTTGGGTAGAGGAGAAAAGACAGAAGGTGGTGGATGTTGTATAGCATATTGGCCGGCCGATATGTTATACATATAGCGTATAGAATTAACACTAAACGAATTTTCAAAAACGAATCAGTAGTACCGAAGCTTAACCCGAACCTTTACCTTTTTAATATTAGTGTAGATTTGAATCTCTACTACTCCCCATTACTAACAATCCCCTCTTCCTATTATTTCAATATCAAGTATTTGTGTGTATATATGTATAGAATTAATGTAGAGTGACACAGACTATATATTATGTTAATATACAATTGTATTGGTAATTACCACAACATATAACATATGATAATGATTGTTGAAGAAACCCTTGCACAAAATATGAAGTATCTACATAGATATATAAGCATCAGCTGGGTGTTGCTCAAAAAATATAATTGAAAAACTACTTGACAAAGATCTCTATATTGTATGCCATTACAAAATTTGAACAGAGATTAAGTGCGTAGCGGTTCCTATGTTGATTGTCGCATGCCTAATCCTTGTTAATGTAAATATAATTAAAACAATATTTATTTAAAAGTGCAACACACAAGTTTGTTGCTCATTCTTCTTGTGATGAGTCTGCATTCCGAATGAGCGGTAGAATCAAAAACTTGACTATTCAACAGTGCTTATACTTAGTTTATTTGTATAAAGATTAGGTATTTCTATTTCTATTTCTATTAAATATCATAAAGGTATTTAACAATGTTTTATTATAAATTTCATGCACTGAAATATATCAGTTTTTAAGTCAGCCTTAATGTCGTAATTTCGTTAAGACCCATTTAAAATTTCAATACAATAATTAGACTTCAAGATCTATTTGTTCAAAGCACTCGTTGAAGCTGCAATGATCAAATCAATTACTCAACTAAATCCTAACGGAATCTACCGCGAAATTGATGTTTCATGGGTCATAGATTCGTAGTTGTTTACTCAAAATCACCCTATTTCCTTTAACGCAGTAAGTTTGGTGTGCCGGTGTTAAGAGCGCTCACTCTGCAAGTATTTCAACGTCTGTATTATTGTATATATATATATATATATATATATATATATATATATAGGTATATATACATATATAATGTCTATATTAATATTATAAATTTAAAAGTAAAGGGCTGAACGGATATTATTGAAATTCAGAATAACGATAATTTGTATTTCGGTTATCACTTACCATAAAGTGTACCATCAGCGCATTTGCCCTTGCAGTTATATAAATCAAATCTCATTTGAAAAAGATATATAATATGTACATATATTGTTAGTTTATTCTATTATTAAAATATAGTTTTATTTTAATACAGTATTTTCTAAGTGCAATGAAGAATATATAAAATAATAATAGTAAAAAAATAATTTGGTAGTAAAATACCAAAATATTTTTATACTTTGGTATTAATTTTTTTTTTTCATTTAACTATCAATGATAAACTTACTGTATAATAAAATTACTTTAGAGTTAGAATATTTTAAATCTATACATAGAAATAATGGAGTGTCTGTTTGTAATATTGAAATAACCGTCTTTTACTACATGTATATGAATATAAATACGGAACATACATCAAAATAACGTTTTTTTGCAATTTTTATCTGTCTGTCTGTCTATCTGTCTTTTTGTACCGGCTAATCTCTGGCTAAAATAGCTGGACCGATTTTGACGGGACTTTTTTTTGGCAGGTAGCTGATGTAATAAGGATTGACTTAGGATACTTTTATTTTAGAAAAATAAAGTTAAATTTCACGCGGACGAAGTCGCGGCTAATATAATTTATTATTCGTAAACAAATATTATTGAGAATTGACATATCCATATTGATATATCGATGGTGTACGCTCTTAAATATTTCAGCTTCAATGGTGCAAGTAACTCAAATTATGTTCCCCCATGGGTACCTGTATCTCATCTTGGCACTCTCCAATTATAGATGGATGAACGCACCATATAACTTGGTGATAGGTACTGCCAGACTTGCCTTGCTAGGAACAAAATAATCTTCGTCTGAATTTGTTCACTATTTTTTAAAGAACGTCGTATGTTTCGTCATTTGTTTGCATTGATTCATTTTACAAACATTTTCAGCGTATATGTACTATTCTGGATAATTTATACAGCGCCATCTAATCCCAAGGTAAGCAGAGCTATGTATGTATGAGTACTAGACGACTGATATAAATACATAAACACTTTTTTTGTAAATACATAGAAAAATCCGCAATGAATTAATGTTCCGAAAAGTGCTAGAAATCGATCACGCGATTTATGGAAGTAAGGCGTCGAAACCGCTACACCTATAAATTTATTTCAGTGTTGGACGGTGGTTTCAATCATAGTTTAAGGCAAACAAAACTACATACATACATCTTCTAAAAAGCCCGCATGAAATGAAATAAATGAAATGAAATTTATTTGCGTGTTATATAGTTAGATATTCGGTAATATGTCCAGGTAATAATATTATTGGGAACTGTTTAATTGCCCCAATTTACGGGCACGCAAATTTTGGGTATATTAAAATTGAATAATCTATAATATTAAAAATTAATGTCTTATGTACTATTCTAATTATATATTAGTAGTAATCATTATATATATATATATATATAAAAATGTCAACAATCGTCAGATAAATATACTCTGCATTAATTATTATAAAACATTTTTTGAGTAATCTTATATATAAAATTCTTGTGTCACAGTTTTCGTTCCCATACTCCTCCGAAACGGCTTGACCGATTCTCATGAAATTTTGTGAGCATATTGAGTAGGTCTGAGAACCGGCCAACATCTATTTTTCATCCCTTCATTTTTTTTAGACAAAATTTTTAGTTCTATTTTTTTATGATACAACAAACAAAAATACATACAATCCTAAATGTTCACCCTTCTATCATCAACCCCTATTTTTTATAGCGTTATTAATTTATATGGCAAAACAACGTTTGCCGGGTCAGCTAGTCGTATATAAATTGAGCTTCAGTTCAATTCTCATAACAGTGGCGTCATCTCTTATAAAACATAGTCAAATCATATCCTGTAATTTCACTTTGGTATATCACCATTTAACAGACATACAGCTTACAAAGCAAGCTGATTGGCGCGTGTATAGGAAAGAGATACGTGGGTATCTCTTTCCTATTCACACGCAGACAAATTTGTCTACAATTTGTAAAGTCTACCACTGTTTTGTTTTATTGTATGGGAGGATGTAAAGGTGTGCTTAGTGGGATGGCAGACTGAATACCTTTGAATGTAACCTTTGAAATTTTACGTTTGTGATGGTAGAGATTACTTTTAAACTGAGCTTGCAGGTTGAATGCAATCCGATGAAAGCATTTGTACGTGCTATTAGAGATTTAACTGGCTCCACTGGTGCATACGAGTAATTTGGTTTAGGTGGCGCTCTGGCGATAAACTAGGCGCTTCTGAATGACAAAATAATTTATATTCAGCACCTTGTTATTGTATATGTTTATGTTTTATATCAATGTTTTGATTAATACATTATTAGGCACATAGATTGTGAAGCAAAAATATATTCCATCACATTTAAAATTAGTGTTCTTGTTGCTAAGTAAATCTTAGGTATATAAACCTTTATATATATTTAGATTTTATCACAATTGCACTCAAGAGTGTAATTGTGATAAAATAAAGAGTAAATTATATTTACTGCTGTATATCCACAGATTTCCATTATATATAATTTAATTTAATTAACATCGTACATATTACGTAATATATTTCTATTGTTTTTTTCTTAATGCATTCAATATTAAAACATAAAAAAATGTATACCTTTTATTGTAAATACACACATACTATACTTAATAGAATAGAATAGAAAAATATCTATTCAAATAAACTTATATAGAAGCACTTTTGAATAGTCATCACTTACTTTTTAAATCTACCGTATATTCGGAAAGCTGTTTCAGCACAAGAAGAACACAAAAAGAACAATAAACTTGCGTGTGGCTCTTTTAAATAATTGAGTTGTAACTTTACATTTCTAAGTTAGAATGTGGCAATAAACAATCTTACTCATGAATATAAATGTTTGTACCGTACGAACAATTGAATCTATGACCATAGGAAGACGTTGTGCTAAACTTCTCGACCACCGATGCCGTAAAATCTAAATCAATTATTGTTACAATATTTGTCTGTTTGTCCGTGAGTTTGTTCGGTTTTTGTAATTCTGCTATCCAGTTCCGACCGAATTTTACGAATTATTATTTTACGAATCTCTTCTAATCTTCTCTCCTTCGTTCTTTGTCTGTCTCTTTTATTAGTAAGTTCTGACCAAGTATAATAGTAACTTTGACATTTATTATCATTCTTACGCGCTACGTAACTGGCCCATTTAAGGTTTTTTTACAGTATTCCAAAACCTCTATAATCTTTGTTGTTTCTCTGACGTAAACGTAAATTTTTATTTTATATTTATAATACAAGTTCCATCGCCCTCTGGAATTATCCAGATTTTATTTTTTATAATCATAGGGGACGTGTTAATGGCTCACCTGATGGTAAGTGATCGCCGCTCATGTGCACCCACAGGACCAGAATTATTGCAAGTGCATTGCCAGTCTTTTAAAAAGAATAAAGCTCTTTAGAAGGTTTCAATATCGTATTGGTTTGGAAATACCATTGCTGAAAGGTTATTCCACAATGCGGTTGTATGTGGTAAAAAGTTTCCAGAAAAATGAACGGTGGATTGATCATTCATCTAAATGATCAGGATGGTGTTTTAGTTTCTGACGGGTAGTGTGATGACGAAATGATTCACATGAAACTATAATTCTAATTGAATTGTCTACGTTAACGTACATATAGTTATAAATGCTATGAATTAATAGAGGAGAGGGTGCGACAGAGTTATTAAGGGGATGATTGTTTCACAGCGCACTGAGTAAATTCGCACCTAATTGAATTACAAGCTAATGCTTTTAGTATTACATTGTAATAGTCAGGAGTGATAATGGTAATATTGTCGAATTGTATAACCTTAGTGATTTATTGTAATTGTCTTTACAGATATATTATATAGTATTTATTAAACGGCGTCGTAGCTTAGACTACAACCCGACGTAGACCCAAAGTCCTAAGTTCGAATCAGACAGAAATCAATAAACTTAAATAATATTAATTCTGCAGTATTTTTGACAGACTCTCTTGTGACAAAAACATCGGTAACAAACAAAATTATTATAAATAGTTGAAATTATACAACAATACTCGTATGGTTTTTCAGGAAGGGTATGTACAACATATTAAGGTTGGAAGAAATGGGATTGTTAGTAATGTGGACTGATGACCCCATAGTCAGCAATGTAGCAATAGAGTTAGTGATTACACTAATAAAAGCATACGCAACAATAACAAAATGATTTTACCTAAATGTTCTTTAACTAAAGTTAGTAATTCGTTTTATGGCAATTGCGTAAGGTTTTACAACAAAATACCAGAGTCTGTTATAAATCTGCCAGAAAAAAGATTTAAATGTCAAATAAAATACTTCCTTTGCAAAAAAGCTTACTATAAAATTGAAAAATTCGTTAACGTCAATAAAGTTTTTATAGAAAAACTTGAAATCCATAGCACTGACAATATTTTCTGATTACACTAATGAGTGCGTAGCGATTTCTATGTTGATTATCGCATGCCTCTTACTTGTTATACTGTAATTATTATATAAAAAAACTATCTATTCAAAAGAGCAACAGACAAGTTTTTTGCTCATTCTTCTTGTGATGAATCTGCATTCCGAATGAGTGGTAGAATAAAAATATGACTATTCAAAAGTGCTTGTAATGAGTTTATTTGAATAAAGATTATTTCTATTTCTGTACTATGTTAATTTGACTTTGCGAAAATTACTGATGAATTTATGCCGATGGGCTAACTGACCTGACCTCATGCTCATCTTATCATCCTCCACTGGTACCCCACCAGCGAATACCATTAGCGCAGCCCAGAGCATTATTCCATTATCATTTATTAAAATAAATATATATTAAGGTACTTACTAGTGTTTCAGGTGGCCATATGTTAACTGTAATCATTTACTATCACCATCCATCACCAGATGTGGCGTATGCATTTTTTCTATCATTATGGTACAAAATAAAGTACTAAATTTGTTACATTTGAGTATTCATCGAAAATAATTTTCAAATTAAAAAAACATTTATTCATGTAGGACATTTTAGCCGTACTTCATATTATGTACTTCAAGTTTATTTACAATGTATAATTATATAGGTGTCTATGTCTAACATGAAATGAAAATCGCATGCATGAACAACTATTGCCATGCACGCAGGTTATTCGAGTAATCGTTTAGTGACTAAGTCTTTGCTCAGTAAATATTTTTTAACAGATGTTTTGAATTAAAAAATATTAAATATTAGATTCTTGAAATACAGATCCGTAAATGTAATAAGATCATTCTATATACACAATTTAATATATAATTTGTTACATTTTAATATATATCTGTTTTAAAGGTATAACAATAATTTTGAATTAATAATAATAATAATATCAGGACAATTCACACAGCGCCATCTAGACCCAAGTTAAACTGGTTAAAGCTTGTATTATCGGTACTATAATAGATAACTATATTTTTTTCATAAATATACACATATTATACATAGAAAACACCCAGACCAATACAAACAATCATACTCATGAATACAAATATTTGTGCTGTGCGAGGAATCGAACCCGCGACCATCGGAAGTAAGGCGGTATGCTGAACCACTAGGCCACCGAGACCGTCAATTAGCACGTCTCTTGTCTAATTTTAATTTCTTTTTCTTATAGATACTCCTAATATTTTTTTTTCTAAAAAAAAATCTGTATTCTAAGAAGCAGTGAATCAGTTCTCTAATTTCCAGCGCTATTATGTCTACACCAGACTATCTGAACAGAGCGCTACGATTTATGATAATGTCCTATAGGAAGGGATGTCTAATAAGAAGATAGACTCATTCGTCTGTGTGTACGTTGGAAATAAATAAATGCTTATTTCTAGGCCAATAATTACAGGCACTTAAGTTACATCCATTTAAAAAACAAGTGATGTAATAGGTTCATTTTTACAAATAATTACATTTATATAATTCATTTAAAAAACAAATTCTTAACATACATTAATGATTAAATTTTACAAAGTTTTATATTTATAGTATTAACTAATGGTACGCAAATCTTTGTACCATACTAGGAATCAAACCTGCGACCATCGGAAGTAAGATAGTGTTCTAAACTTCTAGACTGACGAGGCCGTCAACAACAATTAAACAAATCGACTAACAATTATTTATACTAAAAATTAAAAATAACAAATTCTACGCGAGCGAATTCGGGGGCAACAACTAATCTAGTATAATTATCTAAACTAAGCTATTCTGTTGAAGTGTCTTTCTGATTCACGACTCCGTATCGGTTATGGGGTGGATGGAAATTAAATGGTCCTAGCTCTCCGTGCTTTATAGATAAATTACGTTTTTAGACTTTATAGCTTCCTCTTATTCAAATTGAACGTTTATACTTTATGTAATATTAATTTATTATGACAGCAGTTAAAATTGAGTCTCATTTATTAATATTTCGTTTACTAACGACTAGTCCTTATTAATTAAATAATTTATGATATTGACTCTATTTTTCCAAGTAGAAATATTTAGAAATCTAATATCATCACTAACATCACAGATAAGATATTATTATATAATTATAATAATATTACATTATTATTAACTAGAAAATGAGGTTGGTCGTTTTACTATAATGGTAGACATAAATTACCATAAAGAGATACCGAGAGAGAGTTTAAGAAAAGTCGTTTAGGTGAGCACTTCCAGTCTATTTTAGTTTATTAAATTCAGTCAGCTGTAATAGGTCATTGTAGATTTACTTGTAAGTTGTGTTTTAGTTATAGGATCGGATTAAGTAGTGAAATACTTATCCAATTACATAAAATGAATTATGTAATTGGATAAGATTAAAGATATATTTATTACGCACATACAAAATATATTTTTTTCTCTTTACAATATTAACATTTTATGGCGACTAGGCCCAGTTATGTATTAATACAACTATGTATCTATGTTTTAAAGTAAAATAGCCTATGTTGTGTATTCGCTTAAATAGATTTAAATATGTGAAAAAATTTTAAAAATAAGTTCAATATTTGTTTTTATATTTCATTGCAAAGTAAACTAAATTTTGCCACTTTATGATAAGTTTTAATTTAGATAATATCTACAAGTATATATATGAAATGTGTTGAATAGATAAACAAATTAACTATCCAGTTTAATTGAATTTGAAATATTAAAAATCCTACTCTATTTCCAGTTAAATCGATATCCTTTAATAATCTAAAATATATAATTTGCAATCAAAATTGACTGTAGACGGGAATAATTTGCCTTTGTCTCTAAAATACCATTTAAATGGAGTCGTTTAGGTATATTGAAACGAGTTAGATCAAAGGCATTGGGAATCGAAAAGTAATTACCTATTTAGGTACAAGTTAAGAGGTTGTTTGAGTTGGTGATGTACATAATTGATACTATTTAATATTAATAAAAATACTAACATAAATGACTTCGGTTTATTACCGTTTTGACTACAAAATTGTAAAGGTTAGTTTGATAAATATTATAAAAAAAACATCTGTAAAACGTCTGATAGGTTGGTGGACTCTGAAAGAATGGATGATAATGGTATAGTGCCTACCCGTATGTGCTAACGATTTATGCTGACGGGGCACCAGTGGAGGGTGTTAGAATGAGCATGAGGTCAGTTCAGTTAGCCCATCGTGGAAAATTCACTTGTGTGTAATTGTTTTTATTGTATTGTAAGAATTGACTGAAAAATCGATAAGCATACTTTGACAAAAATAATGGTTAATATTTCAGCAAATAGACAAAAGAAACAATATCCCACCACTACATTTACGATATACAAGTATTCGAGTGATATTAGTCTCATATATTTCGCAGTTGGACTTAAATATTATGTCATCGAAACATTGTATCGCATCACGAAATGGGGATCGGAACAAAATCAGGTAATCGCCAGAATCACTCTATCTCGTACAAAATGAAACGTCACCTTTACAGCTAATGCGAGGCAATAAATATGTAAATAAGGTGTCCTCTCAGTGCCCCGGTGAATTTTAAAGAGAGCTAGTGATGCGAAATGGTCACTTGTGAAACTCAATTCTAACCGTTTACGATGGAGCGGAATGTCTTTAACTGACTTCAAATAGGAATTACGTATGTAGTTTAATGTGTTTTTTCGTATTATCATGTTAACGACTACCTATGTTAATTATTATAACAGTTAATCGAGTTTTAATACGAATAATTTTCTTAGTCAATTCTATTTTTTTCTGTGTCCATCTTGCAATCAGTCGAAGATTATGAACAGATGTGGTAAAAGTTACGCTGATAGATTCCCCAGTAGAATCATTGTCTCTTTTGATGGTCCTGATTGGTTATCGGGATTCAGTAAAAGTCAATTCTATATTGGAAAAATATTTTTTTATTGACATACATACAATTTAGTTGTACTAATGCCGATATAAGTCAGGATCTGCTAAAGAAATCATGGTTATTGAGGGAAGTTTGGAAGAACAGACTTACAGAAATGATGCTGTAGTCAATTTTGTAACAAATACAGTAGTTTTTTTAATGAGATTAAAGACCAGACTAATTGTATATACATTAAATTTTATATCTACATGTAAAAGAAAACAACAAAACTGAGTGTCTACCTGATGGAAAATTGTAAATAAAGCACGGAATCACTAACACGGACAGCCTCGGTGACCTAGTGGATTAGCATACTGCTTTACTTCCTATGGTCACGAGTTCCATTTCTCGCACTGTACACAGTGATATCATAGTTCTCCGGAAAAGCAACGAATCCATTATACCACGTGTGTTATAATACATTTTGCTGTGTAAAATAGTATCCCTGAATTCACTCAACGCTATCTAGTAAGATTAAAAAAAAATACACATGCATAGAAAAGAGCAATAATCAAATTAAAAACCATCCAAACAAACAATCGTACTCATAAATACTAATATATGCATCGTGAAAGGAATTGAACCCACGACCATCACAAGTAAGACGGCATGCTTAACCGCTTCGCCATAGAGACCGTAAAGTATATTTTGTTCATTACGTATATACATAATTATATTTTTAGTCATCCTTTCATTGCGAAGTAGTTCCGAAGTACATTCTCCTGAAATTCAAATGAAATGCCGCACACACCCGCTCGCGAGTTTCTCAAGTGATGTCTTCTAAATTAGCGAGAACAATGTTAAGTTTCGGGAGAGGAAGTTGTTACGTTGTATTGAGATCGCGTTTTGTATGTTTGTGTGTGTAAATGGAAAATAATTGCCATGCAGTGTGTCTGAATACCGAAGTTATTTACAACTTTAAGGTAACACTTGGGAGATCTTAGTATTGAGTGTCTTTCAACATTATGTATTATATAATCCACATACCCCTCGTAGCCCCCAAAGGGGTACAGATTTTTCCACACGATAAAAAGTAATAATTTTGAAAATGGTAAAATTTCTAACATTTATATAAAAAACAAACTACAAATGCTGATCTTTGAAAGTTACGAAATTAAGTAAATTTAACGTATCAAATATACATAATATAAGCGCTTTTGAATAGTCGCTTTTTTTTATTCTATCACTCATTCGGAACACAGACTCATTACAAGAAGAATGAGCAAGGGACAAGTTATTTAGAATAATATTTTTAAGACTGTTGAACACAAACTGCCATGTACGTACATATTTCTAGGCTTAGTCAATAATCTTCTAAATACATATATATAACTCAAAGGTGACTGACATAGTGATCTATCAACGCACAGCCCAAACCACTAGACGGATCGGGCTGAAATTTGGCATGCAGGTAGATGTTATGACGTAGGAATCCGCTAAGAAAGGATTTTGATTAATTCTACCCCCAAGGGGATAAAATAGGGGATGAAAGTTTATATGAAACTTCTTCAATTTTAAACCGATCGGGCTGAGACTTTGCATGCATAAAGCTACTATGACGTAGCCATCCCCTAAGAAAGGATTTTGATAAATTCCACCCCTAAAGGGATAAATTAACGCGAGCAAAAGCTATTACACCCAGATAATTCCTGTCTATACGTACCTACAGAAGAAGAACTAATTTATATTTTTTTTCTAATCTCATACAGTATTACATCCTCGCTTTGTTAGCTAGCTACCAATTGTTTTTTACACGCTACACTCGCACGGGGTGAAACAAAACGCAATAAAAACAAAAGCGTTGAGGGCTTACATTAAAATTTAAAAAACTTGGCTCCCGCTTCGTGTACAAAAATTTCTTCTAAACATAGCGGTGGTTTTCAGGAACTGCAAAAAATCTCTTGTTGCAACATTACTAAAATTTCTTTGTTTTGAGATAAGAATAAGAATATTAGCTTTTATAATTTTAATTAAATATTATGTGTTATTATTATAATATATTTTATAAATATTATGCGAAATTATATCTATCTCTGTGTCGAATCAAATCAAAAATTATTTAATCATGTAGGACATTTTAGCCGCTTGTGAACGTCAAGTTTTTTGTATTAATATTTTTCCCTACTGTCTAGTTCAGTATACAGATTCGCTTGAGAAGAACTGGCAAGAAAATTAACTGAATTTCTTTTTTTTAAGCCAATTTATGTACATTATGTAGGAGTACATATAGCAGTCTATGTCTAACTTAAATGAAAATTCCGTACATGAACAATATTACCATGGTCGTTTGTCCTATAAATAATCTTTTAGTGAGTAACAAGCATTACTCGATAAATATGATTTAACAGATGTTTTTGTCTTTATTCTTAAATTATTCTACACATTTCCATAAAAGACCTATTGACTTTTCCGAAACGAATCTTAGGAACAGTATCGTATTTAAATCTAGTATTAATGTTATGAATATAGCTGTTTTTTGGAAACAAGTGAAGTATCTTGCATATATATAGAATATTTGAGCATATAAATCGAGAAGAAATTGTAAGACTATTTGAATTTCTCTCTTAATTAGCCACGACTCCTCATACAGTAAATCGTTCGGCTTGTCTGTTATCTATTCAGGACTAAATGCTTGAAATGATACCAATATTTGGGATATAAGATATATTGTATCGTGATGATTATTTGATTGATGATTTATTGAGCCTTTTTTTAAATAAATTAAATTTTTCTTCTTCCTTTATGTTTTCCGGGATTTTGTTATAAATTAGTATAGTTTCAGGTGAACAGCGCGCGTGTTATACTTTGTTTTGTAACATGTAATGCTCATACATTGATAGTAACTTCAAATAGCGGGACAAAGTTGAGAAGAAAAGCAGAGTCTTCGTTTTCATAATTGTCAATCAAGAAACAGACACAGACAAAATTCTAGAAAAATCGGGATAGCCGTATAGGAGGAGTCTTAATAACAAACACCACGACATGAGAATTTCATATATTAGATTATACACAAGTTTTACGATAGCAAGGTAATTAAATAAACTAACTACACTATTTCAAACATTAAATGGAACATGAAACGTTTCCCATTTTCTACGTAATTTCGAAGTATTTTAAATACCTCAAAGGAGCACAAAGTTTCCCTTGCAGTGCTACTTGCAACTTTTCGTGCATGTGTTCCACTGAAAGACATCGCAGTTTGTGTACAACAAATTGACGGTACTTTTATCAGAGTTTGCTGCAATTTTGTTGCATAAAATTTCGAAACTTACAACTAATGCGTGTAATTTTAATATGTGCCTTTATGTATGTTACAAGTATATATAATTGATATGAAATTTATTTTAATAACTTGTGTATCATTAGATAAGTGTTATGTAGTAATATCTATACATATAAATAAAATCGGAGTGTCTGTTTGTAATATTGAAATAACCGTTTTTTACTACATGCATATGAATAAATACGGTACATACACCAAATAACATTTTTTACAATTTTTGTCTGTCTGTTTGTTACGGTTAATCTCTGAAATGACTAGACCGATTTTGACGGGACTTTTTTGGCATGTAACGGATGTATATAAGGAGCAACTTAGGCTACTTTTATTTTAGAAAAATTCTCTAATTAACTTTTTTGTTAAATTCCACGCGGACGAAGTCGCGGGCACTGTTAGTAGTACATATTATTCAAGAAACTTAAAAAAAATGACGCTTAGCTGATCTAAAATTTTGTAGCATGGTCACTTGTATAATATATTGTATTATTCTTAGGTATATATTTTAAAGTTAGAAATGTCCCAATTCCACTTTTTCGAGTGACAAATTGGCAAAAGATGAATGATATAAGTTTCCTAATAATTTTTAATTGCAATTAGAGTGGCAAACAATCTGACATCCAATCAGATGGTAAGTGTTGACTATCGTGTGACATGAATAGCACTACGGTATTACGTTATTATTTGATACCGCTCTTTCTTTGCCATTAAAGTGTCAAGCTCAGAGACAGGATAAGAATCCTGTCATTTCACTGCCTCGTTTGCACCCTTCAATCGAAAGACATCTCGGAAAACAAGCTGCTTAGCAACTGCAATAGGTAAAACTGAATCCACGAAAACGACGTTTTGCAGTCTCGAGGTACGGTAGAAATTAGTGGAATCATCATCATCATCGCAGCCCGGAAGACGTCCACTGCTGGACATAGGCCTCCCCCAAAGATCTCCACGACGATCGGTCCTGCGCTGCTCGCATCCAATGCCTTCCCGCGATCTTGACCAGATCGTCGGTCCACCTTGCTGGAGGCCTTTATTAGTGGAATAAATACATGTAAATAACTCGTAGGAACTATCGATTCGGTACGAGAAAAGTCGCCGCTCGAAGCCAGTAATATTGTAAAGTTAAAGTTGGGAAAAGCTAAACGATAGAAGTTTAAAACAGCAATGATGTTTTACAACCAACTGTAAGTTAAAGTTAGTGCAGTATCTTTTGAGAATTAGTAAACAAGTAGAGGTAAGAGAAACTACGTATGGCCCTAAAATCAGTATGATGTCGGTGTAACTCTACGAAAGGCCCGAGTTGTTTATATGTTAACTTGTCTATCATTACGTAGTATAAAACAAAGTCTCTGTCGGTGTCTGTCCGTCCCTATATAAATCTTTAAAACTACGTAACGGATTTGGAAGCGGTTTTTGTAATAGATAGAGTGATTCAAAAGGAAGGTTTATATATCGTATATTTGATGCCCTCGGTAGTGTAGGTGTTTAACACTGCTTTACATCCGATGGTCGCGGGTTCAAATCCTCACAAAGCAAATATTTGTTGATTGCTAATTATGATAATATGTATTGATCTGTAGACTTCTATGTATTTACAAATCTAGATCCCATAACACAATATCAGCTTAGATTGGAATTAGATGCCCCTTGTGTGAATTGTCCAGGGGTATTATTAACCAATATTTTGCCATTTTATCTGCCCGTTCTTCTCAACTAATGTAGTAAGTCTACTGAACGGTATGGATATTAATAAAAATTAGCAATTTCAGAAGAGGCCGAAAGGGAAAAAATATTTTTCTTAGTTTTTCTTTGAGTTTATTATTTTTTTTTTGTTAATTAAAAATAAATATCTTATTCTCTATCGCCTTTCAATTTCTTAAATTAATATTTTAACAATATAATTATATTATTATGATTTACCTACACGCAATATGCTCTGGTAATCGATTTAGGTCACAATCCATAACAGTTCCAACATTTAGGTCCGTGTGTAGCAGCTTTATGTGTAGTTCGGTTCACAATGAACTTAGTCCCACGTGTGCTCTATGCGGTATTATTTCGTCACACTATAAGTCTGTGAATTTAATATTCAAGCAAACGTGAGTTTAACAGCAGTTTTATCAAACTTCTTAGAGCACCAATATATTTGGTGAAGCTTCTCTTCCGAGGATCATCTTTCCGAAACAACTTAGAAATCGTCTGTTTGGATCTACAGCAGTAAGTATAGTATATGTTAATAGTAACTGAAGAACTCTGTTGATAAGTATAATATTTATAATCAGTCTAATAATAAAAAAAGAATCATAATAAAAATAATAAATAGTCATCATAATAAAAATAAGGAAGTAGCCTTCATCAACATTTATTTAAAATTAAGACTATAAGATATCTATGTGTAGTAAACTTATGCATACATCTACAGAATATACAAAATTAAAAAAAAAACATTTATAACATTAATTAATATTTAAATTATCTCTAATAAAGTAAGGAAAATCATTTATAAAATATACCCAAAGGAAATAGGTTTAAAGTTAAAGTAAGGAAAAATAATGAAGGTAAATTAAAATGACATAAAATCATTTAAGATACACTATTAATTAGTCAATAACAAAGATACTTTTATAATAGAATAAACAGCTATAATAACATGTACGACAACGAAATTTTCATTTCAGAAGTTCAGGAAAACCGCAACGTTGTGTTGTTCAAACAGCGCATACAACACTTACACATGCGACGGTCGTCGTAATTTTACAGGATTATAGGTACAAGAGCGGGTAAAATATTCCGTACTAACAAGTGTAGTGCGCCGGTTTTTGTGGGTTCCAAGTGAATATGCTGTTATGCATTTTGCTTCACAATTTAACGACAGTTATGTTACGGTCTTTATGTAAGTTTCGTTCTACGTAAGTGGTGTTACGTCAGTGAGTTGTTACCACAAATTATAAATAAACTTACTCTGTACTCTTTTTTACTTTACTCTGTACTCTTTTTTATGCTGAATAAATGATGATAAATGATGATTATTATTATTATTATTATTATTAACTTGGGTCTAGATAACGTTGGGTTATTTACAATTCACACAACGTTATCTAGACCCAAGTTATACTAACTAAAGCTTGTGTTGTGGGTACTAAATAATGGATGCAAATATATAGATTTTTTTTTCGTAAATCCATACATAATATGCATAGAAAACACACAGACCGATACAAACAATCAAACTCATGAATACAAATGTTTATGCCGAGCGAGGAATCGAACGAACGACCATCGGAAGAAAAGCGGTGTACTTTACCGCTGGACCACCGAAGCCGTCAAAATCTGTTTGAAAAAAATTCTGTTTAAAAAAAGCTATGGTTAGAGTAGTCAATAGTTATATATTAAGGAATTAAAAATATATATAGTTTTATATCTATTTCTCTTATTGAAATAAAATATGTTTATATGTACATTGTTGAAATAAAACGTAATACAAAGATTGGGTGTTACAGAATATAGTACTAGTAGCTTTAATCCCAGTTTAATTTTAGATTTAAATCCCAGTTAACATGTATAGTCGATGCTTACCACTTACCATAAGATGGGCTATTGTTTCCATAAAAAAGTATTTTAACATCTTATTAAACTATTCCATTTTTAACCGATTATGAAATAGAGGGAGGTTCTATGTCCGATTGCTACATATGTTCTTTTTCGTCGAAATTTTCGAAACTAAACTTGTGAACGGTTTTTAAGATTTTTTTAAATGGAAGGATATGTTCTCGAGAATTTTTAAGGTTTATTGTGAACCAAAACCTGAAACTTTTCTTTTATTTACAGTACTTAGAAACTTTGATATTACAGTGGCCATAACGATACCCTTATTGTATTAAAACTTATAAAAGACATTTAAACACTTTCCGTTCCATTTGCAAAAGCACCAAAGGCTCAGAAACTCTTCAGAGAGAATCCACTAGTAGACAATTCACTTGTTCCGCCTACGGATGGCATGCAATCGACCGAACAGCATCTTTTGTGAATCACCTCTCTCACTATTCTTTCGAACGTCAGTAGGTATGACTACTAAATATACGAACTTACAACCAAAAGTAACATTTAATTTGAAATTCAAACAAAACTATTGTGAACCATATTTAACTCCGGAAGCAAAAACTGGGGTATTATAAGTTAAAACTTCCAAGTATGTGCCTGTCTGTGGTTACGTAACTCCTAAACGAATGAACAGATTTTGTGCTGTCTTTTTTGTTTAGCGTGACCGAGATAACATCTGCTTGATGATCGAGGTGCTTCTTAGCTACAATTTATTAGTTTTTAATCTATTACATATGATTTTTTATTCAATAATTTTTTTTTTACCAATAAAAAAAAATATTTTTTATAATAAAATTAGTATAAAATAATGAAAGTAACAAAATGACAAACTGAAACCGACTAAAATATGTAATAGAATATACTCATTATAAAACGAATTATTTACGACAACCAGGGGAGTGAAAGCTATCGTCCATATAACGTGGACAACACTAAAATCGAAAATCACGAAATTTTAAAACAATAATAATATAAAAATTGCGTATTGTATATATTATATAAACGATATATTTACATTTCTAGTATTATTTAGTCAAACTGTTACAAGCTCCCGATATTTCGACGCTGTTACGAACGTCCTGAGTTTGTAACGTCGCAATATCGGAAGCTCTTAAACAATATTATCACAGTAAATATCCCGCTTATATAGTGTATACAATTGAGGATTGTTAGTAATAGGATTCTGCTCTGTTCTCCTTGGAAACCGTAGTGGTTAATTATTGATGATTTCATCACGATGGGCTAACTAATCATCACTCATCATCCTCTGCTGGTGCTCAGTGAATACCGTAAGCAGTTGCAATCTTATATTAACATCAATTAATAAAAATTATGAAATATAAACAACAGTTGAAAAAAGGTTAAAAAATGACCTATGTTCGTAGTCATTGCAGTTACCCACAATTATATAGTACCAAAAACAGTGTTAGCGCCCCAAACAGCTCTTTGAGGGCTGTGATCTCCCCTCGCGCGTAATAATCTGCTGTTCTTTGACTACCCCTAAAGTGTTGGGGAAGATAAGTGGGTAACTGGGTGGAGTGTTCGCCAATTTCGCGTTTCAAGAGTTTTCTTTCTTACAATAATCTTGACACGATAAGTGTAATAATACGGTTTTTTTTTCAAGTAATATTTGAAGTATTATATTTTTAAGAGGATTCCTACCTTTCTACCGATCGCCATTAATGGTACGGGAGGCTGTAAAAAACAGAAATACCTCAATTTTAACCAGGTTTAAAGTTATCATCTGCGTGGAATACAGTGATTAATAAATTCAAATAAAATCATTAGCATCAGTCAATCAGTGTACGGATACCGTGAGTACTGTGTCGATTTTCGTCTGACGATCTAATGACGGTAGTTGAACAAACTACCGGCACTTTTCAACATTAACACTCGCTGTTAATACTGTCAGCTCGTGACCACGGCTAGTACAACCTAGTCAAAATATCGAGAAACGTAAATACCTTTATTTATCATAAAATTATTCGTTTGATAAAACCCGTATAACTATACTTGTATTTAAACAGTTATTTAAGTAATTGTAGTATAAGTTTTTTAATTGAAATTTCAAATAAGTCGACTGCCCACAAAGAATCAACCGTAATCTATATACTTGAAATGGTTATCACAGTATCAGTAGATACAATATCTTGGCATTTAACTAATATACCTTTAATAATAATGTTTTAATTTTGATGCGATCATTATTTATATCTATGTATAATTAGTAAAAATGGCGGGATCTTACCACGTTTTATTTTTATTGAGTTTCTGATATTTCGGTAGTGTTCAACCGCCATGATTACGGGCAAACTGAAGAGCAGTGAGTAGATGGTAAATAAAATAATTTTTATGGGCAGCACATGCGTCTACATTCACATGTCTTCGTATGTTGCTACTGTGAGTATATGAGTGTGTATTTATTTAGTTTCACTCAAAAAGTATACACTCAACACAATAAATATAAAACGTGGTAAGAACCCGTGATTTTTACTTATTATACGTATACCATTAGATATCTGCAAATATCTGTGAATAACATTTAAAAAGTATATCAACTTCAGAACGGTCCAAATCGCCCCTCGGCTCTCAGGAAACGTTCAAAACAAACAAAAGCAGCCTATCACCCACTTACCATAATTCCGCCATTTGTATGCCCATTTCATGCACACCTTCCCACTTGTGGTGAACAGTACAGGGAGTAAACTCTTTACATGTGCATATGTGCATAGAAATATGCTGTATGTCCACTTATGGCCAGTTTTCTGAAGATATTTTATGGAAGATACCAAAGTATTTATGTGAGTAATAATGTTCTGTTCATATGTGTAGATCAACTATACTTTTTGTCTGAAGCCCATGGTGGTTTAGCGGTTTAGCACACCGCTTCACTTTCGATGGTCATGGGTTCGATTCTCGTAAATTTATATTCATTAGTATGATTGTTTGGATTGATCTGGATGTTATCTATAATATATTATCTGTAAATTATAATAAGTTATCTGTAAATTACATATTTACAAAAACACATCATGTAAATATATGTAAGATCTACAAATAGGAAATATTTTATTTTTTGTATGTTTTTTATGAATTCACATAAAAACCGTTACCGTTATTGACCCATGTAAACAAATTACTCGTCCATAAATTATCAGTGAATACGATATACCTTCATGAAGAAGGAGTACTGGCCGAAGGGGGTGGTATATCGGCGCTACTATGGCCGATTGCCGTCGACAGTATCGTGACCACACAGATAATTTACATTTATATTTTAATATTATTTCATATTATTATGTATGTTAGTCTGAGCATTAGTAGCCAGATTTAATGAATAATAAAATACTGTATTCTATGCAGACTGCGTCGCAGATTTCAAATGATTAATTATAAAAGTTTTAATATCATTTGAGAGTTATCCATCAATTAACAGACTATGTTAATTTATTGATAACTATCAAAGGTTATACAGTTTCTTATATTTTAATAGAGAAATACCAATTTTAATATATATTTGAAACGTTTCAGTCCTTTGATTCACAAATTGCCTATTTTTAATCAATGTTTTAGAAATCTTTAACTCTCCTACTCTCTACTCTTAAAATCTTTAACTTTTTATTTTAGCAATCACTTACTTTAACTATTTATTATTAGGTATTCTGTTTCATTTTAAAATATTCATTATTCTCAAACCCTTTTTGGATAAGACATTTATTTGAATTTCAAATTTTGTAGATAATGTAAGAAACTTAGTGAAATCGAAGACATGTAGAAATATCTTTATTTGAAGGTTTACCTTCACATTATAACTATAAATTGTAAGCTCCTATAAACTACTCTTGGATTACAATTTGTGTATCAAACCATACTAATAATATGATTTGAAACACAAGTTATAAACAAGAAAGATGTATAATTTTTTTTTCAAATTTGTAACGACAAAAAAAAAAAACTACTCGAGTAATTTTAAAAATACTTGCACCATTAGAATACTTCATTATTCCAACATAGAATAAAATATAATATAATTTAAAGAAAATGACCATACGTGCTAAGGTGTAGTGAGTATAAAAGAAAGAGAGTGCAGAGATGCTTCTGTGACATTTTATTACAGCAGGGCACAGTGACAGTGTTTGTATAAATAAAAACAATATGTAGAATAGTTGTATTTTAAAGTGCATTAACGATTAAAAAATAAGTGTCAGCAAATGTTATTTATAGATCTCACAAAATGTAACTCGAACCCGTCCTTACACGTAAACGTGATTGAGTACAAGCACAGATAACATAATTACAAGTAAGCCTGTGATATAACGTCCTTATGTATCTCATATGGAGGTTATATCACAGGCTTACTAGTGTGAATATTGGCCACAACAAAAACGTATGGCCACTTTTAAAAAAAACCATTCAAAATTGGAACTTTTAAACATATCATATTAGTATATCGGTAAGTTGTATCACTGGCTCGCTTCTTAAAGTCAATACTGGCCAACAAGAAAAAACTATACTTTTTATAAAAAAAAAATATTCAAAGTTGGAACTGTAAACATTAAACCATATACTACATATATAATACGTACTACACTAGGCAAAGGCGAGTGACGTCACCTTCCTGTAAATTGGGCTATTCTGACTGTGGAAGACACAATTATTTTATATATTTGACGGCCTCGGTGGTCTAGCAGTTTAGCACACCGCTTTACTTCCGATGGTCGCGGATTCGATTCCTCGAACGGCACAAACATTTGTATTCGTGAGTAAGATTATTTGTATCGGTCTGGGTGTTTTCTATGTATAATATGTATGTATTTACGAAAAAATAAATCTATGTATTCGTATCAGTTATCTAGTACCCACAACACAAGCTTTAGGTAGCTTAACTTGGGACTAGATGGCGCTGTGTGAATTGTATGAGATTATTATTATTATTATTAATCATATTTTTCCTTCCTCTTACAAACATCTTTCTTTCTATATTAAATACAGTCAAGTCTCTATTTTTTTTATTAGTATGGATCCAATAAGCAAATTATCGCATTTATAATACTGATATGATCTAATAAATGCCTTCCTACACTATATCCTAGTATCTAATACAATATGCAGTCAGAAAGAGAAAGAATTTCACCAGTAGAAAAGAAAAGACATATAACTTATATGCAGTGTACATATGAGGTGCAAATTGAGTCCTTTGTCGCTTTGGAAACTAGAAAGAATATTTGATCGTTTCTACATTCCTGCTGTGTTCCCAAGATTTCTATTCACGTGAGATTTTTTTTTAAAGAAAATTGTTGTAATATAAAAAATCTGACTTTAATTGTGATTCAATGACTGTTCATTTTTAAACGAATCTATCTCTTTCCTACGGGTTTACTTGCACGAAACCATTTATTTTCATGTCGAATAAGATATTTTGAAAAAAATTTATATATTGCAATTATTATTAAAATTAAGCTTGTTTTTTAGCTTTTCAAACTTTAGGTATGCGTTCATAATTACTTAGGACAAACCAGTTTGTAAGTTTCAATAAATTTCATTTTCATTAAATAACTACATATAAAACTATATACCGTAATTACAATCATTACATTGTATAAATTAAAGTCGCTGTCGCTGTCTATCCGTACCTATGTATGCTTAAATCTTTAAAACTACGCAACGGATTTTGAAGCGGTTTTTTAATTATATAGAGTAATTCTAGAGGAAGGTTTACATGTATAATATATGTACATCCGGGCGAAGCCAGGGCGAGTAGCTAGTAAAAAATAAATCTTAACGGGACTTTCACTCGCAAAAAGCTAATGTTACAAGGAGTAACTTAGGTTACCTTTTTTTTTAAAGTTAAACTTCACACGCAGGAAGTTTATAAACTGACTTGTAAAGGTTTTTGTTATATTTTTATAATAATACGTATATTTATATTGTACGCGTAGACATAATCCTATCAATAGCGTCAACAAAGCCTCGTAGGTGAACATATAGTACATGTATAGGTATGTAGAAAGTTTCCCATGCACCTGAGACGTCCGTGCATCTAAGAAGCTTATAGTCCATTATTTAGGGATTATGCTACTGTAATATTTCACATTAGTTCTCCAACTTTTCTTAGCATATACATATATTTAGGGTTCGAAATGTAGAAAGAAAAAACTGTACTGTACTAAACTGTTTGGGGTAATTTTTTATATCAACACCTAAAGTGACACCTATCAGAAAAATATATCTTATGTGTTAATTAGTTAGTTAGTTAAAGTTACAAAAGGAATCTGATTGGTGGAACCAATCCGATCCTTTTATTACACAGCTTAAAAAAATCTATTACGGATACATGCATGTTTGAAAACAACAAAAACTCAGTCTAACTAGCGAGTTAGACTGAGTTTTTGTTGTGTGTAAACAAATTGACTGACTTAACCGTCTCGTTAAAAACACATCCGTTTGACAATATCTTAGCGGTAAGTGGGGTATGGTTCACAATTAATTTTAGTCGGGTCTGCGGTCGCCTTTAGACGTGGTTTCTTTGATATGTTCCTTTTACAAAGGTGCGAGTCGCACCCTAGTTATAGAAACTATTTAGGTTAAACTTAACTTTACTAGCTGCAACTCTCGGATTTGTACGGTTATGTTAGTAAAAGAAGAGTACAGAATAGAAGATAGAATATATAACTAACTATATACAGATAGAAGACAATAACTACCACAGTGTAATTTTAGGTGGCTATGAGACGGGGTCGAATGTATAGAGTATTTCTTCTCACTAAAATGACCAGCCATGTGGTGGCATAATGAGCCATGTCTCATATAGTCAAGTGCTGCGATGACTTTTGCGTCATACTTGTGAACAAGTGCTGTTTGTAGGGACTGTTTTGCTCTAATTACTATAACTGACTTAATCTTTTTCAGTTACGTGATCAGTTGATTATGTTTTTAATATTTGACTCCAAAGAATTAATACTAGTTGGTAGTTGGTATTCACACATACGCAAGTCTTTTGCTCACTCTTATTGTGAGGATCTCGTGTGAACTTTCCGAATATGCGGTACATTAAATAAAATAAGTATGTCCATTGAGTTGGCTTTAATACATAAAAAACACTCAGTTGACACATTTGTTACATTTCAAATTTAGAAACATAGTCAGTCACATGATGTCGGTGACGTCACTATCATGCCGCCATTAATAGATATAAAGAGGAAGGAAACAAGGAGAGAACGGCCATCTTTCTTTCTGTTCGAGGCAACCGAGACGACCAGACGTGGATATAGCAACGCAAATCATGTGGAGTATATTTTGTTAGTTGTAGTTTAAAACTTAATATGTTATCGTCGTCGTCGATCTCACATTGTATTTTACTGATAAAGGCTATAACAGAATCGCAGAGAGGGTGGACTCACTGCCCTCACTGAGTTATGGACCGTTTTGTCTCATTAATTCGTTTTTAAATTATATTATTCTATGGGCAATAGTTGTATTGTGTAAAAGTTTCTGTTTGAGACAAATAAAGATTATTATTATTTGAAAAAGGAATAAAAATAAAGTACTGTTGCATCGACGTCTCATTTCTGAAACTTGGCAATAATTGAGAAGTGCTTAAATTTAAGTTTAATATTGAAGTTTGGAAGAAGGAATTTTCTATTCTAGTCTTCATTTTAGAAATTGGGTAACGAATACAATTCTACTAGACACAAATGGAACGTAGCATTCAGTAAAGACACAAGCAGGCACAATACAAATGGCAAATCCACCGCAGTGATCAATTATAATAGAATTGTTCCGATATACGGGCCCTCTTCCGTTCGCTTTGTTTCATAATATATGGCGGTAATAATTTTAATTGTACATTTACCTAGTATTGGGATTATAAAATGAATGCGATTCGATCAATTCGATTGGGATACTGTTGAAATTGCCGATTTGTATCTGTTTAAAATTATTAGCAATACAAATCAAAAACAGAATGCCAATATTTATAGAGTCGAATGGGAACCAAATCGAAATAACAACGAATTGATTACATACTGAAATTTGTTTGCATACATTAGTTTAGAAAGATAATTATTGAAATTACATCATATGTTATGATAGCAGCTAGGTCGAGCGACGACATACGTAGGGTTGCGGGTAGTAACTAGAAGAGAAGGGTTGAAGATTGTGCCCAGTGGCGTGCCTTGGGAAAGGCCTATATCCAGCCGTGGGCTGATGATGATGATAATGTTATGATAAATGTGGTATAAAATTATTGTGATTAATTTATATACGGTCTAAGTGGAGTGAGAGGTTTATCAACGAAATCTGTCCACAATTTTCTAAAAGGTCTTGGCCTGCACAGAACTGCAGTAACTTAATATTAAAACGTGTGTCTAAAGTAGCACTAGCACGTTCCTACTAGATTTAGCTGGACAGGAAGAGAAACACGAGTGGTGATGGTGCTGGGCCCTTTAAACCTACACCCGGTTGACAAGTACCGGAAACTGCTCGGAGTTTCCCTCTCCGCATACAATGGACCCGGCTACTCTCCCGTTGCTCACATAAATATGTGAAGCTATAAAAGTAAATAAATAAATATGAGTTTAGAAATAAAAGAAAAAGAAAGAAGTTATGTGAACTTTTATTTTTCAAATTGTCACAATTCCGTTTTCTTCGTCTATATAGTTGTTGAATCTTTCTTTATTCTATTAAGTTTTGCATCACGATTGTACATTCTATAAAATTACTAGTCACCCAGGTTTCGCATGAGTGTACATGTATTATACATTATATGCCTTCCTCTTGAATAACTCTATATATTAAAATATCGCTTCAAAATCCGTTGCGTAGTTTTAAAGATTTAAGCATACATAAGGACAGACAGCGACAGCAGCTTTGTTTTATATTATGTTAATTAATGTAATGAAGTTTTGCATCTGGATTGTACATTCTAAAGAACTATTTACAATGTTTTCCAGCAAATGAATCTGATGAATGAATGACAGCCTCGGTAGTGTAGCGGTTTAGCACGCCATTTTACTTCCGATAGTCGTGGGTTCAATTCCTCGCTCGGTACAAACATTTGTATTCATGAGTATGATTGTTTGTATCAGTCTGGGTGTTTTCTATGTATAATATGTACGTACTTACGAAAAAAAACTATGTAATTGTATCTGTTGCCGATGGCAACCTTTTTGATAGTTTTTATGTTTTTTATATATATTTGAATTTTATATTTTGACGTTCTGTTTTTATATACTATTTGTTTTCTTATGCCATATGGTCTTTATAGTTTTTGTTAGCGAGCTGATTACAGCTATTTTACCTCACCTAAGAACGTGTCTCATTTTTAACCAGCCTTAATACAGTCCATCCTTCCATCCGTAACACTGTGGTCCTTTCTTTCGCCGTCTTTAGTATTATATTATAATAAAAATTCTAAATTTTTCTCCGACATGAAGACACGTTCCCAAACGAAGGGTGAGAGTAGTCAGCCAAGAGCGGAATCCTCCGCGGATATAGTTGGTGAGGAACCTAGCGCGCCGCTCGAAACAACGGGCGCAGCACGCTCTTTTGTTTCAGGTTCCACAACTTCATCTTCCACTGTCAGAGCCCGTTCCGTAGCCGCTCAAGTCGAGCATGCGAAAAAGCTCTTGGATTTGGAACGAGCCGCAGCTGCAAGAGAATCGGAGCGAGAACGACAATTACAACAAAGAGAACGTGAGGTACTCGAATTGGAGCTATCCGCTCAACTAGCTGAGATTGAAGCTGAAGATGAACGTAACAGTCGACGTAGCATTCGTTCCTCTATTAAATATGTCCAGGGTTGGCTCAACAAATGTGTGGATGTTGCAACGGAGCCTAGGGAGGTGGTCATTCCCAGTCGTACTGCCCCTGTTGGTATTCAAGCCACCGGTAGTTCGGCTCTTGTGGATTTCCTACCTTCTACAACGTGTCCCCGCAGTCGTACCCCTGTTTCGGAGGTCGCTTATTCGCGCCTCGGTACGTCTGCCCTTGTGGATCGCGTCTCTGTTTCTAATAAATTCACTAACAGACATTTAACTTTTTCAGAGCCCCAATCTACATATCTTCAATCTTCAGGTCCTATTAATGCGGTGCTGGCTGAATCATCGGCACAGTGTAGTTACCAGTGTCCCCAGGGAACAGTGACTACAAATCAGTACCCAGAAAGTAATATTTGTTGTAAAAATAATACGCTCACAGGTAATTCAGATATTCGTTTATTAGCAAAGGCAATAACAACTTTAACAAATAATAACTGTCCTTCTCAACATATAGATGATCGCCTACCTCCCTATGATGGTAAGCATTTAGATTCGTTTATTTTTAATTGGTCACTTTTAGCTGATTTTTTGACTAGAGAGGTAAATATCCAGTTGCAATTTAGCATTATCATTAATCATCCTGGCAGTTCTTTCGATAATTATTCTAAAATAAATTCTAAAATGAAAAATTCATCATTACATACATTTTTTTTGAGTGACAATGTTGATAATACGCATGACAAGACATTAACATGTCTTTATTGTCAGCAGTGTCATGTAATAGATATGTGTAAAAAATTTATTTCTCTCACACCTCAAAAGAGGTTTGAGTGGTGTAAAAATGAAAAAGTTTGTAACCGATGCCTTGAGAAAGATTTACATAGATATAAGTTTTGTACTAGAGGTGATTGGTATAATAATTCGGGGTGTAAATATATGCATCATAAACTTTTACATTTTTTGTCGGGTGTGTCGGGGTCCTCCGTCAGTAATAATTATTTTACTATAGAGGATATATCTAAGCAAGACCAACCTCGAGCACAGATTTCCCTGATTTCCGTAGTTTTTCCTCCGATAATGACAGCCGAAAAATATGAAAATGAGACAGTTGCTCATTCATTTATTGGTCAGACTGTCAATGAACTCAAGGCTTTACGGCTATTGTTGTGTGGTTTTTCACATTCGTCAAATAATGTACCAGGGACGGATTCAGAAGTTAATGTAAATTATTATTTAACAACTTCTGACACTTTAGAAATAGACAAATTAAATAAAAATAATTGTAAGTTAGACCCGACAGGAATAGGTACTAAAATGTCTACCTCTTCCGCAGACACGCGAGCGATTTCTATTTTATTAAATTTGGCACTACTGATGGGCAACCGTAGCCAAACTACGAGGTCGGCAGCTTCAAGAAGCCTCACATGTTTACCTTCTTCAACAACTGAAGAGATACAGCGGACTGGTTGTCGGAACCATACGCCAGAGCCAGGTATCTTCATGCACCGAAGAGCTAGCAGCAATAAGCTACTGTGGTCTGCCAACACCTCGAGGTATTAAAATAGATGTTGCAATATTGAGTCGTTTCGAGAAGAGGGACACTACTACAAAATTATCTGGGATAACTTGCACAGCCTTTCTGAGTACTATGACAGTTCCTGAGACATTGAGTAAGCTGTACGGTTAGAGTATTTTAGATACCGCAGCCAATTACAACACCTTTTACACATTATTCCTTCTGTAGCATCGTTTATGGGTGACACTTGAAAACGCCTTGTCAGAAATGTTAAGTGCGCCATGAAGTCATCATTGCATTTACGCTACGAGTTTTTGAAGGGATGCTGACAAATATTATTATTGTAGATGCAGAAGTCTTAGCCACTTCACGTCCCTTGACCCATGTCTCTGATGTTCCCTTGTGCACGCTGGTTTTAAGAACATTAAAATTAATACCAAAATCAAGGACTGATAGAAATGCCCAGTCTCCTACGCGTCGTCGACGTCGGTCGGTTCTAATTTTAGAGAGCAACCTTCCTCGAGGTAGCTGACTTAAAGGCAGAGTTTCGGCGGTCCACACTGGCAACGATGGCGGTCCACCCTGGCAAGTCTCATCGATGTCAAACCACTGACGGAACACTGCGTTGAGCTCCCAAGAAGCTGGTGCGGTTGCCCATCAGCTAAATTGGGGAGGATGTTGCCGATGGCAACCTTTTTGATAGTTTTTATGTTTTTTATATATATTTGAATTTTATATTTTGACGTTCTGTTTTTATATACTATTTGTTTTCTTATGCCATATGGTCTTTATAGTTTTTGCTAGCGAGCTGATTACAGCTATTTTACCTCACCTAAGAACGTGTCTCATTTTTAACCAGTCCTTATACAGTCCTTCCTTCCCAACAGTATCAGTTAATGCCCATAACACTTTAGCTAGCATAACTTAGGTCTAGATGGCGCTGTGTGTCTAGATTGTAAAAAAAATAATTATTCATCCGTTCATTCAACAGTACTACGCTAACTGTGTATTCACTGAGACGGTGCATATAATCTACTTAAAGCTCTCTGCAATTAGGGTGAAGTAATAATTAAATTTAAATAATTATTAAACCGCGAGCAGGTGTAGTCGGGTAGAGCTTTCCCGCGGCTCTTAACTCGAGTTCGCAGATTTTAGATCTTGAGGTGTAGTTAAGAAAATTGTACCGTCTGAGATGCGAACTCAGTTCATACATAAAATAATAAACAACCCTGGACAATTAACACAGCGCCATCTACTCCCACGGTAAGCAAAGCTTATGTTATGGGCACTAGACAACTGATAATAAATACTTATGTACTTTTTTTGTAAATACCTATTATACATAGAAAATACCCAGACTGATATAAATAATTATACTCATGAATACAAATGTTTGTGCGAACCCGCGACCATTGAAAGTAAAGCAAAGTGTTAAACCGCTAGACCACCGAGGTCGTAATATACATGAGAGGCACAACAGATTTCACATGCATTCAGCATGTGATGCCAGTGGAACACCTCACTCATCGCTATTCCGGAGTACTAAAGTCCTTACCTCTATATCCAATTATATGTTATCTGTGGTATAACAGAGAGTTAAACACATTGAAGATATATGTAGTTATTTATTCACGTTTTGATTTTAATTCTAAAGTTTCTAATATAAATATTAATAAATGTAGGTATAATCAGTATATTTAATTATCTAGTTCCTTTAATCAGATTCATTAAACAATTACTATAAGGATATATTGAATCTATAGAAATTTGTCTGTAATATTTATATCTTAATACCAATCTGGAGTCTAATGTTAAACCTTTCTCTTCAACGGTTTCGGAATGAATGCTAAACAAAAAAAATCTGCGTTATCAGATGGCGTTCTAAAAATAGATAAAGTAGTATTAGTGGGGACGAGTGCGCCGCTAGCGTCATCTAGTTTCAGAATATTACAACTAAGGATAATTTTAATAATTAATACTGCTTTGGCATTGATTCTTGCTTCCAGCGCCATCTATATCCGGAGTTAGCGATAACAAGTACATATAAAAAAAATGTAGTACATAATATTTTCTGTCCACCTTTGGAGAGAAGTCAGTTGTCGGCCTTGGTAGTCTAGTGGTTTAGCACACCGCCTTATTTCCGATGGTCGCGGGTTCAATTCCTCGCTCGGTACAAACATTTGTATTCATGAGTATAACTGTTTGTATCAGTCTGGGTGTTTCTATGTATAATATGTTACGTACATTAACGAAAAAAAACTATGTAATTGTATTAGTTAATGCCCATAACACTTTAGCTAGCTTAACTTAGGTCTAGATGGCGCTGTGTGAATTGTCCTGAGATTATTATTATTTTTATTATTATTAAGTCAGTCTCATATTTAACATATTTCCCATCCACAATATTCAAATAAAGTGTCGAAACAAAAAAGAAAGATGGGAATTCAAGAAAATGTATAAATATTTATGTAGGAACTCATGCAGGTGGCGTCCCTTTTTGTGAAGTTTGAAAATTTAATCAAATATTGACTTTTGTTTATATTTGATGGGGATTATAACACTATCACATTATACGGGACCGATCGCTATTTAACGATAAGGCCGCCTATTGTTACCTATGGTATTGTTTATCGTAATTATCTTTTTATATTTATATACATAAATATAAAAAGTAACAATCATCCATACTTACAAACTTTCGCGTTTATAATTCTATTAAGATTGAGAAAGTGTCTAGAATATATCATCAATTATTTTATGAACTCGGTATATTGGAAATTTTATATAAATAAATGTTCAACGTTGACGCAGATGGAAATGACTTAAAACTTACCCAAGACGAAGGGCCTCATAATTTTCAGTAAAAGCTTGCGTCAATTCGCTCGAATGAATCTTTAGTGACAGCTTAATGAGAGGTAGTATTTCTTGGATGAGGTATTGTGATACTTTATTACTTATTTATAGCATATGCTAGTGGTCACTCTATTCACCCAAATTTGAATTAAAAAATGAATCTGTGTTATTGTAAACATGTACAATATTTATTTGAAAAGAATACGACCTGAGTGTCTTGTCACTTCTTCTCATCTCGAAATAACTGACGGTAGATTTGACATATCATAAGAGTCTGTAATAGACCTACATGAATATTTTAATTTTTTTAAGCTTATGAACATTACACATATCAACATACATCCACTGTGCTGGGACACAGTAAAATAAATAATAGTATTTTAAAAAATATAGTGTAAAATCATACCAGATGGAGAGAAATTGCGGGAAGCTGTATCTCCAAGGAGGACAATGAAGAGAATCCACTGTTGCCACTGTTGTTCTTCTTTCACTTATAAGTACTTTTCACTACAAACGTTTAAACTGAACTGGACTTCACACAAAATGGTAGTTCTATGGTCACAGTCAATAGGTAGATAGGATAAATGTTATCGTCAAATCAGAACTTATACTCAAAAATAAACATGATTATATCAAACTTCTAGAACATACATTTTGTACCATAATTGTAATTAGTTTTAATCTTTCTCTTTATATATTTACTTCATGTTTATAATCATAAATCGTATTAAATAATTAAAAATAAAATGTCGCAGTTATCTCACTCAAACTAGATGGCGTAGTAGTCACTGAAATCTGCTTTAGCGAGTACGTTGGCGAACGGTAGCTGGGCCAACCCATGCGATAATTAACATAAAAACTGCTACATTCTTAGTGCAATCAGATAATATTGTCAGCGGTATGATTTTAAGTTTTTCTTTTTATACAAAACATGATTACAAACTCTTAAATTTTATAATAAACTTACTGGGGCAGGCTGGCAGTTGCCGTTGACACTTATTATCAGACAAGATCTTGCTTTTATTCTACATCGACGATTGCCTCAATGGCCTCGACGTCTAGCAGACCGCTCAGTAACTTTGGACTATGGTCCCAAACTTAAGTTATTAAAATACCGTATCCAACTTAGTCGTAACATAATGTTATTCCTATGAAGTAGGGAAAGACAATCAAGTTTTTAGAAGTAAAGTGTCCTGTCTATTTCGAACGCTCTTAAGTTATGGAGTCCGTTAAATTGTTCAGTTATTTGATGTTTGCTTAGATGTTTTAAAATATATAGATAGATAGATGAAGCTTGACGGCCTCGGTTGTCTAGCGGTTTAGCACACCACTTTACTTGGTCGCAGGTTTGATATTTCAATATATCTCAATTTTCAAAATCAAACCCATAAGTTCGTATATACCTTCATCGAACATTTAGAATTATCAATGTTAAAATGTACGCATTTAATAATTGTACTAAAATTTATTGATGTAACTCTACACCTTCCTTATCGGGAGAATATAATTCTCCAAAATTATCCACATGAACACAAATTCGGTCCTTGGGGGAGAATAACAGGATGTTAAAGGGAGTCGCTATCTGTATTTGAACAGAACAATGCGGAAATTTATTGTTTCCTTCTTAATAGACGTTTAAACTGTTGAGGGTATCGTGCCCTAGTGGTTTACTGCCAGATTTATCTCAAAGGTCATGAGTTTAAATCTCGCTAATAAAAAAAAATAGTTAGTTTATATTTTAACCAATTCTTATTTGACAAATGTTAATGTGTTTATATCATTACATAGTATATAATAATATGTGTGTCCCCTTAAATCTTTAAAACTACGCAACGGATTTTGTAGCGGAGATTTTTAATAGATAGAGTGATTCTAGAGGAATGTTTATAAGTATAATACATGTACACTCGGGCGAAGTCGGGGCGAGTAACTAGTTTATTATAAATATATCTATTATATTATACATTTACTCAATGTACTCAAAACAGAAATGGATGTATAGATATAATAATATATTATTATTTATTTAAATAAACTTAATATAAGCATTTCTGAATAGTCATATTATTTTATTTTACCACTATCATATATATATATATCTAGATATATCAAATATCCTAAAGGTTTTCGACGCAACTTAGGCTACAAAGATTACGAGTTCGAATCTGTTTGATACTAAAAAAATTTGTATTAATCGAGTAATAATATAATAAACTATAATAATATGTCTAACGGAATCCTTAGTAAGGAAATGTATAACAAATTTAGTTTATATGAGAAATGGCTGTAGATTCCGTCACGTTGGATACATTACATATTAAGTGTTGCTATCACCATAAAATCGGTAGTTGATCATACCTCTGGCTACCCTCTTTTACAGATCGTTCAGCTGTTAATTTGAATTAATTATTTTTTTAATTTTTGTGGCTCATCAACAGCAGATAATGAAAAAATGAAGAGAACCTAATTTGTCCAAAATTGTTTTCCCTATAACTTTTATTTGAAAAAAATTGTCATATTTCATGCCGTTATCGAGTTATTTTGAAAAAAGTATTTCCCGTTAAATTAAATCAAAAATTCATTCTGAATATTATTATTCACGTATTTGCGAATTTATTTTTATATATTGCGCCGTTATTAAAATTGGTCCCAACATGTTTAATATAAAAATTTGACTGGACTATAAGAAATGAGTCGTGAAGGTAAACTATTACACTACAAACAAACAGCAGCTGATTTTAAGCGGAATAAACGGAGTATTCCGATTTAGCCAACGTCTGCCAAAAAACCGAGGAAAGCAATATGGCACGGGCGTTTATTTTATTTTCACTGCCGCAAATCCTTCTGAAAAACTCCAGTTTGTTTGTTGTGTACACGGCTTTCGGGCGTGTTTGTTTTATTGCATAACACGTTTTTGGTTGAAGTGAAAGAATGCTCCAATCGTACCAAGGTAGACTTGCAAAAGTCATCTGCGTGGGAACGTCAGTATCACTTATTACAGCCGCTTAATTTGTAAGCTATATTTCGGCTGAAAGGTAAAGATAATTCAGTTAAATTGCAGAATATGGAAGATATAGAGTTGTTTTATTTTAGGCTACTAGGCCATATATATACCTTACAGACTAACATACATATGAATTAATATTCTAAAACTAATATATATATTACTATTGTCTGTGGGGTCACGTCATTAGCGACAGGAATTTGCCACGGTAGCGCCGATACACCATCCAATTCGGCTAGTAGTCCTCCTTCATGAAGGTGGGCAGCATATTGGTGGGGACGGGCCACAAACGCCTTAAAACTCGCATTGTGACTCGACTCCAGCTACGTCACCCTCGATGTCAGATTACTCTTGGTTCGTATATGACAATGTTGATGCTCCTTAGTGAATTTAAATTTTATTTCTGTTGCAATTTACAATGGCATATGCTGGTAGTCACTCTATTCTCCCTAATTTGCGCTCCGAACTGACGGTATATTTGACATATCATAAGAGTCTGTAGTAGACTTACATGACTAAAGATTTTTTGATTTGATTAAAAGAACTTTGTACAAAACCTTTCAAAACAACTTAAGAGGAATATTAGAAGCGGTAGCTTTGCATGGGTATTTAATAAAAAAAACGTTAAAAAGGTAATAACTTGACCATGAACCGGTATATTAAAATAAAAAAGTAGTTATTATGATTTTTACATATTGATGTCCTCTATAAAACTGTAGTACATCACTTACCTCCATCGTCAATAATTTTCTTATATTTTATTGTCATTTTTTGCACATATTCACTTGTTTTTTAAAATATTCTATCTTCGTTCATCAGGGATAATATAGGTATCTAATGGTAAAGCATTTTTTAAATCGTTCCAGAAATTTCGGAGCCTATTCAATGTCAACAAAGAATCGAACAATCAAAACTTTTGATTTTATAATATTAGCTCGCGAGCCTAGAACAGGTCAATGTGACCAATTTCCTCCTATTTGAAAACTAATACTTGTGGAGGCCTGCTCTTCAACCCACCCCGGGAACCGCAACTGAATTTCACTAGGCTTAATAACACTTAATATTATGAAGCACGATGAGAGTTTCCAATTAGTAAGGCTTTCAACTCTTTGCCCAACAGATTAAAGACAATACACAGTTGGAAATTTTTAAGGGTAGGTTATTCTTTTATGTTTTTATAGTATTGATATATTTATTAGCACAATTTTTATAATTTCTAACACAATATAAAGTGTTACTCAATAATACATACAGACGCGCTCTAGACTCTCTCTAGACTCTGGCTCGCGGACTACAGCGCTCTAGACTCTCTCTAGACTCTGGCTCGCGGACTACAGCGCTCTAGCTTGCGGACTATATAAGTCCGCGAGCCAGAGTCTTTCCTCTCTATAGTAAATAGAAATATAAAATATTTGTCATCAGAACTTTGTTTTAATATTGGTATTTTCAGTCGGAAATATATAATTTTTAATAGTAATCTAGATGTTGTTATTAATAAATTATTTCCGATATTTGGTATATTACCAATGTATAAAGAGAAGATCACGGAGGCCATAAATTTGACAAGCACTATTGTAGCTCGGCGTAGCTATAATGTCATTACCATCGCTTCGCCTATCATTTTATTCGCTAACAAATTCACCTTTGTTCGTACTTTCCAGACGGTGTCGTTTGAACCAACCGGCGCGGTAGCGTTTGGCCTAACTTATGAGATACTGTTCATTTTAATTTTTGTTATTTTTATATGTATTAAAAATTATTTAGATGGTAGTAGTTACAATACGAATCGAACTTTCTACTTCTTTCTACTACATACGTAATTCACGATTAGATTTAAATAATAATTCCATAAAGTTTCGTAAAGTTGCGCTAAAAAGGTATGGAGCAAAACCATTTATACACTTTTGTTTGCTATGTAGTATAGAAATCATACTACCTATTTTTTTTAACATATTTATCTATTTATTTCAAGCAAATTTATGGCCAATATAATATTTTATATACCTTATAGACTAACATACATCTTACTAATATTATAAACGCGAAAATTTGTGAGTATGAACGGATGGATGGATGTTTTTTACGCAAAAACTACTGAACGGATTTTAATGGAACTTAACGCAATATAAATTATATATCAGTATAATATTTAGGCTATAATTTAAGATATAAGATAAGATATAATGCAAATTGAACGAAATGTAATAATAAATGTTAATGTCAATTTAGTAGCTGTGATGCAAACGAAATTGCGCTGGTCAGATAATATAATATAGTAATATAAATAAGATTTCTGAGGTTATGACACTGCTAGCGGCAGTCTTACATAATAGCGTCTGTTATTATAGACAAAAAACTACAACACTTGCGCTTATTCTATTTCCGCTGTCTCCTATCACTTAAAATGGATAAAACGACAAAGTTCATCAGTCTCCGACAGTAATGTCGTTATAGAACTCAATCAGGGCGCATTGACGACATGGCGTAAGCGCAACTCGATTATATCATATTATTCCCGCCTTACCCTCGCAGTTAGAACTTGTATTGTTTTCTTTATAATGGTATCGACTTATATACTGTAGTGATGAAGGATCTATTAGTAAAATAGGAAAATAGGCGCTTTTTAACAAAAACAATAATATTACCAACCAACGAACAATAATTCCAACAACGACAACCGACCGACCAACGACAAATCAGACAGCGCCGTCTAGTCCCAAACTAAGCAGAACTCGAACTTGAACGGTACTAGATAATGTATAGATTTTTTTCGTAGTCATCTACATAAATAAAAATAATATAATCATCATCTCAGCTTAGAAGACGTCCACTGCTGAACAAAGGCCTCCCCCAAAGATCTCCACGACGATCGGTCCTGCGCTGCTCGCATCCAATGCCTTCCAGCAATCTTGACCAGAACGTCGGAAATAATATAATATTGTCTAACTAATATTATAAACGTGAAAGTTTGTGTGTATGGACGGACAGATAGATGGATGGTTATTTGTTACTCTTTCGCGCAAAAACTACTAAACGAATTTTGATGAAACTGTATAGTAATATAGCTTATACATCAGTATAACAACCTATACATTTCATCTAGGTGAACCGATAGGCACTTATATATATTTATGTTAAAAATGTTGGAGAAATAAACAAATATTTATGTTAAGTTTGTATTGTGCGAGGAATCGAACCTTAGATCTTCGAAAGTAAGATAGTGTGTTTATTCTGTCCTTTTTTATATGGTTGAAATGGCAAACAATCCAATGGAGCACCTCATGGCAAGGCAAAAGTCGTATGAAACTTTTATATTAATAATATTATTTTAATTACAATGCTCTCTTTAATAATGCACCAATATCCCTTATTATGCACATGATATGTCAACACTATAGAATTAGGCAACAAAGTTCATTAACAATGGACCAAAATAACTAGGTCTTCAGTGATTCTCGAGCCATTGTATATTATCACATTGTCCTCATCGCGAAACAAGAATGGGAGGTCTTTCGAAATTGGTAATCATTTGATATTCCGTCGGTCAATATGCTGAGACATGAATAATTTAAACAACTCTAAACAGGGTTTTGTAGTTAATATTCAGAGGGTCGGGACAATATTTTGATGGGTGATGTGGAAAGGACAAAGGGAATGCATGATTTACTCGTACTTGCAGCTAACTTACGTGTATGTATTATTGACACTGAAGTGTATGGTTTATTTATTTCACAACTCAAGACTTTATTCCTCCACGGACCAATACATACTAGTACATACCCGATATTTCAATACTGATACAGACTTTACACAAAGTGTCAAGTCCACTACATTATCAAAACTATATTGATCAGGATAATTATAGTAAACTAATTAACGGTTTCATTTGTCTCGCGGTGTAGCTGCTTTACTTCTGATGGTCGCGAGTTCGATTTTCGCTTGGTGCAAACATTTGTACGTCTTTGTATTTATTGTTGTAACCTTGGACAATAAACACAGCGCTATCTAGTCCCATGCTAAGCAGAGCTTGAGTTATAGGTACTAGAAAACTGATATATATACATTACTTAGATATTTAATTTTGTAAATATAGTTTATACAAACATTCATACTCATAAATACAATGTTTGTACAGCGAGGAAAGCAACCCGCGACCATCGGAAGTAAAGCGGTGTGCTAAACCGTTAGACCTTCTGGGCCATCAATCGGAAGAGGGCTATAAAAAATGTTACAAAAACTGTTGTAGTTTTTATATGTGTATAGATAAAAGGAAGATTATAGAAAAGACTTGGAATACGTAGATATATAGGTACTAGAAAACTATTGACAAGATATACATAATTGTATAAACAAGAATTTACCATTAAAGAACTATAATTTTTTTTTAAATATCATAATTGCGAAAGTTTGACAGTATGTTTCTAAAAAAATAAACTTTAAAAAAATAAACTTTAACACTAATATAGCTTATACATCAGAATAACACAGGCTAAAAATATCAAGCAGGCGAAACCGAGTGTACAGCTGGTTTAGAATAAAAAAATACACTTCCGATTAGCCAGATGCAACAAAAATAATATAATGCAATCTAAATTTCAAGATATAGCTAGTAATCAACACAATCAACAAAAGCTCAATCAGAGCTCTCTCATAAAAGGATGCCAAGTTTTCGAAATTATGAAAATATAATTGGACATATTTAGAAACGACACGTGTTTAAAATCTCGATATATCAAAGGGTTCCTCACGTGCGTCTAACTGAATTTCAGGGTCCCTCATCAGAAATAATGAATGCATTACATGTTTAGAATATGTTATGCGGGCTTCGATGGTTGTATCTGAGGATTTAAATCAGTGTTTCTCAAACGTTTTAGTATAATGCCCCACCTTAACTTCCCTAATATTCTTATGACCCCTCTCCCCTTTGTAACATAAATAATGTATAATATAAAAAAAAATATTTAAGAAACTTAAACAATAAGTTTTAGGAAGAAATCACTAGGAAATTGATAATGAAAGAGTAAGCAAATTTTTAAAACATGTAATGAAACATATAATCACATTTTCATTCATCACTTAAGAGCCGCGTTCTTTTTAGTGTAGCTCTTGCCATTTTCCACGATCTTCCATTCATTTTCCACGATTTTCTATTCATTTTCCATAATCTTCCATCCATTTTCCACAATATGGCATAAATTTCTTTAGTTTTTAATACAACACGTCTGTTTTTACCTAATTTGTTTGATTAGCTGTGTCTTGGTCTTCCACTTCCCCTCTTTCCTTCGATAACATTAGTTCTAAGTTCATCGTGTCATATCAAGTGGCTCAACATTTTTTCCCGCCTATTCCAAATAAATATATGGAATGTCAATTCCATATAATTTGAGTCCATTTTCGTTCATTTTCCCCCTTAACAATCAAATTGTCTTCCTGTGGGGCATGAGCTCCGTGTTGAGAAACACTGATTTAAATTGACGTGTGCGAGATTATATAATTATTTTCGGATAGAATATTTGTCATTAGATGGGCTGATTACCTTAAAATTTCGTGTACATTACAGTACGTAGTTGTATTCACAAAAAAAAATCATTGCTTTGGTGTTTCTTCTTTATGTGAAAACTAACTATATCTTTCATTATTTGCCTGAACTATAACTGATTTCACTTATTCATAATGTATTATATTTATCTAAAAGAAAAAAAAATTGTGTTGTATTTATTTACTTTATATATTACGTACTAATACGATTAAGACACGGTTAGATCCCAGTATTTAATTAATATTAGACATTGTTTCAAATTATTTTAAGTTTATTGCGTTGTAAATTTACTTATTGCACAATATACATATCACATCACACACCATTTCGTTTAATTGTAATGCCCGAAATTTGCTTTTAGTAATAAGACCGCCTAGTTGTTAATTAATACATATGTTTAGTTTACCTATTAATTATATCTATCTTCTACAATCTTCTATAATTGTTAAGATAGAATATGCTTTATTTCCATAAAGCATATTCTATCTATTTTCATTCTAAGTCACTTCAATTTAGTCTCAAATAGGATTGTGTTTTTTCTGTCACTTTGCCTAATTCATCTACAGGTGACTTGTGCTTGTGCTTTTCAATAGTAAAAAATATCTGTCTTGGAGAAAGAATGTACCTGGGGTGACATAAGGGGTGTGATATACAGGATTTTGCCATTCATCGGAAGATTGAAGTTTGAAGACGGAAGAAAGATTACCATGACTTGCAGAAGGGGAGAACGTTTATAAAATGATAGTTATTTCCCACGATTTACCTGCATAGCACAATTACTTTCACGTTCCATTATTTTCTCAAAAAAATCGTTTCCTGGTTTTAATAAGAAAATAATCCTAAATGAAGAATCCTGAATCTTAACTTTCAGTATTCAAATTTGATTGCAGATAAACGGTGCACCATTCCATTATCATCTTTAAAAAAACGAACAGGATTTCTAGGTTTGTATTTTTGTTAAAAATAAAACATAGTAGTACAATAAATATAAGATTGAATGGAAACAAAAATAAATTAACAACAATATAAATAACAAACGGAAGTTTAAAAGTGCAAATTTAACCGACCGCACCGAAACGGACAGTAGTGTAATTGTTTTCGTTCCACAATAATTGACTTGCGGCGTATATAGTTAAACGTTGTTCTCGGTTCATTCCGGAAAATTCGGACATTTCGAGACAATATTTTGCAATTCCGAACTTGATTGTTATACGTCAGCTTGAATAATGAGATCGATTTTTGTATGGGAGGCTTTTTGTTTGGTTAATGAATATATTTGTCCGGCTCGTGGCGGATGTACGCATACGTATAAAGTATTACTCGAATGTCGACAGTTTGTTTATCACGTTTTGATAATAATGGAGAGACACGTCAAAGAATATTTCAGTTATTGAGATATACAGGGTGTTCAAAATCTACCCTGTACCATCGCAAGCACAGATTATTATATTAGAGTCCGTTAGTTTCTGTTCCCGCGCTTTTAGTTCCCCTCCCTTACCCAGTACTGAACTGACCGTACAGCGGCCTTTCCCTAAATTCCTAAATTCCCTAACACAGGGTAAGTTGTATGTATACAAAGATTTTTTTTTCTATATAGTGTAAAGTGTACTAAATTAGTGGTAAATAGATTTCTTGTATACCCTCACACTAAAGCATGATAAATTTGGTGTGAGAATAAAACATATTTTGAAATCTATACTTTGTTTCTTCATGAAAATTGACAAGAAGTTAACCAAAAAAGGGATGATGGTGATAAGACTTTATGCCTAATAAAGTATTATCACCATCATTCCTTTTTATTATGAATGAGTTTTTTTATTATGAATGGATTTACAATTGTACCTCATCTGGTGGAAATAATGGCGATACCTAGTACGTAGCGCACTTACTCAAAAGACATCTATTCACTAGAGACTTGAATAATCCGAGGTTGTATTCCTCCAGGAATACGAAGCCTGGAAGTGTGTTCTATTCTTTGGCAGTGCGTGTAAAAAATGGCCAACGACAACAATAAGTAAATGCAATGGTAACACTGACTGACCAACTGTTTTACTATGCGCTGTAACTGATATATTTATATATCAGATGGACAATGTGAAGATGCTACCAGTCACCGAAGATAGCCTTTCTTTATTTACATCGCCATATTTTATTACGAAAATGGCGCGAACCAATAAGAATGCGTTACCGGCTCCTGCGACGGAACGGTCGAACTAGCACGACTAGCGAGTGACGCAAATAAATCACAGATGGCGCTACTGGTCACTAAACTTTAAAATAATAAAAAAAATATTTTGCAAATGTTGACAATCGCTAGATATAATAATATCTTATCTGTGCTATAATCATACAACAATACTAACAATATCCTTTTTATTTATAATTATTTGTTCTATAGTGTTCCTATCACTGGCTCATTCTTGTTGATACTGTTTGTGTCCAAATGAGTAGTAGAATAAAAAATAACTATTTAAAAGTGCTAATATTATGTTTATTTGAACAAAGATTATTTCTATCGTTTCTGAGTATAACTTTGTATTGTAGGTTAGTACTTACTTAAATTATTACTTTATTAGAACCTCTCTTGATAAATGTCAAATGGCAACACTGGTAGACTCCAGACATGCTTCGAAAGGAAACGCCATTAAATGTTTTATTGTAAACTTTATAACTCCAAACCTAATAGGTCGTTCCGTTGGCGAGCCGTTGATGCGATCAAACTCTGTCATGTTTCCAAAATACTTAGAAAAGTCGTAAAAGGGAAACATTCTGATAGAACGCGTATATATACTTAGTCGAAGATTGTTCGCTGTAGATAATTTTCGGGAGCTGTGAGTAACGTTGGAACTGAAATTAATATTTGTTACTGAAAATTTCTGATCAACCTTGTTTTAAAATTTTCCACAACTCGTTGAGATTCACACAATGTATACAATTGTACAAGTTGTGTGGTTGCATTCGCTGTAAATAATTATAAAACAAAACAAATTGTAAATGAAATCGTAATTATATATTATTATATTTATTAAAAAATGTCGATATAATTAGCGGTGTAACAAAAATATTGAAGAATATAAAACAAATGACAATCGTAAACATTAGAACACAGCGTTCTATATTTAAATATTATGAATATTTAAAATAATTGAGGAGGTTTTAATACCTATTTTTGTTGGAGTTTCCAACACATATTATGTAATAGTATTATCTTATCTGTGGTAATTGTGACATTTACCGTACATATGTCAATCAGCGACCAAGATATTTGTAATGGCGTCCAAATATCGGAACTTAATAAATTATATTATCCCGTTTATATAATGTGTACAATATTTATAATTATTAAACAAGTAGAATAATAATTAAGTTCCTTACGAAATTCTTCTCGGCCATCTAGGCTAAACTAGCTTTCAGAATTGAGAAGTATAAGTATGACAATAAAATTGTAAATAATAAAATTCATTAGCATAATTTTTATCATGATATGGTATATTGGGGTTATTGGGGATATAGAGTAGGATTTGTTGTTCTGCATCTCGTATACCACATATTATAATATATGCCAGGATTCGGGAAAGGATGGTTTGGATCATTATTATTATAAATAAATATTAGGCCATTTATCCGTCCATACTCACAAATTTTTCCGTTTATAAACTTAGTAATATTTTTTTTATGTTTATGTTTTTGTATATTTTATACAACCCTGAAATACCCACTAAGGTCTCGCAAAACAAGTTAGACTAAACAATAAAAGTTCTTTATTTAATAGCCCTCGCAAATTACGACTCTGAACGACTTATCCACGCTGTGCGTGACACCGTACTTGCTGTTCTAAATGAACACTAGGGTTGAAACAGTAACAGCTTCAGGGACGAGATCGAGGGGCAGTTTTATGTCCATATTGTCAAGGGTAATAAAATGTAAAAACAGTACTTGGAAAGTGACACCAAATAATTGTAGCTGTTATTTTTATTTCTTCATTTTGTCCCGTTTTATTGTTGGTGCTAGGTCTGTTACTAACTTTATTGGGGTACGTAAAAGCAATGTTCGCGTGTACCGTATTTAATTTTACTGTTTACTTGTATAGTACAAGTAGTTAGTAGTAGTCGTTACATTTAATATATTCTCGTCTCAGACCAATGATTAATATTTTGAAATTTATCTATTTAATATTATTAAAATTACTAAATTCTTAAATGTTATAAAAATATGTCAACGGACATTGTACTTGAGTGGGTGTTATCTATCTAGTATATTATGTATGTATTTAAAAAAAAATGTATTTCAACAAGGTATCTAGTAGGTACCTATAACACAAGCTGTGCTTAGTTTAGGACAATGTGATTTGTTTATTTTTTTTTTTATTTAAATAACTTCAATGCACGTCATACATGAGTAAAGAGTACATATGGCGGACTTAACACCTAATGGCATCCACAGAATGAGTTGACTTGCCAATTATTCATTATCAACTCCACTAATTTACAGCTGATAATCCAAAAAAAAAACTCTGAAGTCCGGCCCAGTGCCTAAAACTCAGAAGATGTTTTCAAAACACTTGTTGAGTATTTGTCTACTTTGAAATTTGAAGGCGTTTGATATTTAGGTACAAAATATTTTATAATTTACACATATGATGTTAAAAATTATAATTTTCTTTATTTAACAGATAGTGACTAACTTTTGTTGTAACATATAATGAAACTCTTTGTATCTATGTATTAACTTAATAATTAAAAAAATATATTTAAATAAATAAAGAACACAGCGCCATCTAGTCCTATAGTAAACAGAGCTTGTGTTATGGGTACTAGACAACTAATATAAATACTTAGACATTATTTTAAATACATACTTAATATACAAAGAAAACACTCAGACTGATACAAGAAATCATACTCATGAAGACAAATGTTTGCACGATGCCCGAACCCGCGACCATCGGAAGTAAAGGAATGTGCTATACCGCTAGACCACCGAGGCCGTGAAATAATCAAATAAGTAAACATTATTAAAATTTTAGATTACATAATGTACCTTTTTTAATTTTGTGTACATAATTTACCCAAAACATTATTACTTCACTTTCATTAATATAATCGCCATAAACTGTAATACCCATACTTAAATCTGGGACATTATATTCAGAGATTCAAAGAGTAGCTTCCATAAAAGTCAGACCTTCTTTATTATCCACTTCATGTGAGGGTATCTCATTACATTCAATTTACACCACACAAGGGAATCGAATGTTTGCTTTTATTATTAATTCTCACAGATTGAAAAATAACAATAGGTAGAAAGTGCAAATTTAAAATGTCGACAAATTTCGTTTTTGCAAGTTTTTATACTGTGGTCCAATTTTAGAACTACATCTTTGTGGTTTTAATTTTTTTAATAAACGACTGTACTCAAACGCTATAAGCTCATGCATCATTACCTGTTTTTTTTAGATAATTGGAATGCCAAAAAAACAGACAGCCCACCAGTTACGCGATAATTGAAGCCTATATACATAAATAGCACTACAAGGTTCATGTTCATATGACACCCTTGATACCACTCATACGTTGCTTCGATACATAAAAAACACTCAGTTGACTAAATTGTTACTTACATTTCAAATTTAGAACCATAGTCACGTGATTTTGGTGACGTCACTATCATGCCTATATATAAAGAGGAAGGAACTACAAGGATCATGTTATTACCCTTAATACCACTCATGCGTTGCTTCAATGCATAAAAAACAGTCAATTGACTAAATTGTTACTTACATTTCAAATTTAGAACCATAGTCACGTGATTTTGGTGACGTCACTGTTATGCCTATATACAAAGAGGAAGGAACTACAAGGATCATGTTATTACCCTTAATACCACTCATGCGTTGCTTCAATGCATAAAAAACAGTCAGTTGACTAAATTGTTACTTACATTTCAAATTTAGAACCATAGTCACGTGATGTTGGTGACGTCACTATCATGCGGCCACCAATAGATATAGAGGAAGGAAACAAGGAGGGAACGGCCTTCTTGGTTTCTGTTCGAGGCAACCGAGACGACCAGACGTGGAACAACGCAATTTATGTGGAGTGTAATTTGAAAAAGGAATAAAAATAATGTACTGTTGCATCGACGTATCATTTCTGAAACCATTCGATACTATTACGGCGTTTTTATGGTTATCAATCCTATAATTTCACTGTATTTTTCATCCGACACCAAAACACATTACAAAACAAGCTACTTGGCGTCTATAATAGGTAGATGTACGTACGCCGCTGTCTTTTTAAAAAGCCTACACCGGTAATTGCCGATAATTCTAAAAAGTATATAGGAATTATAGAAATACTAGCTACTCGCCCCGGCTTTGCCCGGATATTTATTATACATATAACCCTTCGTCTTGAATCATTCTATCTATTAAAAATAAACCGCTTCAAAATCCGTTGTGTAGTTTTAAAGATTTTAGCATACATAGGGACGGATAGATAGCGACAGCGACTTTAGACATATAGCATTTTCTAGTTATTAACTGCCTATTCAAAGTATAACGGCTGATATATCATACCATATATAGTTAGATAGTTGACGGCCATTTCAATTCCATAAAAAAAAATAACTACCAAGAACAACATGTCTTTATTTTATTTCTCTATAGATGTATTAAAATTCATTGCACTTGTATATTGAGCATCGGCGATCAGATGCACTCTGGGGAAATCTTACGTTGTCTTGACATTTTCAGAGAATTTAATCAGTCTAGGAACCACTGGTTTGGGATTGCTAAACGTAACCTCTCTTGTCGATATAAACGTATAAAATGTATAGCGAGATTAAGAGTACGAAATAGCAATGAGTACCTATAATTATGAATTTTTGAAAATGGAATTTTAATATTTTGATATTTTAATATTAATTATTTTATTTTAAATTGAATATTCCAATTTTGAATATATTACCCGTATTCAAAATTGGAATTAAATTTGAGTGCGGTTAGCATTCAAAAATGGAATTGTATCCATTTTCAAAAATTCATAAATATTTATTTACTCTATATTTATGAATATATTATCTAGCGCCTACAAGCCTACCCAACCTTAAACATTATAATATTAATTTTTTCAACACACTTGCTCGTAAAGCAGATTTTATTTCACCGGTTGCCGATATCTATATCTTTAAATGAAAATCAAAGAGTAATAGGCCTTGCTCAGTAAATATGATTTAACAGATGTTTTGAATTTATTTAAGGGTAATTCCTAAGGGGAAATTTATGTATATTTATCCGTATGTAATGCAAATAAATGACTTATTTACTTACCTACTATACAAACTGACGTCTATGCTTACTGTAGGTATAGATAAAGTTCAAGTAAACAGGAGCGCTATGATGCTAACATTATTTCTCATGTTGGTGGGAGAACATAGGCGAGCCACCATAATTTTGTGTACGGTTGCAAAAATATTGATACCAAATTATTTCACTCGAGTTGTACACTGCCCTGTTTTTTTTTTCTGATTCCACGATGGTGGCAAACAAGTATACGTCCCATCTGATGGTAAATAGTTACCGTAGCCTATGGACACCTCAGACATCTGGTAATATTAATAATCAATTATGACTTTTAAATTCAGTACGAAGTCATAAATAATATAATAATGTTGGAAGTTTTTGGTCATTTAAGTTTTTAATAGTAATATTTTTTCTCTACCGTCCCGTTCCCTTTATCTATACATATAAGTAAAATTTGAGTGTTTGTTTGTAATATTGAAATAACCGTTTTTTACTACTTGCATATGAGTATAAATACGGTACATACAAAAATACAAAATAACATTATTTTCAATTTTTGTCTGTCTGTCTGTCAGGTTATTCCGGCAAATCTCTGAAATGGCTGGACCGATTTTGACGGGACTTTTTTTGGCAGGTAGCTGATGTAATAAGGAGTAACTTAGGCTACTTTTATTTTAGAAAAATTAAGTTAAATTCCACGCGGACGAAGTCGCGAGTACTGCTAGTTTATCTTAAAATTATTCGTGTTATAAGCTGTTTAACTATATTAATATTTTTAAAAATTATTTAAACTTAGTTATCTTATTGAAAAAAAATATTGCCATTACCATAAACGATCTTTTGGATTTTTCTAAATGATACTTAGGAGTAACTTACTGAAAGTTTGTCTTTAAATCTAGTGTTAATATCATGAAAATAAGCTCTTTGAAAATAAGTAAAGATTTCTGCATTCAAACATTTAATGCAATAGTGAGAATATTTGCTTTATTAATTTCTCTTAAGAAGTCACAATTCACTATACAGTAAATCATACGGAGCCATAGGTTTTTGTAATATTAAAATACTTTTATCAGTAAAAACATACCATAAGACAATATACCATGAAAGTCACTAAAACATATTTTATTAAATGAAGTGTTTTTTTATTGCAGTATTTCATTTCACAATGTTATTTATACCCAAACTCTATTCGATGCCTGATGATGCCTTTTTAAGAGGTGAAAGACGTGTTGCAATATGTCTGTAGATTCAATAACGGTCAGAATTTGATCACCAATAGAGGAAATCGGAACGCTTCCTTTAGAGTAATTAGAAAGATTTACTTTTATATATTTTTGACATGTATTTGAAAATGAACTTCTTGTTGTATTATGTTTGCCTCTTATACCATATTATTCCTTGTAACATAAAAATAAATAATTTTCTAATATATATAATATAGTATTTGTCTTGTATGGATCAGAGTGTTAGCCGAAATGAGAATGTTGAGGTGTGGTGTAATGCATAGGAACGAGGATAATATTTTAAGAAAGGTGTTACATATGAATGTGGATGGTTATAAGGGCAGAGGAAGGCCGAAAAAGAGATGGATGGACTGTGTGAAAGATGATATGGTAAGAAAGGAAGTAAATAACGCGATGACTGCGAACAGGGATGAATGGAAGCGAAAAACATATTACGCCGACCCCAAATAAATGGGATAAGGAAGAAGCAGATGATGATGATATATAATATAGTTTGTTTCGCTATCTTCTAACTAATCCTTCACATTTACAGTAGCGGTGGTCAGGTTTCCACACTGATTTGTGGTCTCACACATGCTAATGGTAGCAGTATTAAACAAAATAGTATAAATCCATTAAGTAATAACTAAACTCATCTCGTAGTATCAACTCACGACTTTTGAATTAAATGTGTCGGGGTAGTACAGTGTCAATGCTGAGTGGGAGTCACTTTCAGCGTTACTAGTATGTTTTATCTTTTAAATTATATAGTAGACATTATTGTAAATACGAATACTAATATCATCATCATCATTATCGTAGCCCAGAAGACGTCCACTGCTGGACATAGGCCTCCACCAAAGATCTCCACGACGATCGGTCCTGCGCTGCTCGCATCCAATCCCTTCCAGCGATTTTGACCAGATCGTCGGTCCACCTTGCTGGAGGCCTTCCCACGCTGCGTCTTCCGGTCCGTGGTTGCCACTCGAAGACTTTACTGCCCCAACGCCCATCTGTCCTACGAGCTATGTGCCCTGCCCATTGTCCCTTCAGAGTTGCAATTCTTCGTGCTATCACTCTGGTTCTTCTGCGGATCTCCTCATTGATTCGATCACGCAGAGTAACTCTATACTAGTATAGTATAGTATAGTATGGTGGCTCGCCTACTAGTACTGAATAAAATAAATAATAAAAATAAAGATTATTATTATTATTTGCTACATTTTCACAGCTTTAGCTGATTTATTACGTAAGTGCAATGTGTCTGTATGTGCGTGCGTGCATTTGAGTACTTACTATGAGCCTTTTAACTATTATCATCTGTCTTTTCTTTTCTCTTTCTTTATCTCTCTCTTTCTTATTTATATATGTAGTAAGTGTGTGTATGTCTTTTTTTTTAAGTATACATTAGAATATTGTTATCTATTACAAAAACTCAAGCACTATCGTTGACCGCTAACTACCACCTCAGTCATAGCGTTAGGTTGACTGGAAGAGATCTCTTGCAGAGATAAGCCTGCCCTTGCGCACATTTTTGTATAACTGTCTTTGTTTATTTATGTAATAAGTGCAATAAAGTATATATATATATATATATATATCTGGTTTAAAAGAAGGTAATACTCACTCACACGGGTCTTAGCCAAGTGTGGGAAAGGCTATTATTATAGTGTGTAGTTTTTGTGAAGATGTTATTATTAAGGATGTCAGAAATTTTCTAGTAATGCGACAAGTATTCAGTATTGTGGCTTTTTATAAGAGATATGTTTTACTAGGATGAATATTTAGTGTTTGTAGACTATTTTTAAGTAATTTGGGTACAATTCCTGTAGAAGAAAGTACAATAGGTACAATACATACAGTTTCGGCTCGCCATTGTTTTTTTACCTCTATTGCAAGATTCTAGTATTTTAAAACTTTATCTCAATTGTAGTTTTTATGTTGTGTTGTAGGTATTAGGTACAGCTATATCTACAAGATTATTATTATTGTTTTATGCCTCATTTTCACAGCTTTTTTACATTGGTTTTTTACGCTGTGGCATTAAATATTATTATTATCAACTAGTAAGGTAAAACAACCAAAAATATATTGGTGCATAAATTTTATTTTGCTGAACACTTTTTCTGCTGCCACTACATAAATCCCACCCATCGCCGAGTGGAATGCATAAAGGCCGACTCGTCTCGTCTCTACGAAATTACATCGGTATCATAATTTCCGAGACGCGGCCCAATGAAGACATTATCCGGCGTGTGCGCATGCAACGTGATCCGTTCGGGTTCAAAGGTCAAGGTGGCTTGTTATTCGATAGTTTTTTTTAAATTTAGTTATACCAGAGGCAGACTGGATTATCTCATCTTGTTCATAAGCTATATTTGGGTTGTAGGAAGTAAATTAGGCAAGGAAATTACAGGTATGACATCTTAGTCCTCTGAAATAAAGTGTTGCTTTTTTTGTACGGATAAAAATGAAATGATGCACCGGCTTGCGGTAACGGTTTACGGTGGCGGGGCAGTAGTGGATGATGATAAAGACGTAAAGACGTACTTAATGCATTGCCGGAGATCGAGGTGTTTTAGTATATTGTACAAAAATATATTATCTTGAATACCTACATACATATATATGTAATAAATTCCGTGTGTTTTGCAAATAATAATAAAATAAAAAAGCAAGGTTTTATACACAGTCAAGCTTCCATACCCAGTAATTTTATCGCTATATCTTTTTCCGAAGTACAACTAAAAGAACAAGGTAGTTGGCTATTAAAATAGGTAAAATAGAGCTAAAGGTAATCTGTACAAAATCTACATGGTAAATGATGTTATGTTATCTGTCATAAATGTAAAAAGTAAGGTAAACTTTCTTTTTTAAAAGATAATAAACAAACGAATGCAAAAAGTCATTCAATGTGAAGTATGTAAGAACTAAGGTAGATTTTCTTTAAAAAATAAATAATACACAATCTAAGGTGAGAAAGCTTTATGTTTTAAAACATTCAATGTAAAGATTTATCGACTTGTTTTGTTACAAATAATTATTAAGTTCCTATGAAGGTAGGTGTGTATTTCTTGCTCGCCCACACAGCCACGTATTGAGAGCTATGTGCAAAAAATTCACAATGAGCTATCAAGTCGAGGGTCGTTAAGTTGAAACAAAGAGGCGCCGACCTTACCACCTATAGTACTAGACGCAGATATCCGAAGTTTGGATTCGGCATATCATATCATATATCAGTCATATATATATCTGATTGGACTCCATTTATCCAATCAGAAATATATATGACGGCCTCTGTGGTCTAGCGGTTTAGCGCACCGCTTTACTTCCGATGATTGCGGGTTCGATTCCACAGCACGGGTAATTGTTTGTATCGGTCTGGTTGTTCTCTATTCAATTCGAATTCAATATATCTTTATTCATGTAGGTCTATTACAGTCTTTTATAATACGTCAAATCTACCGTCAGTTCGGAATGATTTCGAGATGAGAAGAACTGATAAAAACAAAGGATCGAAATTACAACCGCCTGAGCCTAGGTTCGAACCCCTATAGGTGCCTTCAGACTAAAGTCGTCACAACCTTTTTGATAGTTTTTATGTTTTTTATATATATTTGAATTTTATATTTTGACGTTCTGTTTTTATATACCGTTTGTTTTCTTATGCCATATTGTCTTTATATTTTTGCTAGCGAGCTGATTACACCTATTTTACCTCACCTAGGAACGTGTCTCATTTTTAACCAGCCTTAATACAGTCCTTCCGTAACAGTCGTATTGGTTACGCAGGAGTTGCTTGTTGAAGTACTACATTGTTCAGAATTTTTAGTTAACAAAAATTTAAAGGGTGTTTGCTCTACGGTAACTGTGTACAATCAGATGAACCGTATGTTTGTTTGGCACTATTGTAGTATAAAACAAAATGTATATAAATAAAAGCAGCTCCATATCGTTAGGTTCCGAGTTGTACCAACGTAATGGTTAAGCCTAATGGCGATCGAGTAGACGCCTTTATAAATATAGTCGTTAGCGTTTATTCCTATAATGACTTTATTATGAACGTCGATCCGCCATGATGGGTTGTAACCAGGGTTACCACCCAAAAAAATAATTATGTTGTATATATTGTTTAATTATTCATGAATACAAAATACCTAATAATTGTGCAAGCTTTTACTGCTTTACACGGTATAAAATAAAGTCGCTGTCGCTGTCTGTCTGTCCGTATGTATGCTTAAATCTTTAAAACAACGCAACGGATTTTGAAGTGGTTTTTTTCATAGATAGAGTGATTCAAGAGGAAGGTTTATACGTATAATACATGAGTAGCTAGTTTTTATATAAAATTCACCTGGCTATTGTGGTAATGTCACTATTTTTTTTTGTGAATTATTTATATATTGTACAATTTAAAACAATAATTTTTTTTACATGCCAATGCTTATATTTAAATTATAATCTTTTGTACTGTGTTTTTGAGTAAATAAATAAAATATTATTGTTACCACGTGGTACATTTTCCCAAGTCTGAAGCAACGGACACTTTGCTGCTGATACTATTTTCACCGCTATTTACAATGTTTAAAAAGCAATAGAAATATTAATAATCGTCATTTCAATAAATTTAATATAGAATAGAATAGAATTTATTTTTATTGCTAACTGTGTGGGTACAGTTTTTTTGTAGGCGGTATAACAATATATATAGTATATATATCAACAGTTATATCCTATGGGGCATGCAACAAATTACAACAGTTTTAATTTAAGAATATATTGTAAACTAGTTTTTGACCGCGGCTTCGCTAGCGTAAATTTTTCCCCTTAGAGGTGGAATTTATCAAAATCCTTTCGATTTTGATATATTCCACCCCTAGGTGCTATTTCCACCCCCGACGTAGTGACCCTACGTCATAGTAGCTTTATGCATGCAAAGTCTCAGCCCGATCGGTTTAAAATTGACAACGTTTCATACAAACTTTCATCCCCTATTTTATCCCCTTGGGGGTAGAATTAATCAAAATCCTTTCTTCGCGGATGTCTACGTCATAACATCTACTTGCATGCCAAATTTCAGCCCGATCCATCCAGTGGTTTGGGCTGTGCGTTGATAGAACACTATGTCAATCACCTTTGTGTTATATATATTTAAAAGATTACATTAATTAATTACGTCATGAGCACTTTTAAATGGTCATATATTTATAATAATATTAATAGTGTATGTCATAGTTATCCTGGTAACGGATCGGACCAGAACTCGACTTGTAACAAACATCGAAATTAAATTAGTATATTATTATTATTATTATTATATTATATTTCAGCGCGGCTCATCGAAATTACTTGTGACTCGAGAGCTGGTAGCTACTTTGTCCAGTGGGTAAGTATGGCCATACAAGGCAACGCTGCCAATATCTTGGATGCACTCGATGTGCCGCATTCGGTAACAATGATTTTTTTTATGTGAATATATGTGATTATCTCTAAATTAAACATACTAAATTTATTAAAATAATTATGATTAAGAATTGCCAACCCTGAAAATTGATGTTACAATTAATGTACTAACATCGTGTCTATATTTGCTTGCAACCTTTGTCATTTTATGACAACCCTACTCTTTTTATCCTTGAACGCAACATGAGGTCTCTCGTGCGAATATCCAGTTTTTGTGCTCTATAAAAAATGTAATTGTCGTAAAGACTTATTTATGTACTTAAAATATATCTATTTTTATTTCTATCTATCTGTAAATTGATCTGTATTCATTCAATATAAAATAGATTATTCAGGATGTTGGGCCATATTATACAACGTTAAAATAAAAAAAAATGTTAACCATTGGTGGTCCAGTTTCGCACAAAGCCTTACTTTTGATAGTTAAGGGTTAAGTTTCAATTCCTCGCACAATACAAATATTTTTTCTCAAGTATGATTATTTTGTATCGGTCTGGGTGTTTTCTTATGTAAGTATATACAAATAAAATGATAAGATTCTAACAGTTATCTAGTACTGACACAAGTTCTGTTTAAGTTGGGACTAGATGGCATTGTGTAAATCGTCCATTGTAAAATGTAGTTGTCTCCACAAATCTTATTAATATTACAAATACGAAAGTTTGTAAGTATCGATGTTTGTTGTTCTTTCACGTAAAAACTATTGAACTGATTTTGATAAAACTTTATAGTAATATAGCTTACACATCAGAATAATACATAGGCTATATTTTTTATTGAATTTTAACCCGGGTGAAAACGCGGGCACAGCTAGTAAACATATATAGTTATGCTTCGATTTTATAGCCATAGTCTAAACTATGTAAAATTAACTTGTCTGTGTGCAAACCAAAGAAATTCTTCTCACAATAATATATCTTCCTTTGTAATAAAGTTTATTATACGAGGATAAATATTTGATTACTGGTCCGGAACCTTCCACCTGTGAATTCAACTCCAATCTTTTTAATAGTAATAATAAAGCAGTATAATTCCAACGGCGCCATATAGTACTAATTTAAGAATAGCTTGTATTATACGTACTAGACAACTGATAGAATGACCTAAATACAATACATTTTTTGCAAAAACAAACCAATACAAATAACCAACTCATTATTATAAATGTTTGCGCCGTGAGAGGCATCGAACCCACAACCATCTCCAGTAAGGCGATGTGAGAGAGTGTTAAATGTTGATGATAAACTTAACTCAACAAATGGCATGCCCATATTTCTCTGGGTATGTTTAAATATAATATAACAGAAGGCGAAATTAATTTGACGGCCTTTTTGGTTTAGTGGTAGCACACTGCTGTACTTCCAATAGTCCTGGGTTCGATTCCTCGCACTGTGCAACAGCACTGGTGTTAGTGTTTTCTATATATAAGCATAGAAAACTTTTTTGTAAATATTATGTATGTATTTACAAAAAAGTCTATGTATTATCTACTACCTATAGCACAAGCTCTGCCTATAGTGAGTATAGATAGCGTTGTGTTAATTGTAAAAAAAAAAAATAAGTGATGTGATATTAATATTGGTATGTTTTCGGTGCTTCCATCCATATAGGGATAGTATAGGGAATAATACTGGAATTTGGTAGTTTCGCTATATTCCCTTCTAATTCTTAAATATCATCATATTTTATCAAAATATTTCCTCGTGTACACTCAGCCTTAGAACAAATTGCTTTCATATAAACATCGTCAATTTACACTAGCAATTTCGACCTTATTAAACCCTGTTGGGTATAAGGGTTTATGGCTCATAATTTTTTATGGCCAATCATTGATTGCGCTTTAAAAATTGTATTATAACTTGTCATCATGACTTCGTCTGCGTAATTGGGATATTAATTGATAGAGAAAATAGATCTAGAAGACCATATGTATACATACATTCCAATTATAAAAAAAATATTCATACAAACCTGGGACCACCTCCGAAATTCCCTGTCATATTAGAACGTGGATTGTATGAGCCAAGATTCACAAATATTCGCTTCCTATCAACAGAGAATTCAGCCCCAAACGCTGGAACCTAAGTGGTCTCGAACAATGCGGTTTTAGAGGAGCTCCCTCCCGCGTACAATTATTGCTGTGGAATCAAATCATAATATCTTTATTCATGTTCTATTACAAACTCTTATGATATGTCAAATCTACCGTCATTTTGAAATGCTTTCAAGATGAGAAGAACTGACAAAAACTCAGCTCATATTCTTTTAAAATATGGTTGTACATGTTTACAATAATACAGATTCATTTTTAATTGCTATTTAACCATTAGCATATGATATTGTAATTTTGCCAAAAGCAAATAGTGTTTGTAACCATAACAGACCAGTCCCCACAAGCAGTACCTGTTCACGATTATGACGGATGAGCCAGTCATCATTGCACTCAACCATATTAGAAAGAGCACATTGACCCGGACCACCACGCCGTCACAAGTTTAAACTTTATAGCGAGCATGACTGTTTTAAGTTAGTTCACTACGTCAACTATGGTATTTACAGCATGGGACTTTTAAGAAGGTTTTAGTAAGGTTTCTTAAGGGTTGCCTCTCTGGTATTTCAGGCATCCATAGGTAACCGTTTACCATCATATGGGCAGTATGCTTGTTTTCCGACGTCTTAGTATATAGCCGTCTCTATCAGATAGGATTTGGTCTTCAGCCGTTCCATAAGTTTCGGGTTTGGAGAGCAGCCAACAGAATTTAAATAGTTTGAAATTTAACCGTTCGTGCACTGTCAGTATGGCAGACTAAGATGTCAAGCGTCTTATTCTGTAATTTTTGCCTATTCTCACCTTACAAATTTTTACTTATTTTTTTTTTACCTTCATTAACATTCCGTAACATTCCGTAATCGTGCTATATACTGCTAAAAGAGTCATTATTATTAATTCATTACAAAATTCATATCTTACAAGCCTCATATCTTGTTATTACCTTATCTATCTATCTGTTATTACCTTTTGTCACTCCACAATTATTCTACTTTGTTTTTCTTTCTTTCATTAATTGCATTCCCTAATCCTGTTATATACTGCTAACAGAATCATTATTATTAATTGATTACAAAATTCATCTTTACAAGCCTCTTATCTTGTTATTTTACTAACTTTTGTCACTCCACAATTATTCTACTTTGTTTTTCTTTCTTTCATTAATTGCATTCCCTAATCCTGTTATATACTGCTAACAGAGTCATTATTATTAATTGATTACAAAATTCATGTTTACAAGCCTCTTATCTTGTTATTTTACTAACTTTTGTCACTCCACAATTATTCTATTTTGTTTTTCTTTCTTCCATTAATTGCATTCCCTAATCCTGTTATATACTGCTAACAGAATCATTATTATTAATTGATTACAAAATTTATGTTTACAAGACTCTTATCTTGTGATTTTACTGCCTTTTGTCACTCCACAATTATTCTACTTTGTTTTTCTTTCTTTCATTAATTGCATTCCCTAATCCTGTTATATACTGCTAACAGAGTCATTATTATTAATTGGTTACAAAATTGATATCTTACAAGCCTCTTATCTTGTTGTTTTACTACCTTTTGTCACTCCACAAATGTTCTACTTTGTTTTTCTTTCTTTCATTAATTATATTACTTAATCGTATTATATACTGCTAACGGAGTTATTATTATTATTATTTGACTATAAAATTCACATTCTTCAAGCTTCTTATCCTGTAATTTTCCTGCCTTTTCTCAGCCTACAGATTTTTACTTAATTTTTCTTTTTCTCATTAATTATATTACTTAATCGTATTATATACTGCTAACGGAGTCATTATTATTATTTGACTATAAAATGCACATCTTTCAAGCTTCTTATCCTGTAATTTTCCTGCCTTTTCTCAGCCTACAAATTTTTACTTAATTTTTCTTTTTCTCATTAATTATATTACTTAGTCGTATTATATACTGCTAACGGAGTCATTATTATTATTTGACTATAAAATTCACATCAGGCCTCTTATCCTGTAATTTTCCTGCCTTTTCTCTGCCTACAAGTTTTTACTTAATTTTTCTTTTTCTCATTAATTATATTATTTAATCGTATGACATATTGGTAACAGAGTCGTTGTTATTATTTGATTATAAAATTGACATCTTTCAAGCCTCTTATTCTATATTTTTCCCGCCTTTTCTCACCCTACAAATTTTCACTTAATTTTCTTTATTCCATTAATTATACTCTCTAATCGTGTTATACGGGTAACAGAGTCGTTGTTATTATTTGATTACAAATATAAACAAATGCTTAGTTTAAATGCGCGTTTCAGTATAAGTGGTAGTTATCACATGCCAGCAGCCGCGCAGTGTTTGAAGCAATTTCCTGAAGGAAAAGCACCCACTTAAGTAAATAAGACTTGCATATGTGTAGACGTTAATCGCAGGCGTGGACCACGAGGTTGCATTTGTGGAGTTGGTATGTATTCACAATTAACGGACATACTTAGAAGTTATAAATTATTAACAAAAAAAAACAGAACAATTTATCTATTGTTTCTATATACCACTACTATTTTTTTCTAGGGTTTGGTAACCCAGAAAAACTGAAAACCAAGCACGGTGTAAACTTATATGAAAGAAGTTGCTCTATATTTTTTCATACTAAAAAAATATTAATGTCGTTTATATTACAATTTTTCTAGCAAATTACATATAGTACGGTAACACAGCATTTAATATCAAGTTATGAAAACCCAGACTTCAATTTAACCAGAATTTTAATTATATACTATTAATTTACTTTTATGTGGTACCAATTTACAATTTAACTCATGTAATACGCTTTTAATTGCGCTTAATGTATTTATAAATACTAGTAGTATTTTGATAAATAGTTTACTGTAAATGAAATTCATTACTTATTCAAGAACCACTTAAAGTTTTTCAGTAATATTCTAATATTATTAACATTCATATATGTAAAATAAATCGAATGAACAAAATTAAAATTATTATTGTAGTTATGAAAGTTCATTGTTTTGTTTGCTGTTTTATGTCTAAATAGCTGTAGAAATCCCCATAAAACGTAGCATATATAATTTTTCAACCAATATATAAATAAAAACGATTATAAAAACAAATGAGCCTATATTTTATCAATATCATGCACTTTACTGTAATAATAAGCATGCTTATGTGATTAAGCATGCGATATTCATAATAATGTCAGCTCTAATAAATATTACCTCGTACAACCTGCTCAGAACGGATATTATATTCTTGAGGAACTTTGATGGCATTCTGTTAGAGTAACTAATGCTTGTTTTAACAGTTATCAGCAAAAAGCAGTCATCTCTAAAACAGTGTTTGAATGGATCCATGTTGCTAAATGCATTTTTATAAGAGCTATCTTTGTATACACATATTATAACGCTAGGTGAGACCGCGACTTCGTCCGCATATTATAGTGACCTTTTTTTTCAATCTACCGCTCTAATCTGTCTCCTCACAAGAAGAATGAGCGAGATCTTGCGTGTTGCTCTTTTAAATAATTTTATTGTTACTTTACATTTTTTATGAACTCAAATAGAGAAAATATTAAATATGCAACCAACTGCTTGAGTAACTAAATAAAAGTAAATCAGTCGTAGTGATTAGAGCAGACCAGTCGCTACAAGTACCTGAGTGCTGCTTGTAGGGACTGGTCTGCTGTAATCACGAGTATGGCGGATGAATAGTCAATGGGACCATTGATCCCATTGACATTACTAACAATCGCTTTTCCCTCCAACTACTAAATGTTATACAGGATATTTCATAATAAACATATCTTATGTTTGTTATGAGATATATATTCTATAAATCCCATTAAATAATACATAGTGTGGACAGATTCAATATTTTTAATAATTTCCAAAACATTTAACGAGATTCATTGAAATAAAAATAAACGATAAGAGGTGAAAAAGTGCTATTTATTCGCAGCGCCGCTTATAATTTAACAAAAAGCTGTTAATCCATCCGTGACAACGTCGATAGCGACGACCGTGGCAACGGGGTTTGTTCGATAAACTGTATTGTGTTTTATGTGAGACGTGATATATGTTTCATTACATGTGAAAAGTATTGTTTTAAAAGTGTTTAAAATAACGTTTTACGATATGTTTTTTTAATTAAAGTTTAATAATAAGCTTGTTTTATAAGTGTTTAAAAAAACGTATTACTTATTTTTAAAATTAATGTGTAGTGTACGCTTTAAATAATCTTTAAATTTTATTAAGGAGTTTGGGCAAATATTAAGTGCTAAAGATACTTATAGCACAGCAACCTGCAGGGATGTATTATGCTCGCCGTTATTTAAAGTTTGTTACCTAGGCCCGTCAGGGACAAGAATTGAAGGATATTCTTAGGAGCGATGGTTGTTATCTCCTCAGGATTAAAATACTTTCCAAAGGAGTTTCATTAATGCAAGAGTGGAGTACAACCACATAGTATACGTAGAGGCGTTTCCTCTTCAATTTGGCTAAATCTCCAAATCTTTGTTAAACATAGGCCAAAGTTTGATTTTACCGAGGTAGATTTTTTAGGAATACCACTATTTCACCTATTTCCGTCGACAAGCCGCTTGCTTTATAATCTACATGTTGGTTTGAAAAGTAAGATGTTGTAGAGAAATTATCGAGTACAGAGACGTGACACGTATCAGAGGTACCACAAGTATCTTGACGATGTAATATTATTGGTTATTTTCATATTCATCACTACTATTCTATGAAGTAAACTAATAGGTTGTTTGTGAGTTTAATAAGATTGAAAAGCACTGTTAAATAACAAGTTAAATGAGTGAATAATAGTGACACAAAAAAAAAAAAAGAAATATAACAAAAATGTCCAACAAAACATATAATGATTTGCTATGCGAGACATCAGAGATTTTAGTAGAAGCTACGCAAGTAGATGAAGCGCTTTTTGAAGCGGGAGCAGCAGAACGTACAGCTCTACAACCGCTGCTTTCAGAAATTCGTATCAGATATACCGTACTACTTGCTAGATTAGATACTGTGTACGATCAACTATTGCAACCACAGAAACGTATAGTTGTTAGAAGGTTGCTAGAAGCTTGTTTAGGGAGATTAATTGAAATTAAACATGACTTGGTAGAACTTAACATGTCAGATTACACCTATGATGACGACGAGGTAAGTATTTATACAATCATTATACTTAATGATAAATCGATGTATGCTTATTGTTAATACTCATACTTAGTATTAATATACCATCTCATACAGCTATGATCCGCTCGTCTTTCTACTGCGTCTGTGCCCCGTGCAATATTATGTATCTGTGGCGTATTATGTTTTGCGCGCGAAAATAAAACTTTTTATAAACTGCTTCCGCATACATACTTTTTTCTTGCACTCTTAATTGATAATTGTTTAACTTTATTCTTTGTACCTTTTAATGTCCGTATGTAACTGCTAATGTAATATACTACTTATATAAATAATAATATAACTACAATAATAACACAAATATACTGCCCCTATAAACAATAATAAAATATGCATTACGTGTGAAATTTTTAATCATAAATAAAAACTTATTACTGACGAACTCTTTAATTTTACTGATTTCACTATTAATACATTTAAACATTTTTTTTTGTGAATGGGTTTTATTATTTGAATAATTAAAGATTATTTATACAGATAATTAAATTAATCTATTTTTCAACTACAACCTATACTTTCAAAACAGCATATGATATATTGAACAATATATTAAATTTGCTAATATTATATCTGATATATCAGCATATAAACAAATCTATTTCAACTATTACTGTATTTTCTAATCAAATAAATCAAAAACATGCAGACATAGCCGTATGGCCGTAGTTCCCTTTGCCTTTCCATTAAAGGATAAACAGAACCAAAAAACAAAACTGTTTCTTACTTTGAATTAAGAAATTAACTAAAATAAACATAAAAAAAAAATTAGTACGGGATAATTCAATAGCTATAATAAGTTTGTAAATAGATTGTTTTATTTATTAATTACTAGCTACTCTCCCAGGCTTCGCACGGGTGTACATGTATTTTTTTTTTTTTGTAGATGATAATGGAATGGTGCACCCGCCTGCGCTAACGGTTTACGCTGGCGGGGCACCAGTGGAGGGTGATAATATGAGCATGAGGTCAGGTCAGTTAGCCCATCGTGACAAATTCACCAGAAATTTAACACGATGGTTTCCAGGGGGAACCGCGTGGAGGTCAACCTGACATGGTACATTGCTAGTAATAGGTTCATTTGTCCACATTACTAACAATCCCATTTCCCCCCCGGTGTACATGTATTATACATGTAAACTTTCCTCTTGAATCACTATCTATTAAAAAAAATCCGTTGCGATGTTTTAAAGATATAAGCATACATAGGGACAGACAGCGAGAGCGATTTTGTTTTCTACTATGTAATGATTATGTTTTAGTGAAGCAACCAACCAATCCAACCTCTTCTCTTTTAAGTATTTTCTAATAATTGCCATCTAATTAACAGGGGCTTGTAAAGCTACAAGTGACACCATACGAAGCTGAACCGGTAGTTCCACAATACTTTATCAGAGAAAGACAGGAAGAGGTCAACAGCCGTAGACAATTTGTCATCGACACATTGACCAAACTGGGCTATGAACCGCCTAAACCTCAACCACTTGTGTTGACTGAACAACAGGCCGTTCTCATTATACAGAGCCATGAAAGAGCCAGACAAGGAAGATTGAGGTAAGTAAAATAAGATCTGTGACAATAATAAAATTTGTTTACTATTTATTACATTTACATTTATGATTATGCTTTACATTTAATAATAATAATCTCAGGACAATTTACACAGCGCCATCTACACCCAAGTTTAGCTTCTTAAAGCTTGTATTTTGGGTACTAGATAACTGATACACGTACACGTAGGTTGTGGAATGAACTACCTGCCGAGGTTTTCTCACAAGACTACAGCATAGGGTATACAACAACTTCAAAAAGGGTATATTAAGGTTTCTTAAGGGTCGGCAATGCGCACGTGACACCCCTGGTGTTTCAGGCGTCCATAGGTTATGGTAACCATTTACCATAAGATGGGCCGTATGCCTGTTTGCCACTATAGTAATATAAAAATTACTGACACAAATACATGGGTACATATTCGTAAATACATACATTTTATATATAGAAAACACTTAGACCGATGCAAACAATTATTCTCATGTAATATAAATGTTTGTGCCGTGCGAGGAATCGAACCAATGCGACCATCGGAAATAAGGCGACGTGCTAAACCACTAGACCACAGAAGCCGTCAAAATGGAAAATATGGACAACTTTAGGGGTGGCCTGCGCCTTAGAGACGACTATTGTTTATTTTTTGATTTGATATTGCATCTCTATGCATTTTCTACCGCATATATTACGGGGAGTGTTCTGAGGAATTGTTCGGATTAATAGCAGCTGCTGAGTTTCACCACCGTACCACCCGCCAGAAACTGAAATACCATCCTGATCATCTGGATGAATGGCGGTCTTCCACAATGCGGTTTTCTAGAAACATTTTGCCTCGCACAACCACATTGTGGAATCACCTTCCAGCAATGGTATTTCCGAACCGATACGATATTGAAACCTTCAAGAAAAGAGCTTATTCCTTTTTAAAAGGCCGACAACGTACTTGCTATTCCCCTGGTGTTGCGGGTGCTCATGGGCGGCAGTAATCACTTACCATCAGGTGAGCCGCATGCTCGTTTGTCCCCTGTGTTATAAAAAAAAAAAGAATGTGAATTAATTTTGTAATATATATTCTTTTTAAATTTAAATAACTTTAATACACGTCATACACAGGTAAAAAGTACATATGACAGAGTTAACACCTAATGGCATTTTCTACCAGGCAACCATGAGTTGTGCAGAGATAAGTTGTTGGCAGTGCAAATTTGCAATATTGGTATTTTGTTTTGTTTCCTTATAAAAAAAAATACATGATACTCAAAGATTAAAGTCAGCGATAAACACTCAGAGATAAAACTCATTCTAGAGTTTTATATAAGTGAAACGCAATAATTATTCTGTATCCTATAGGGAAAATACGATAAAGTTCTTTAATGATACTTTAGGGATGAGATTTATGTACATAATTAGAGGATATTTTTTTAAAAAACATTTGTCAGATTTTTCACTTCTTTGCTACATTTGTCCTCTCCTATTTATTGTAGTGTAATATTATATAACCTATAGTCTTTCTAGATAAATATGTTATACAATATAAAATAATAGCATAATAGAGTTATCTGAGATTTCTCTAAACACCCAAACTCTTAAATTTTACCCCTATTTCTGTTCCTCTTAAAGGTTCTTTCAAGACTGTAAGGTAAAATGGATGTTGCTTTCAGTTTCAAACTTAAAAACCACTTAATTTATTAGAATGATATTTGGTACACTAACAGATCACATTCTAAACTTATTTATTTATTAAACCTTTAATGCTCTGTGCATTGAATTTTTAATAAATAAAGGAACACAAAGCGAATTTAACAGCGTATTTAACAATGCTTATTATCAGAACTTATATGGGCAGTGCCGCAGAATACAGTTAGTAATCTATATTGTCTACAGAGGTCAATTTATGAAAGAAATTCGTCTTTTAAAAGAAAAAGGCAGAGATCAGAAAACTGAAATGTCTGCCACTGCCGCGACTGCAATCCAACGAGTATGGAGAGGTTTTATTGCTAGACGAGAGACTAGGAAGAGGAAAAGGCAAGAACAATTACTTATTGGTATGGAGCTACCTCCGTACACACCGTCATCGGAGCAAAAAAGAGCAGAAGAAGTAAGTAATAATAATAATAATAAAAATAATCTCAGAACAATTCACACAGCGCCATCTAGACCCAAGTTAAGCTAGCTGAAGCTTGTGTTATGGGTACTAGATAACTGATAAAAATACATAGATAATTTTTTTTTTTCGTAAATACGTACGTATTATTCATAGTAAACACCCAGACCGATACAAACAATCATACTCATGAATGCAAATGTTTGTGCCATGCGAGGAATCGAACCGCGACCATCGGATGTAAAGCAGTGTGCTAGACCGATATACCACCGAGGTCATCAAAATTTATATTTTCACTAAACAATACATAATTATTCATCGTTAGACAAAGATGTTTGATTAAACTATGAAAGTATATATATATATATATATAGTAAGAAATACCGACTAACATTAATTTCTAACAAGTAACATAACATATAATAAATCTAAATTGATCTCAACTTAGTTATTATCATTATTACTTAATTACAATGATACGGATTAATAATTAAGGTCAATTCAGTGATCACAAGCATAAGCATTATTAAAAATAGTACGAAGTAATGTAAAAAGAAAATAATTTAATTAATATAATGAATAAAATGTAATAATACTTCAGGTAAAAGAGTATCGACGGGATCTTCAATCTGAAAGAGAAATTGAATACAAAGAAGCATTAGATACGATAGAAGAACAGCTTAGAAAGCAGCACGGAGTAAAAATAAATGAACAAATAGGTGATGAGCTTAGAAGGTGGATATCGGAATATTATGAAAGGACCGAAAGGTTTCCTGAATTGCCACCTGAAGAAAGCGGTGGTAGTAGAGCTATGTATAGCAGGCAAGGTATGTATGAAAAATCAACAGTTTCAGTTTAGCAATAATAGCTTCAGTTGTTAAGATCTTTGAAAAAAATTCAAGACATTTATTATTAAGTACAAAAGGTTCATTACTTCATCACTAAAGCTTCAATTCATAGATAGTATACCTATAAATAATATAGATAGAACTTTTCTAGGAACCGGAATGGATAGTGAATTAAGTAAGTCTCCTGTATCTTCTAAAGAATCCAAAAAAAGCAAAGATAGTAAAGACAAAAAGAATAATAAATCTGAAGAAAACAATAAAGCTAAGGATGAAGGGGAAGATCTGAATATGTTTAAATGCAATAACTCTGCTTTTTTAAAAGACCTTGTAAATGCTAATGAGGAGTAAGTTATTTTTGTTTATATGCATTTGTACCAATAATTAATAATATTTTTTATTAAAAATTTTATTTCATACAAAATACATTCTCAGAATCAATTATGTTTTTAAAAACAGATTTGAAGATATTTGGAAATTTAAAGACAGTACAGATGATCCTCATGAGAGATATTATAAAGATGTAATAGAGCGAGATAAAATGGTGAAAATTGAGCAAGAAATCAGAAAGGTGGTTGATGAAATGATGCGGAGTGAGTTAGAATTACTTCAAGCTGCGTATGATCGGGATAGAGCACAAAAGGGTAAAAAATCTAAAAAACCTCAAAAGGTGAGCTTTTCTATCTTTTAGCGTTAATTAAAAATTTGTTACTGAAAATGATTTATAAACAATTAACTACCCACCCCTGCTTCGCACAGGTATACATGTATTGTACATATAACTCTTCCTCTTGAATCACTCTATATATTAAAAGAAAACGACTTCAAAATCCGTTGTGTAGTTTTAAAGATTTAAATAAACATAGGGACGGACAGATAACAACCGCGACTTTGTTTTATACTATGTAATGATAATGATTTGTTAGTTATTGTACTGAAATTAGAATATATGTTGTCATAGGATACAATTATGTCATCTGTGGATAACAGATTATACATGACTTTATCTGCTGTAAATCGGTAACCAATCACCACTTATACATAATATGTTATATAGTCTTATAAATAAGTCTTCAGAGAGAATTATTTATACGTATTTTTCCTCTTATGACAGAGCATGCCATTCCTCAAACACGTACTGAAATACGGCACTGCATGTTTAATCGCACAAAAAAACCTCGAGATTATGATGCCTATTGTTATGTAAGTAGATGTATGGATGAGTCTCCATACAAATCCAGATATTATGTTAAATTATTATCATTTATGTACAGTACTTATTTGATTATGATAAATTGTTTCAGGCACGACGTGGAGGTAAAAAAAGTAAAAAGAAGAAAGAAAAGGATCTGACTCCAGACAGAACTACAGAATCGCTTTTCGAAGAATTAGTATCTAATGGAATTATACGTCCTTATCCTATTACTAAAATAGATGACTTTGTTGGGGAAAAGAGTTACGTTGGATCTCAATGGAGAAGTCAGGGACAAGAACCAACACCATGTCTGGGAGATATTAGACAGTTGATAAAGGAATACTGTATATTGCCATTAGGTTCGGAACACGTTAGGATGAATGCACCTTTAGTAAGATCTGTTCTCATTTCAGGTAAAAATAATACACTTGTAAAATAAATATAATAATAGTAGCAAATGTTAAGTCCTCAATTAAAGCATTTTGTTACTATTTAGGTCATTCTGGAAGTGGTAAGAAAATGTTAGTTCATTCTGTATGTAGCGAAACTGGCGCTATGCTCTTTGATTTGACTCCGGCCAATATAGTGGGCAAATATCCAGGAAAGTCTGGTCTAATAATGTTGTTACATTTGGTTATGAAAGTGTCAAGATTATTGCAACCATCTGTCATATGGATGGACGATGCTGAGAAGCCATTCGTGAAAAAAATACCAAAAACAGACAAAACTGATCCGAAGAGATTAAAAAAAGACTTGGTGAAAATTATTAAAGGTAAAATAAAATTAATAACTCAACACATTTTCGTATATAAAAATAATAATGTCGTCTGATTAATAATTTAATTCCAAATTAAAACGATTTTATAGGCATATGTCCAGAAGACCGCGTAATATTTATTGGCACTTCAAAATATCCCTGGGATGCAGAGCAGAAACTACTTTTTCAGTGCTACAATAAAATTATCCAGATTCCAAAAGCTGATTACGGGAGTATATCAATGATGTGGAAGATGAAACTTCATAAGGCTGGTGCTTTATCTCCAAGATTAGACGTATCCTGCTTGGCTAGAGTTTCTGATTCTTATACCATAGGTAACTCTTTGCAGTATACAAATATTACCGACCAAGTTTCAATACGTTTTATTTACTTATTAATCTTCACTTTCAAAATTAGTTCTTTTTCCTTTTTAATATTAAAAAACAAATAGATTAGATAAGACAATTACTGTATAACTATTAAGTATAAAATGTTTTTTTTAACATATATTTAATTTTGCAGTAATTGTATTTTTTTTTGCATTGAACGTTAGCAGTTTTTATCCAATAAAATAAACTGTTTAAGCGATGATAAATTTATAATTTTAATCGCACTCTCGGGTTTTATAATCTAATTTATGAAAAGAAATTATTGCATTTTTAGTTTGTAATGGATATACTTTAAAACTAACAAATAATGACCTATAAACAATCAGTGAGTAAACTTTACTTAAAAAAATTGCTGTATTTACTACATTTGTACTCATGTAAACCCGGGATATGTAGCTTGCTAGTAAATTAATATACAGCTAGGATATCTCTAAAATTCAATTATATTTACAGGGACTTTATTAGCTGCTCTAAATGCAGTGCTGACAACGAAGCGGCGTCTTCAGCTACGCGTGCGTGCATTGACTGCCCAAGAAGTGGCTGTACAGTTAAGTTCTAGAGAACCTGTATATGCTGAACAGGTAATTTAATATATTGACAAAATATGAAATAAAATCAAAGTTGGAACTAATAAACTTGGACTTTGACGACCTCGGTGGTCTAGCGGTCTAGCACACCGCTTTGCGATCGATGGTCGCAGGTTAGATTCCCCGCACGGCACAAACAATTGTATTCATGAGTATGATTGTTTGTATCGGTCAGGGTGTTTTCTATGTATAATATGTATATATTTACAATATATATATATATATATATATATATATCTATATATATATAACAGTTATCTAGTACCCATAACACAAGCTTTAGCTAACTTGGGTCTAGATGGCGCTGTGTGAATTGTCCTGATATTATTATATTATTATAAACACACGAATGAGACAGATAAAGAAATCATTATCAAAAAATAGGTTAGGTTATCATAAGCGATTAATTAGAACTATATTTTTAGGTCTATTACTAACATAAGGCTGTGTACAAGAATTGTAATAATCAAAATTGTATAAAGAGTGGTGTCACCAAAAATGTTTGTGCATTATTTGTTAACATTAAAAAATATACAAATGATTATGTGTACAGGAATCTTCAGCCGAATCTTGGTGGTATAAGACACCATTAGAGAAGAGACGGCAGAAAACCATACAGATGCTTCAGGAGTTGCAGCAAGAGAATGAAGAAAAGGAGGCTGCTAAGAAATAATTATTTTTATTGCAGACTAATTTGATGCACGGATGTATAATATGTATGAGGGCTATAATGTAATTATATGTATACTTGGAATACTACTATAAAATTTTTGGAAGAAATTATCTAAGTAATAGTGAAAACCATATCAAAATTTACACTAGTGTACAGCCTTTTTTCGTTGTATGGATGTTCAGTGTATATGACGGAGGTCTATATAACTGTATTGCTCGCAACAAACTTTCCGGAAGAAATTATCTAAATAATAGTGAAAACGTTATCAGTTGAGTCATTATCATAAAATCAGTTGAGTGATTAAAAAGAAGTAAACAGAGAAGTTTACAATAACTATGGTATGTAATATTTAGAAATAAGGAAATTTATTTGATTAACTATTAGACAATGATCTTATAATATAGTTTAATAATAATAATCAATTAGAAGTAACTGTTTATTTACTAATTCTTTTCTTGTTATATTTCAACCCAATTTATTGCGGTCCCCACAGGAACAACTGCTTAAATAAGACTATTAGTAGAACAACCGTGAAGGTATATTTTATACATACTACGAAATAGGGCTTTCACTCGCAGATAGCTAATATTAATTAATAAGCAGTAACTTAGGCAATTTTTTTTTATGATTTAAACAAAGTCGCAAATAGCAGCTAGTGAACAATAAATGCATTAATAAATCAAATGATTTTATGAAAATAAATTGATATTAAGAAGTTCTCCATCTTGAAACTCGTAATACTTTTCGAAGAAAACGTTCAAAGCGAAAAGGGGTACCTAAGAGGATGCCGAGAAATCCACACCTGCCGGCTTTCGCACGGATATTTTGTATGGAGAGAAATTAAAAATATCCGATATTGAAAAATCGTGTTGAATTTCGACATTTCATCGGATTAAACAGGGGAAAAATTGTGACTGGATTTTATTTACGACTTATTCATTTTTGCGACTATTTGATATTCATTATTGCGATGTATAATATTTAAAAATTTGACGCGTTTCGAACGATTTTTCGTTCGTAAAAATACTTTAAAATGTTTTCTACCTTAGAGTTTTTTAAATAAGGTATATTAAGATTTCTTAAGAGTTGGCGTAACTGGCACATGCACTGCTAGTGTTTCAGGCGTCCATTGGCTACGGTAACCGTTACCCATCGGATGGGTCGTATGCTTGTTTGCTACAATCGTTGTAAAGTTTTCAGATTTTGTATTTAGCGTTATACAAATTGACATAGAAAGTTTCGAAGTTAGTGTCTTTGGATAAACGTCAGGATAAGTAAACTACTGTGACACAAAGGTCTCTATTAAGATTAGTTTACCAACCGTATTTCTAATAGAATATCATTTAAGAAAAGTACAATGGAAAATAGCCCATCTATTTTACAGTAAAAGGATTGTGCCCTCTCTGTTACTGACAAGTATATAACAAAGCATTATTAAAAAAAACTAACAATGCTCGAAGTATAGGAAAATCAGCAAAAAAAGTAATGTTTTTCTTTCAAAGGCCAACGCTACAAAGGATAACCGAGCGACGGGTTAGCAAGGAAAACGGAATCAGCGTTAGTTGTTAGACCTTTGTGAGTTTAAGTTTTTTGCTGCTCGTACTTTGTTTATTTTCGTTTGATCGTTTCTTTGCTAGCGATCAATGTATGCAAGTGTTTTGTGTTCTCGTTCGTTGGTCATGGGCACTTTTTTGTACATCTAATAATAAAATATACGCTATTTTTAGCATACACTCATATTTTATTATTGGAATAACATTGAAAACGTTCTAGTTCTTAGTATATTTATTTAGAAATTATTCTGTACCATTATACTGCTTTTAAATAAATATAACACCAATTATATATATATTTAGATAATGAATTAATAGCCCGTCCGCCTACACTAATGGTATATGCTTGCAAGGAACTAGTGGCGGATGACAGGATGCAAATGAAAGTCAGTAGCCCAACTTGGTATACCAGGTAATAACCCTAATGATTTCCAGAGGAGACTACGTAAAGCTCGTCATCGAGTAGAGCAGCAACCCCCTGCTCATAATGTTTAAAGGCAATAGGGCAATAGGCTGCAAATAGTGATTCACTCCACCTTCGGCACCACCGACAAGAGCATAGCTCTTAAATTATGAATAAATGAGTGATTCACTATTATTAACAAACCCCCCACTGCACAATGCTTAATTTGAGTCTAGAGACTAGACTAGGACTGACACCAGCCCATACCACCGCCACTTGCCGCTAAGAATCACATTTGTATACAGGGGGAACCGCATGGAGGTCCACCTAACATAGAACAATACTAGCAATGAAGTCAATTAGTTGGAAACCCCATGGGTTTCCTACTGCAATTAATCAAATATTCCCTCACCCATCATTATTGGAGTTTTAATCAGAAATTGATAATTGATAGTTTTTGTTGTCGGCCACAAACGAACCTACGACCTTTGTGGTTCATAAGTCGACGCAATAAACACGTATATATAACACATACATATATTCTAATTTATCTGTATCATTCCTAATTAAGCAAAAACAAATTGTTTCGCCACGAGACAGATGGCACCTACTGCGTCCCTTCTAAACAGGAAATCTCTTCTGCAGAAACCGCACGTGTGCGTACATATTTTGATTACGAATCCATACATATAATAAAATTGACGTTTATGTTTGTAATATTGAAATAACCGTTTTTAATACATGCATATGAATATAAATACGGTATATATAGTTACCCTAATTTACAATTTTTACAATTTTTGTCTGTCTGTCTATCTGTTTGTTCCGGATAATCTCTGAAATGGCTGGACCGATTTTGACGGGATTTTTTTTGTAGTTAGCTGATGTAATAAGGAGTAACTTAGGCTTAACTTTTATTTTAGAAAAATAAAGTTATATTCCACGCGGACGAAGTCGCGGGAACAGCTCTTATATATAAAAAAGAATTGACATTTATTAATCTTGCTAAAACACGAGAATGGCTGGATCGTTATGGCTAATTTTGGTTTTGAAATATTTGTACAACTCCAAAGTAGAATTAAGTGATAAGTAAATATGAAAAAATTGCATAGAAATAACAATTTTATTTCCCCATATGTTTTCAATTGCAAATAGCTATATATAAATATATATATAATATATTGAAAAATATTTTTTTTTTAAATTTAAAAATGGAACGTTACGCTCATAATATTAATATTGTTTTGTTTTACTTTATATACATTTCTTCACTTCTTCTAGAACTTTCCGTGGCGTCACTATTAAATTCAGTGTACAGTAAATTCTAACAATTTTTTATTTCCTTATTACAATAACTTAAATATAGCAATATTCCTCCAGCAAACACCATATAACCTGTTCATACTTGTCATACAGGGTTCCTTCAATTTATTGCATAACTAAAATCCAAAAACTCTTTGACATATTATTTAGAGCTTATATACTCTACTATTTATGTATAACGTTACTAAGAAGACCATTTACCATATATAGTAATCCATTATTTAAATATGATATTCTTTACATATTATAAAACAGAGTCGTCGCTGCTGTTTGATCCCTTATTTCTTTTAAATTATGTAATATTAATAACGGATTTTAATACAGTTTTCAGCAATAGATACGAGTGATTCAAGAGGAAGGTTTATATCATAGTACGTTACGTACGTACGTTAGCAGAGCAAGCCGAGAAATTTAAATAGTTGCAAGACATCCGTGCGAATCCGGGACGGATCGTTAGTAAGAACATAAAAATATTTATAATATTATTTAGACATTTACTTTCAGTCCATTCATGCACCATCTACCACCTTCTATATTTTCTCGTCTATCTTGTTTGGAAGAGATTATTTAAGCCCGCCATCCGACCGCCTTGTGTATTAACTTACTTTATAAATTATATTAATTGTAAAGAGTAATAAATAAACAAAAGTATTTTTAGAAAGCAATACACGATGTGTGTACTAGCACCGTCCTACCAGGAATAATTTCACGGTGCGAATTACTTGTACTATTAATTACGGGATGTCTGTTTGTTTCTACTAATTTTGTATACATAATTGTGTTATTGGACAATATAATATAAATACCATCAATATAATTAGAGGTACAGTTAATCTATGAGCCTACAATGCCCATATCGTGGATGTCAAAGTATGTTATCTTTGGTATGGATGAGAGATAATAATTACTGCTTTTATAAAATAGTTATATATAATAAAAAAATAACATTTGTGTTTGTAAGTGTGTATGTGTGTGTGACAGAAAGAGATAGAATCGTATATGAATGTATTAAGTCAATACGATATCTACAATTTTTTTTGTATTTAAAGATAATGCAAACAAACTATAATCCACCTAATGGTAGATGGTAACTTCGCTTATATTGAACTGCATTACGGAATGCTGCTTAATATAAGCGAAGTTACCGTCGTAGCACCGTACATCATGTCATCATATCACTTTCTCGATACTTTTCTTTTCAAGAGGACTAAGACCTTACGTCTTCTGTAATTTTAACTTACTATCGAAGTATTCCCTGGAAACCATCTTAACAAATTTCTGATGAATTTGTCACGATGGACTAACTGACCTGATATGATGCTCATCTTATGCCCGGCCAGCGTAAACTGTTAACGCAGGCCAGTGCAACATTCTATTAACATAAATAAAAAAAAAACCCTGAGCCTCACGAGTTTCCATTAGGGAGTTTTATTATGTAAAAAAAGGTAAGACTAAGATATTTTTGACCGTTTACTTTCAATACTTGTATTGAAAGTAGACGAGCATTATTTATATACAGTTTATTAGAAACTTCGACAGCGCCCAATCTGGTGAGCAAACCACGCTATCTATTTATTTCCCTCATAAATTGTACTCTCAACTGCAGTTGCAGCTAACACATTTCTATCCCAATAACTAACACCACAAATCCAACCACAAAATAATGACTCTTCGACTCCACAAACAATAACCATTAATTTGTTACGCCACTAACAAATGTCGCCACTCAGTGTTCAATTCGGTGTCTTTACCGTAAATACCATCGCACACAGTTTTAGTATTAGAAACAAATTATACTGAAATCTTATTATTTTGGTTATATAACTATAACGGGCCACTGTCCCTTAAACAAACACCTGTACACAATAGGCGCTACTGACAGTCCCCTTGGTCGGGGCTGCTTTAAAGCCGAAGAAACGGCTGCTCACGTAATCCTGGAGTGCGTAGCAGTGGCCACACCACGAAAACAAATCCTCGGAACGGTGAGGTCGCTCAGTGAAGCCTATGAAGACACCAGGTGACTTCTGCGATATTGGGAGGAGCTTGGCTGGCTACTCTAGTAGTCTAGGCTCTAAACGCACAATGCCCAGAGTTAAAAATAGAATTCAATTTACATTACATTATATAACTGTAATTGCAAACAAGCTGACACTTTTTCAGTTAAAAAACTGAAAAACTGTCAATCGTCGCCTGTAAACAAATGCTACTCAGGGGTCTAATGTGAATGTTTATAATACAACTATATTTTATGTTGTAATTTGTTATTCAATAACAATAACAAACGCTAGTAAGGGTCTAATTCAGTATCGTTAACGAAAATATCACCGCACCGACCGTACAATAACAAAACTATTTTCATTCAACAAAACAAAGTAAAACCAACACTGCAATAAGAACTGGCTGGCAAAAGCTTCACGCTCGTAATACCCTTTTTGCGGGGCCTCAAAAAGGGATATTTTAAATGAAGAAGCCATTACCACCTGCTCGCAAAATTATATCCGGATATTATTATGAACCCGAATAATTCCGCTGAAAATGTCCCTAAAATGGTCCAACCGGATTTCATAATTAACGTTTTATATTTCAATAGAACCTTTTGTGGGATTAATTGAGTCAGCGTCAATCATACTTTTTCAGAGATACTTGGACCACAATTCTCAAATTAACCCCTATTAATTATTAATTACTAAATGTTCTATAATTAATTAAAATTTTGATTAATTATTAATTATTCTGTAATTAATTATCGATTATTAACTATTCTAATTCTAATTCTAGATTAAAGGAATACTATAATATATTTATAACTACTATATACAACAAAATATGCCGGCTCTCATACCATCTTTTCGGCACAGACTAACTAAACATAGAGATAAAATACTTTTTTTTCGGACTACTCTAATACACTTGGCCGCAGCTGGCCTTTACAGCTCACCGGATGATAGGGGGCGAATGCAGATGGCACTCCAAACCCGCGGAAGGACTTATGGAGCGGCTGAAGGCCAACTCCCGCCGACGGATACGACTTTAGGCTGCGCACCGCTAGGGGTTAAAACCTCGGCTCAGGCCGTCGTAATTTCGATCCCCATTTGAATTGGACGGGAAATCAATTGGAGGGGGCATACATAAAATACTCATCGCACAGAGTACTTATAGATTATCATGCAGGTGTAGATCAGCCAGCGCTTACGTGGTAAAAGTGAAGACGTGGGGTTGCCGGGTGATAAAATACATAAATAAAATATGCAACATTGTTTTGTATCTGAGTTTTTGATGAAATTTGGAATGCAAATCTATCTAAATTCCTACAGCTTTTATATGCCTATACACTTATAAATATAGAATATGTACATTCAGGTGAAATACAGTGAATAAATATAATAATGTATGTATTATGTTTGTAAATTATTTTTAATTAAAAAAATTCCATATTAAACTAATACAATAAACATCGACAAAAACCTAGACTCTCATTACATCGAGACATTATAACCCGGCTATAATAATTTGGTATTACGCGCCATAATCCGTTCATAGTAGTGGTAGACCGCTATATTTTGTCGCTTATCCCCCTTGTCATAAGCCAGCAGGTGGCCTTAAAGTAATAATTTTACGGTATCCCACTTAAGTTCACCTGATAGCATTCACGTTGAGTCAAGTTTGGCTTCTGTTCGCGGATAGTGATGAGAATCAGGCATTGTCGATAATCCACTGACATTTATAAAAAAAACAATCTTCAAGAAAAGCACACAGCGTCATCTAGTTCCGAATTAAGTATACAACACAACACATGCAAATGGTAGTGGAATTAATTAAAATAACATAAATCCATTATCCATATTATCAATATAGAAACTCTTAATCTTGTAGTAATTAATATGTGATTGTTATGCAAGTGAAATCGGTGTTTTATATATGTTTATACGCTTTTAAAAGTGACTAAATGAGAACGACGAACGAACAATGTAATATGACTTATGATTATTAAAAAAAAAATACATAACATACAGATAAATTCAAATAATACTAAAGTTTTTAAGGACTTATCCGATTTCGCATTAATGTATTATTACTGAACGGATTCGAATGAAACTCGATACAGAGACAGATTATATTCTACTTTAAGATATAGGATATTTTGTTAATTGGCAAAATCTTTATTAGACTAATGTTCTGTATTCAAAAAATATTATAATTTATTTAATAATAAAAAATCTAAATATGAACTATAAAAGTATGTGGCCAGTACGTTAGCAACGTTATACTTTTTACTAGAATTCACACGAGCAAGGCCGCCGTTCTTACTAATATTATACCGCCGAAAGTTTGTATATATGGATGTTTGTTACACTTTACCGCAAAAACTACTGAACGGAATTAGATGAACCTTTACAGCAATATAGCTTATAAATCAAAATAACGCATAGTTTATAAATTTAACGCAGGTGAAGCCGCATGCACAGCTAGTAACAGATACAATTCAATTTTATAGCACCAATAGACTTCAATCGATATTTTATAAGGTCTACTTTAAACTTCAGAAGATCTCAGCTCAGCGTCTTATCCGGGTCACGATGTCTAGGCCGGGCTTAAGTTCCTTCCTGTACCAATCAGAACACATCTCTTATAGTGGATGTGGTACAAACAAAAACTACAATATAAATGTAACAATGGAAATATGATATACTTTTATTATAGTATAAAATAAAGATTTCGCTGCTGTCTGTTTGCTTATATCTTTTAAATTACAGTTTCCAGGTATAGATAGAGTGATTTAAGAGGAAGGTTTGTATATATATAACGAACTGGACGGGAAATTTAAAAATTTGAAATGCATCCGTGCGAAGCCCTGGCGGGTTACAAGTTATATATATTTATACAGAATAAAATAATAAGGTGTATATATTCTTGAGTATTTCATGTAAGACTAGACATGTAAGACTTTATATAGTATTCACTTTTATAATAACGTAGCGGACGTAAATAATAAACATTATTATTGTCAAAACACCTATCTTTACTATGCTATAATGTTTACCTCAGCTGAGATTACAGTATATACTCTTTATGATGTATGACATAAAACAGTTTTATTTATTTTTGTTTTAAGTCATAGGCGCTAGCGATTTATACAAAAATTCTAGCTGACCCGGCAAACGTTGTTTTACTATAAAAATTAATATCGCTAAGCTTTTTTTTTCGTGGGTAGCTGTGAAACGCATAAGACCAAATATTAACACCTCTTCAATGAAAATTAATTTAATTATATAATTTTGACATTTTTACTATAATTATTGTATGAAATTATAACTTCAGTGTTTATTTACCTGTAGAACTATTTTCTCCTTTCTTTATTCACCAAACAATAATATATTTTACTAACTATGGAGTCACTACACAACACCATGGCGCAGATGATGGAACATTTTAACAAAAAAATGATGGAGTTCCAGACCGACTTGCAGAAGGCAAAGTCAGAGCCCGCAAGTATTTCTTCACTGGAGTCAAACTTCAAAACATTCCAGTCCTTTACTATCTCTGCACTCACTACTCTACAGCAACAAGTTGAGTTAGTGACTCAAAAACAGGATCACTTAGAGATGCACTCCCGCCAGAAGATTCTATTACTGCATGGTATTCCGGAGTCTCAAAGAGAATCTGTGCCTCAGGTGGTATCTAAGGTGATTGCGGACAGGCTCGAGATCGATGGCTTTTCTACTGACCAAATCCGCCGATGTCGCCGTCTAGGACAGTCATTTAAAGATAAACCACGGCCAATAATCGTCAAATTCCATGACTTGGATGTAAGAAATGAGGTGTGGCATTCAAAGACGAAACTGAAGAGTAGTGGAATAACAATGTCGGAGTTTCTAACTGCGTCTCGACATAGCGCATTTATGTCGGCTAGACAGCATTTTGGCGTAAAAAAATGCTGGACACATAATGGCTTTATTGTCATTATTACTGACGATGGTTCGAGGCATCGGGTCAGCTGTATTGCTGAGGTTAATAAGCTGATCGATTCGTCGCCGTCGGTTACACAAGCCTCACCAGTCGCCACCAGCTCTAAACAACCGGCCGCCGGTAATTCTCGCTCAAAGCGTGCTAAAAAGTGATTGTAAACAGTGTTTGTGTATATTCCCATTTAGACGTAACCATGCCGCTTAGGCGCGTAATCACCACAGCACTTCTAAATATAGCTTTTAATGTAGATTTTTAATATTTTTACCCACTTTTATTTTGTTTTATATTAACTTTTGTTTTCTGTTATGTCAATTAATTTTAGTTTTATATCTGTCATAAAAAGTCATTCTTTTTATTGTTATTGTTTTAAATGTCACTCATTTAATGAATGACACCTAACTTAGCTGTCAAATGTCAGTACAGTAGAGTTGCGATGTTTACGTTCCGTTATCGTCTCTTTTTTTTTTTTTTTTTGTCAATGTTTTGATATATTGTTGTACTCCATTAATTTCTCTTCTTTTTATTTTTATGTAAAATTTATTACAATTTACTAGCAGGTAGATAATTTTGTTGTTGTTTTAGGACTTTGGATAGGATATTAATTATAGTTAAGTTTTAAATCATTAGCATATTTACATACTATTTTATATAATTATTGTATATTTATATATATTATTTACATGTCGAGACGAAACTCTCTTTGTTCCAATGCAACTTCCTCCAATTCTAGTTATGATTCTACATTCAGTGAGATTATTCCTTTGAACGAAATTCTAGATATAAATTTTGATAACACAAATAAAAATTTTAATGTATTGCATATTAACGCACAAAGCATTCCAGCGCATTATCCGGATTTGCTTACATCTTTTGATGTAAAAAATGTGCATGCCGTACTCATATCGGAATCCTGGTTAAAACCGTGTCTTCCATCTAGTTTATATGTACTACCTGGTTTCACTCTTATCCGTAATGATCGAACAGTGGGAGGTGGTGGAGGAGTTGCCATTTATCTACGTTCCCATATTCCCTATAAAATTGTCAGTACGTCTACTATTTCCTACCCCTCTAATGAGCCAGAATTTCTTTTCATTGAAATTTACCTATCCCATTCTAATTTACTTCTAGGTGTTTTTTACAGTCCCAATTCATCAATTGACTATTTCGCTCTTCTTGAAAATACTCTAGAAAACCTTATTCCTTCTCACAATCACACTATTCTCATGGGTGATTTTAATACGTGTCTGTTAAAAAATGATCACCGCGCCCAACGCCTCAGATCTCTTGCCACATCCTGCAATCTCAATATTCTTCCTCTCCAGCCTACTCATTTTTTCCCTAACTCCAATCCTTCTCTGTTAGACCTTTTATTTGTATCCTCTCTTGAACATGTTGTCAGGCATGGTCAGTGCCCTGCTGACGCTTTTTCTTACCATAACCTAATCTATGTCTCGTACAAAATCCGCCCTCCTAAAAACAAACGGAAAGTTATAATGCGGCGTAGTTTTGATACCATTGATATGGAGAAATTGCGTGTAGATGCTGCCTCTTTGGACTGGTTGGCGATTTCGGAACTTAGCACAGTCGATGAACAATTACACCTTTTTAACTCTTTCCTTTTAAAATTGTACGATCGTCATGCTCCTGTTCGTCCTGTGCGGGTCAAACACCTTCCTGCGCCTTGGCTTACGGAAGATATAAAGGTTCTTCAGGCGAGAAAATGTAGGGCTAAGGCTAAGTTTCGAGCCAATCCTGACAAATTCCATGACATGTATGTTCGAGCTCGAAATATCTGCAATAAGGCGTGTAGGGATGCTCAACGTCGCCACTTTCACACCTCCGTAGAAAATGGAGACCCTGCTAAGGTCTGGAGATTTCTCAAATCTTTGGGAGTTGGAAAAAATCAAAATTCTAGTAATAACAATATAGACATCGAAAGTCTCAATAAACATTTCTGCTCTTCCGTTGGTTTTGACTACAACGACAAAGTAAATACTTTAAACATTCTCTCTGCTAAACCCCTAATATTCCCACATTTTCTTTCAATCAATTCTCCGATTGTGATGTTAAGAAAAATATATTAGCTATTACGTCGAATGCCACAGGGAATGATAGCGTTAGTCGCAAAATGATCATCCCAGTCCTTGAATTCATCCTTCCTACTATTACTTTCATACTCAATAACTCCATATCCTCTAGTGTCTTCCCTTCCTTGTGGAAAGATGCTCACATAATCCCTATAGCAAAAAAGAGGACTCCTTCAACCTCCTCAGACTATCGCCCTATTTCTATACTCCCATTTCTGTCTAAAGTCTTAGAGCGCCTAGTGCACTGTCAATTATTTGAATTCCTTTCAGAAAATAACATTCTCAACCCTCTCCAATCTGGTTTCCGTCCGGGTCATAGCACGACTACCGCTCTCATCAAAATCACCGATGACATTCGACGTGGCATGGACAAGTCGCAGTTGACGGTGTTAACGTTACTGGACTTCAGTAATGCATTTAACACCGTTGACTTTGATGTCTTGCTCGGTTTAATACGTTCTCTTAACATATCTCCAACGGTAATTGAGTGGTTTCGTACTTACCTGTATGGGCGCCGGCAGCGAATCTGTATAGAGGATAAGTATTCGTCCTGGTGCTATACAACTGCTGGCGTGCCTCAGGGTGGCGTATTATCTCCTCTTCTTTTCGCATTGTTTATCAATTCAATCACTCTTAATCTTCGTTCATCCTACCACCTTTATGCAGATGATCTCCAAATTTACTCACTGACTGACTTAAATAATGTAACCGACGCCATTCGTGACATTAATATGGACCTGTCTCGTATACTTGACTGGAGTAAAGCTTATGGCCTTGCAATTAATCCAGCAAAAACGCAATGTGTCATAATTGGAAGCCCTTCTTACATCTCCAAATTAAAATCACAACATCTTCCTCCTGTTACCTTTAATAACTATAACATCGAATATAGTGTCTGCGTTAAAAACTTAGGTATATATTTTGATGAAACACTGTCTTGGTGTCATCAATTATCGCAGTTGAGCAGAAAAATATTTGCGTCAATTGGAGGTCTCAATCGGCTGCGAAATTTCCTGCCATTGGATACCAAGATTACGCTAGCACATACATTACTACTTCCTATCCTAGATTATGCCGATTCTTGCTATACTAATCTCACTGAAGAACAGCTAAACAAACTTGAGCGACTTCAAAATATGTGTATAAGGTTTATATTTGGTCTCCGCAAATATGACCATGTTTCTCAGTTTCGCAATAAACTCAAGTGGCTTCCTATCCGTTCTCGCAGGAATTGGCACATACTGTCCCTCCTTTATTCTATTCTTTTCAATCCTTCCACTCCTGATTACTTAAAACAGAGCTTCGTGTTTCATAACGATTCGCAAGACCGAGAGTTGCGCAGTACGAGACGTCTTTGTTTGGTAACCCCTCCTCATTCTACTAACTTCTTTTCCCAATCCTTCACTGTCCAGGCTATCCGTCTTTGGAACTCCTTGCCACTTTCTATCAGATCTGCCCAATCCCAGTCCATTTTTAAAAAACTAGTAAAATCTCACTTTCTCTCCAATTAAAAATCTTTCTGTAATGTCCTGTTCTGTTAGACATGTAATTAATTATATATTCTATTTATGTATATGTATTCTATTTATATGTATATATATATATGTATATTAATGGTATTTGTATGTATGTATATTTAGTATTCATATATTATCTAACTTTTTATAGTGCGCCACCTACCTTCCCCTTACTCAATGCTTCTATCTCCCAGGTTGTCTGTAAGAGATTGCTTTAAGCGATAAGGCCGCCTTTTGTTTGCATATCCTTCTTTTTTTTTTTATTTCCTTTTTGTAATTATTTGTTTCTTTTATGCACAATAAAGAGTTTTATTATTATTATTATTATTATTATTATTATTATTATAAAGCTAAGTTATAAGGGCGAAAATTTATTTTTTTAAGCAAAATTTAAAAAAATTGGACCTAAACATAAAAAAAAGTTATGGGTGGCTGGCCTACGTCATAAAAGAATACTGAAATCGGTGCTTTGTTTCTGGTATTTATAATACTTTCTTTATAAAATACCTCTATATAATAATATTTAGTATAGATCAATCAAATAAGTAGGATTTGTTATATCGATCTTTTATTGCGAAAATCGATATCTTCACTAATTGTATCGATATATTGAGAACATCACTAATAGTAGGGATTAGTGAGTTTCAATCGTTCAGTGTTGATTTTACTATTCGTAATTCCTACTTAGCGTACAGTTTATTATTAGCATTATTACGGCAATTAGTTTATAAATTGTTGTTTAATTTTTATTGAGTATTTTTTATTACCTATATAAGACATGGGATTTAAGCAATCTTACTCGATAATCCATGTATGGTAATATTGACTCGATGTTTTGTTTATTTATTCACTTGAAGTATACAGTATGTTTGAAGATATTACAAGAAATATGTTCATATAAAGTAAGCAGAAAAATCATCAGACTCCGCTCAGATTTAGCTAAAATTATATAGCATTTATATGCTCGTATTGGTTGATATCACAACTACACTTTGTTTCCAAATAAAAAAAAAAAACAAATTTTATAGACTTTTTCTATAACATCTGTAACTTTTGAAGTCAACAGACGATTAAATTTTACTAATTATAAGAAGTATCAACACTTTTTTTTTATACCACGTAGGTAGCATACGGCTCATGTGATGGTAAACGGTTACCGTGTGCGGCCGAACTTGCGACTTATACAAGAAAAGTCTCTGGTCCGCAGTGAAGTACTGCCTCACTCTATTCAGCACACCGAGCTATTTGGACGCCAGCTTGACCTTTTCTTCGAGGTGACTACGGAACTCAACTGAACAATCGAGTAAAGCAATATATATTTATAATAATATATTTTATTCTAGGTCAGAAGAAAATATGAAACATATTGTACCTTCTCATTTTAAAATTGAGTGTTATTACATAAAATTGTATTTTTGGATGTAATAACACTCAATGTGATTTTTTTTATTACAAGTTTATAAGTGAAACTGAATGTTTGTGGTCTCACACATACTAATAGTAGCGGAATGATACAAAATAATACAAATTCATTAAGTAACACATTTTTATAATAAATATTCTAGTGTTATTTTTACTATGTAAAAGTCTATTTTTAGCCCCATTCAACAGGAAGAAATATTGTTCACAAACTTTAATAGTTGCTGTCATAAAAATCATAAAACAATAGACTTGAAGTCAATATTTATTTCAATTTCCGTAATTCATTCCATGAATACTAAAGTATTGCAAATTAATGTTTCTTTTTAAGATTATCCTGCCATAATATATTCCCTTTACCGTAAATACAGTAAGCCACGATCTACGGCGGTACGGCACATTGACACAATGAGTGATGACGCTTGCACAATCGCGGGAAAAAGAAAGCGGGCTTTATAAATCTCAAAGCGAATTTAATCAGAACGAAGAATATCAGGAGTGGAATAAATTCAATAAATAAATTGACTTCATTATATAATAACGTTCCGGGACGAACGTAGCGCCTCCAAAAGAAATAAAATCAAATTTATTTATTCAGTAGTAGGTTTGCTAAACACTTACAGATATAAATAGGATCTTTCACTAATAGGATCATTCCTATATGGATTAATAACCCCATTGCTAGTAAATGTGCCGTGATGAACATGAGATAGGTCAATTAGCCATATCGTGGCAAATTCTCCAGGAATTTAATATGATGCTATCCAGAGGGAAGGTGGTTGAGGTCAACTCAACATGGTACACTGCTAGCAATGGGGATATTAATCCACGTTACTAACTACCCCCTTTCCCTATTTTGGCAGTATTACAACGGTTAGATATTGGATCAGTGGAGCAGATATCAAGCCTAGTCATTCCAGAGTACTGAGATAAGGTTACAGCATCCTATAGATGCCTGAAACACCAGGGGTGTCGCGTTCTTGAAAAACCCCATGCAACCCCAGTGTAGTCGCGTGGGTAAACCTCCGCAGGTAGTTCATTCAATAATCTGAAAGTACGCTAGATGAAAATTCTCTGAAACCGTACTGTCTGAGAACACTTGGTTTCCAACGTATTGTAATGAATTTTCTGTCGATGACGAACGGTGTGATTGTAAAAGGTAGCCGTAGGCTGATGTCTATCCACATGGTTATCGAAAAAATTATCAGAACACAGAACATAGAAAATATCTTAAATTATTTTAATTTATATAAATTTTTACAACACTCCAAGTGTTAGTTAAAAATAAATTTCGAACTCATGATCTTGAAATCTATAAGTAGAAACAGTAAACTACTAAACCTTATCGATTTCAATAGAAATGAAGTTGAATATATTTATCTAAACATATAATCCTGTGAATTGTATAGTGTAATATATTCTTATATCAATAGCCTTCTCACGTATCCGATTTCCGGTCGAGACGTTAAATATTATACATTAGTTACCTTTTCCAAATATTTTCCACTGTATCTATTAAATAAACGTCATCCCTCAGTAAATATCGCACCCCAACGGTGAAAGGAGTCAAGTTTCGACGCACTTCCAATTTCCCACTACCCGCTTTGGATGGGGCGGCCGTGATAAATGACAATGACGTACGGTTGACACTTCGTTCATTTTTGTCGTAGCGTTTTCCATAACCGCCACGCAAAAGTATGGGATGGCTTTATAGGATTCTATGGGTCGCGTTAAATTGAGTGACTTTGGTGATTTATTAAGTCGAAATGTCAATTAGATATTGTGTAACTGATGGGAAGTGGTAACCGTCGTCCATAGAAATAAGAAATAGAAATAGAAATAATCTTTATTCAAATTCATTACAAGCTCTTTTGAATAGTCATATTTTTTAATCTACCACTCATTCGGAATGCAGATTCATCACAAGAAAAATGTACAAGAAACTTGTATTGCTCTTTTGAATAGATTTTTTATACGTATAAATAACTACAGTATAACAAGTAAGATGCATGCGTTAGTCAACATAGAAATCGCTACGCGCTCATTTTTAGTGCTCTTTTCTAATTCTATTTCTTGACGAATTTGCAACATACCTGTAATTCTAACCGGGAATATTAACTAATACGGAAGTAACCTACCTAACTTGAATATACTAAATTCTAGATGATATGCTAGAAAGTAGTCTAGTCTACTTCTGAAATACAACATAAAAAAGATTAATACATCTCGTTATGCATTAATATCTTCCACCATAAAGACAGATTTCTTTATTTGCGACAGCGGTCGTCTAAACTTCGCGACCGGCCTGATTTATGACCACGTAGCTACGTATTTCTCACGAAACACTGAATATAAATCAAAGCACAGATGGGTGGAACGTTTGGCTGGATGTTTTTGGCGCTTTTTTCTTCGGTTATGTACGGGCGAGCGTGAATATTAAAAGGGTTGGGTTGGTTTTTCGGGGCTCGAAACGGTTCATTGGTCGGATGTCTTATTACAATTGGGCGTGTAATAAGATTTGCAGTAACGGCTTTGTTTTTTTATATGCTGTGGCAGATAAAAATACTTCACGAGTTTAATTACATCTTTCACTTTTAGAAAACCAGATTATATTACCAGACAATTGCTGCTCTGTAATATATATAGGTATATATAAAGTACTGACTCTTTTAGAGGATATTTTGTACAAAAAAGAGGCTTCTATAATTATTGCACCTGTGTGAGAATCGTTCGCTAGAAATATAACAATACAAAAGAATTTAAGGGTGCTGATCTAATAATGTCTGTTATTATTAATGGAATTGAAAAAATTAAACCTCTATTAATATTATAGAGCTGAAGTGTTTGGATGTCTGGTTGTACGCGCTAATATAAGGAAGTATTATGTTAATCAGAATTTTTCTTTTGTGTTGGATACATACACTAGGATTAATATCAATAAAATGTTTTAAGTTGTTTGGAAGAAGGTTCTCGTCTGTTCTAAACCAACCTGGGCTCAGTATTTCCTGAAACTAGTAAGCCGAAATAGTATCCACTCATCAAGCCAGTCACACAAAACTGTTTTGAAACTATCCTAATAAATTTAAAGCAAATACAATCAAACGTAACCACATTCTGGAGGGTACACGGATAATTATTAAACGATAAATTTCTAACTCAAAACAAATCCACAGAGAAACGTATTTTGATTAGTCAAAATAAATTGAGCAGATTAACAAAATCAAATTTACCCCTACCGAGCACTCGTTAAGCAAGTTATATTGGGTTTATTTGGACAGCCCTGGGACGAAACGTGATTGCAGTGTAGAAATATATCATGGAACGTTTCAAAATTGGAAGCGGTGCATTAAATTTTGATAGGCTGAGTTTTTTATATGTGTAAGCTATGTAGGGTTGTGTAAAGACAAATTGTAGCTAAATTAGTGTAGGAAGTCCTAACAAGAAAGTTGCTAATGGATTACATTGTGGACACAAACGACTCGTGTATGCCGTCTATAAAACTTTAGGGTGGTCCAGTGGACTTTGTCATTTAATTTGGAAACACAAAGTTTCCTTGGCTGCTTTGTTGGGCTCGCTGCTCATGCATATGAGGTATTGTATTGTTGCAGTTATATAAAGTAACAAGCATAAATCACTGTCGTCCTTCTATGTTTGCATGCGTTGTTCCTATATAAAGTCTTCTCATAGTGTCTTATTTGCATATTAAGATGTACAAGGATATGGTAGTATAATTACTGGATGTTTATATCTTTTTCTTAGAAATTCACGTACATGCAACAGTAACATGCTACGGTCAGTATTTTTCTTATTTTTTTTATTCAATACTTTGGTCACATCAATTTGGCAATTCAATCATTTGGCCACATCTATGTGTTTGGCCAAATTTCTTATGTACATAACTTGGTAAATAGCTCCATTTTCATTAAAAAATATATGTTTTGTTTGCATTTTAGTCATACTAATAATATAAAGTCTACTACTACTATTTATTATATATTATATATATTTATTATATATATGTATATACAACTAAAAGACAAAACAAATCATAATATAATTTTATATGAAGATAGAAAAAAAACCAGATTAAATTGCGAGTATTATATAGTTTCATATAAAACTGTAATACTGATTTTATGTATAATATTTTAATACGGAATAAATGAGTTAATTTTTTAGCATGTTAATAAATTTTAGATTAACAAAGAACATATCTATGTAGTTCTGCAAGCGTTCACTGCCAGAACTGGCTGCTTGCCATCAGGTGTATCTATAGACACTAGATTACTAAACTTAGATAGGTATACAGATAGAATAATGCTTTATTTGCAGTATACAATTATAGAAGGTCGTCTTACTGTATTTATAGAAATGTATTTAAATTATTACGAGTAAATACTTCGTACGTGTGTACATTTATTATATATATAAATCTTCCTCTAGAATCACTCTATCTATTAAAAATAACAGCTTCAAAATCCGTTGCGTAGTTTTAAAGATTTAAGCATACATAGGGATGGAAAAACAGTGACAGTGACTTTGTTTTATACTATGTAATAATAATAATGATACCTAACATTTAATTTGTATGTAAATTAAAGAAATTTAGGATTAAATTTGTTGTATAAAATAAAAGTCATATTTAATTAATAATGATACATTTTTGCAACTACTATTTTTTGTTTTTTCTTCCCACCTCGTTCGGAGTATAGATATAATTAACTGTGTTCGTGGTTTCATCTATGTACATGAAATTTATTTGCGTATTATTTTGATGTATAAGCTATATTATTGTAAAGTTTCATTAAAATCTCTTTGGTAGTTTTTGTATGAAAGCGTAATAAACATCCATCCATTCACATTCATTTTCACAAAATACCGCATGTATAATATCGATAAAATTTAAAATAAAAAACGTTCTTTTTTATACATTTTGTGTGTACTAAATTTTTATCCTGATAACTTTTTTGTTCAATAATAAAATAACACAAAAAAAATAAATCATAAATATATATACATATGTAAGTTATAATGTACTTTATTCAATATCTCAACTTGACTGTTCTATTAAAGGCGTAAAATAAAAAAAAACAAATCTGATTTAAAAAAACTTAAAAGCACAATAATTACAATCGAATTAGAAACTTATGTCTCGTTACAATCGGTTGAAAGTAGTTCACATGCGCACCCTTCTCGTACCCGAATCGGGTGGGAACCACCAAATATTTACCTATTATATAGAGCCCAATCTATGTTCCCCTAGCACCCTTGTAAACAACTAGTTAATAATTGGTCTTAACCCTTTGTATGTTTTATTCATATCAGGCTGTAAACCGAACTAGCCTAATGAAAAGGGACACGATCACATCAAAAACAGGACTCAATTACACCGTACTGTAACAGTGTAATAATAATATTAACTATGGCCAATGTACAAACCGCCATCTGGCACCAAGCTAAGTAGAACTTGTGTTCTGGGTATTTTCTGCGAAGAATCGAACTTGCGATTATCGGCGGTGTGCTAATCTGCTAGATCACCGAGGCCGTTAAAATTCATCCGATTAGGTTTTTAGATTTTGACACTACTTAGTGATAATGTTATGAAACCCTAATTTGAGAACTTGTTTTTTAAATATAACAGTATTTCTATTATTCAAATTCAATTCAAATTCAAAATATCTTTATTCATGTGGGTCTATTACAGACTCTTATGATATGTCAAATCTACCGTCAGTTCGGAATGATTTCGCGATGAGAAGATTATTATTGGTATATATTTTATTTTCACAACTTTTGTGCTATTATTATTATCATTATTATTTAGCTGCTTTAATGTATGTTAGATTTTTATTATTAAATTCAAATTACTAAACAAATTAAATTTTATTAACCTATTCGTATCCGTGTATAGTTGGCCAGTACGAAACTTATTAACCCTATAGTGGGCGTTACATTTGATATCTTCACTGTTGTGAACTTGAGAATATCGTGTAGGGCTTAGCCCTTTTATAGCTATGTCCTGTCTATTAATATTGTTTAGTGTACGCATGTTGTCGAGTATCTGTTGGTAAGGGTCTGTTCATAACGCGCTTTGTTCTAGAACTCTGACGATTTCTAAATATAATTTACAAGCCTACAGCTCTACTCTGAACTATAATTCCAATGTCTATATAAATAGAATCTATTTTTCATTGTTCATTTGAAACGTAAATAAAACTTAATCGAATAAATTGAAATATGTTCTGTTATTAATTACGAAAAATGCAATTAATTTTGCTAATGTATAATGTAATAGTACAAAAAACTGCGAAACAATCCAAATTGGTTTTCAGAGAAGACTGCCTAACTCCATTACGTAGGCAGATAGATCGTAGATCATACAATACGTAATACCTCTTTGTAGATATATTTAGCGTTATAAAAAATAGAAAAAAAAAAATATATATATATATATATATTAGATGTGTAAGGAAACTAACCCAACTGTGTAATTCTGTTTGAATATATCTCTTCTTCCTCTCTTAGTACTTCCTACTCTCTATACATTTTTCTTCCGCTTTCTCTAGATCAAGTTTCATAGAAACCCTACTGCGTAGTCTATAACTTCAGTGCCTAATCTCACACTACAAACGCAACACAGGATAGTAGCTGAAATAGATGTAGACTTAGGTACCTATAGAGACAATTGTTATAAAGTCTTGATTTACAGTGAGTTTAGTATAAAAGTAGAAGAAGTACTGTATTTCACGGAAGGGCGGATGTGGGTAGTCATTAACAATAAATGCGTAAACGGACCTCTCAAGAATTCTCATTACGCGGTTTCTCAGGGGTACGGGGTTCCTGTCCTTTGGGACCTCTCGCGGAAGGGTTAGGGAATAGTACAATTTGGGCCATAATAGATTTTTCCTTGTAGGTACACGAAAATTGGAGTGATAAACTCGGGAAGGGTACCTCTCTACTTTTATATATGGAAATTTCTAGTTATTTCTTCCGGTTCTTTAAGAGGTTTCGATTTATTCATCATACTAGCTACTCACCCTGACTTCGTACATATGTTACTATGACCCATATTCTTTATTAGGAAGAAAAAGAAACCAAATTAAAGAGAACCGTTTACATTGCGATCATGCAATTAAATAAAATGTTTAACATCTATCAGAATTGAAAGTCTATACTTTTATGTAGGGTGTATTTTAACCTACATTTAAATTCCAGTACGACTTTCAAACATAATCTACACAAATAATGGTCATTGGAGTATGTGTTTATATTTTATAATTGTCATAATTGAACAAAATACACATGAAAGTATATACAATACTTATATAAAAAATGTATTTAATTATTTTAGTCTGTTTTCCTGAGAGATAAGCAAAACGTTTTTGCTGATTCTGACCAAACTTTCACTTGCAGATAGCTAATGTTGTAAGTATTAACTTAGGCTAATTTTATATGAATTGTATGTCGACGTAGTTGCGGGTAAAACCTATTTTTATTATAAATATTGTTCTGACAATTATAAACACAGATAAGCCAATTAGTTACAGTGGTTAGGACCAAGATCTCAGCATAAAGTTTTCTTCCTCTACTTGCTATTATTTCTTCTTGAAGAAAAGGAGTAGTGACGCGTCTTAAGTTATTATCACATAATAATCTTGTCTACTTGTATATAAAAATGAAATGACGGTTGTTAGTCTCGCTAAAACTCTAGAACGACTGAATCGATCTGGTTAATATATTTTGAAATATTTGTAGAGTTCCCGGAAGTTTTAAATAATAATAATAATCTGAGGACAATTCACACAGCACCATCTAGACCCAAGTTAAGCTAGCTAAAGCTTGTGTTATTGGTACTAGACAACTGATACAAATACATAGATATTTATTTTTCGTAAATAAGTACATATTATACATAGAAAACACCCATACGGATACAAACAATCATACTCATGAATACAAATGTTTGTGGCGTGCGAAGAATCGAACCCGCGACCATCGGACGTAAAGCGGTGTGGTAGACCGCTAGACCACTGAGATCGTCAAATAGTGAGAAAATATAAAGAAAATGCATGTAATACCTATAATAAAAACAACAATTTCATTTTTCCATATAAACTTGTTTATATCTGCCAAACGCGGGTTCATTCAGAAATTTATTGCGTTACCATACTTTAAAAACAAAGATTTTTTAATTCTAAGGCGGAATGGAGTTCACGGAGTCGGCTAGTATTATATATTATAAATAATATGTATAAAAATATAATCAAGAATCTGCGGGTTGCTCATTTATAATTATTTAGTTGTAATTTTATATTTTAAATGTTGAAATGTGTGATACATACTTACAACTACGGTTAAGTTATTATCAAAATAATAATGACACAAATATATAACCAACTGGTTGAGTAACTACTAGTAAATCAGTCGTAGTGGTAAGCTGTCTTATCTCAATAAGAACGAGAGAAATACTTGCGTGTTGCTTCATTACATAGTATAAAACAACGTCGCTGTCTGTCCGTCCCTATGTATGCTTAAATCTTTAAAACTACGCAACGGATTTTGAAGCGGGAATTTTTAATAGATAGAGTGATTCAAGAGGAAGGTATATATATATATAATACATGTACACCCGTGCGAATCCGGGGCGAGTAACTAGTTTTTAAAAAAATTAGTTGTAACTACATTTTAAATGTTGTAATGTGTGAATACAAACTACCAACTACTATTCAATTAGTTGTAGTGATCAGAACAGACCAGTCCCTATAAGCAGCACTCGTTCACGAACATGGTGGCTGAGACAGCCATCTGGTCAATCAGGTAAATGATGTGCCATGATGACTTAAAAGACACAATGTATACCTCAAGGTATAAATTGACTCCACTGTAATTAGAGAGTGTCATCCAAACTCTGCAATTTGGTCTGTAGCTTTGTCTCCTAATTGTACGGATTCTGATTGTAGCTGACTCTGATTGTAGTGACTTGTCATGTTCAACTCCGAGTTGCTTACGTATAATTTGTTAGTTTTCAGTATTTCATATTAATTATGATTATACTATTCATAAATTATAATAGCCTTAGTGGTTTAACATACCGCTTTGTTTTAGATTGTCGCAGGTTCGATTCCTCGCACAGTGTAAACATTTGTATTCACGAGTATGATTATTTATAATGGTCTGGGTATTATCTCTGCTATTTATCTGTAGGTTTATGATTAGTTGGTTGCTTTATATATTTGACTCAAACATAAACCTCACAAGCGTGTGATCCTAAACTACTAAAAAATAAAAATGTAAACCTACCGCGCGGATTTCTAGTTTGTTACTAGTGTTTACATCGCAGGAGTATTAGGCAAAAATATAAATTGATACATAAAATATTGTGTCGGCAAGATACGAACTCACGGCTTTTCGTTCTAAATCCTGATACTAAACCTACTAGGCTAAGACGCTTTTAATTTATATATAATTAATGAACGAATTAAAACGGTATTGTTAAGTCAAGAGATTGAGCCATATCCGACAAAACTGCATCTTATTATGGCTTCAGCACAATTAAAGGAGTACCCATTTGGCGAAATTTATTTTGCTAATCAAAGGAAATCCCAACACTCCCCTCGAAATTACCATATTTTAGGGGAACTTTATGATAAATTGGTAGGGTTTAGAATTGACGATATTTTTCAGTTCCTCCCAAGGTACGAAGTTATTATGTTTAGTATTAAAGCTAGGTAAATTGTCATCAATCTGTTGACATATGTATAATAAAAAAGTTAACTTTATAAAAAATCCGAACGACCATAACTACATATATATTTTTATATGATTAGAATGGTGAATATGCTGACTCTCCACATGGTCGTAAGTGATATATATGAACAGAACTACGGACATCATGTTATCACATGGCACCCTGGCACAAAATCTATACATATAAATAAAATTAGAGGGCTGGACCGATTTTGATGGGAGTTTTATTGGCAGATAGCTGATGTAGTAAGGAGTAACTTAGCCTAAGTTACTTTTATTTTAGAAAAATAAAGTTAAATTACACGCAGACGAAGTCGCGGGTACACCTAGTTAATAATAAAAACATTACCATGCCTATGGCATACACGCAAACATTCAACCAACACAGAGTATCGGAGACAAGAGATTTTACTGAGAATCAAGATGGCTGTCAACTATCAATCTTTGACAATAAAACCAACAATTTTAAGATTGAAATTTAAATAAAATAAGGTCGTTTTTGAGTTACACAAAAAACACAGAACGGACAGACGTAACATTCAGTTAATCACAAAGGTAACGGTTATCGGAGTCTACGAGTTGTATGTATATGATCAACTTCAAAGTACAAAGTCAAAAATAATGGATACAGAAAGCTCCAATTTCCGTATAGTGCAGATAGTGGCCGCCAGTTACCCAATTAGTTCTGTGCTGGATGTCAAAGCGACTCGTTGCAGGCCTGTATTCAAAGCCATTTGCAGGTTTCGGAAAACAGATTCGGGACAGGTATACTATTTCATTTAAATAATGGTATATTCTTGTATTCACGGATAGAGCGGAGATAAGGGAAGTCAAAGAAGAATCGAGTAAATTTGTCTTGTTATTGCGAACCCTTGGCGAAAAATGAGGAGTATCTGTATGTTGCATCATAGCTCCTTTATTTTTCGATTTGGATGTAGTTTTTATTTTGTTTCAGAACTGAAATTGTTCTGACTATAATTTATGAAATTTGTTTAGTTGGTTGAAAACTATCAATATTTCTTAGTAGGGGTTTTTTACGATAAATTTATTAGACATATTTAGTTATTTATTGTACTTTAATGTTAATGTAATTTATAATATAACAATATTTTATTAATTAACAATACAATGAAGTTTACAAATTCTACGAAGAAATTCTTACAAACGAAAAACGTTTACAGAATGGAAGCCATCATTTAAACTTGGTTATATTTTGTTTCTTTTACCCTTTCAGTGCGTAAAATAATTCACTTTAATACGCCATAAAGAGGACAAAAAAATAAACGATGTAATAAAAGAAATTACAAATCGTAATCGTCCTTCAAATAAACTTCCAGATGCTGACAACTAAAGACGTTTTCACAATGTATATATATATATATTACTCATTTTGGTGCCACTGAAAACCAGCTGTATGTTCACATAGGATATACATTAAAGCAGAGTGAAGCCATTTCAGTGCATATATGGATTTAAAAAATTATTATTTCAAGTTTATTTTTTAATTATCTACACGGTAAATTAAGTTTAATTATATGTACATTTTATTTGATCTTTTTTTTCGTTTGTTGTTTATAGTATATGATTGTATTGTATTTTTTACATTGCGCTGAATAAAATATTTTTCTTTCTTTCATTTAATGTTTTGAAGTGAAAATATTCACTTTGTAAGATAAGAATTTTCTGACTATTAAATTTCAAAATCCGTTTAGTTTTGACAAAGATCTGGTTTATTATATTATATTTTACTTATAATAATATTATTAAAGTAGATGTTAAAATATCAACTGCAAAATACATTTCTGGATTACATCATAGACTGGATGAAATAGTGAGAAGTTAAAAATATCCTAATAATTTAAAAATGGTAGTGTTTAGAAGGAAAAATGTCCTACTTTTGAGGTATTGCAATTTAGAAAGGCATAATTTTGAAAACCTAAAGAAGCAATTCATAATTGCAAAAAGACGCTCCGATTAAGTTAAATTATCCTTTCTTTTTAAACTCGCAAACAAAATAGTACATTCGAATCAATATAATAATTTAATTACAAACCGATATCGCTCTTCCAATAGACTTCCTGGCACTGTAAAATGTATGTCCAACTGGCCAGATGACATATTTATATCAAGCTGACATATTTTAAAATTGATTTGTTTATATAAGGAAACAAGTACAATCAGGGGGAGAAATTCTTTATTTTCGAATAAAAAAACAGCCGAGGATTGCATTAAAAAAAAGAAATTACAAATCGTAATCGCACTTCAAAAAACATTCCAACCAAAAACATTTTTACAATGTTAAGAAGTCAAAAAGGAAGAAATCCAGATCCTGACAAAATTTTGACAATAAAACTTCAAAAACTCACATAATGCTGAAAAAAATACACTCGGATTAAGAAACTCTTTTTGAAGTCACCTGATAAAAACACAAACAAAAAAAAAACAGGAATAAACGATGGTTGCAATAAAGGAGAATAAATTACAAATCGCAACCGCTCCTCAAACAAATTTCCGGCTGTTGACAACAAAGATGCCTTCACAATGTTCAGGAATAAAAGCGTCCAAATCATGAGGTGACAAAAATTCTGACAATCAAAGTTTTTCCATTTTAATCCAACAGCCGCCGGGCATGCGTTAACATACTTCGGATTCTTCCGAACTTATTTCTGCGATGACTTGCGCTACTTACATATTTCTCTTTTATGAAGTTTCATGCTGTTCCAAATGTTTTTGCCTAAGGGCTCGGTTACAATGGAAACTTATTAACCTTGTATAGGTTAATAAGTTTCCAGGATTGTTAGTTGAAGACTGCTGGTTTTGCTGTTAGATGTCTCTAGAAAAACGTATTGATTAATTATTTCTTTAATAAATAAACAAATATTTAATCATTTTGTCAACTTCGCATTTTTTCGAACTCATTTCTGCGATGACTTGCGCTACTGACATATTTCTCTTTTATGAAGTTACATGCTGTTCCAAATGTTTTTGCCTAAGGACTCGGTTATAATGGAAACTTATTAACCTATACAAAATGTGTAATTATATACTTAGGATTGTTAGTTGAAGATTGCCGGTTTTGCTGTTAGATGTCTCTAGAAAAACGTATTGATTAATTATTTCTTTAATAAATAAACAAATATTTAGTCATTTTGTCAACTTCGCATTTTTTCGAACTCATTTCTGCGATGACTTGAGCTACTTACATATTTCTCTTTTATGAAGTTTCATGCTGTTCCAAATGTTTTTGCCTAAGGGCTCGGTTATAATGGAAATTTATTATACAAAATTACTAATTATATATACTAGCTAGCTAGCGGTTTCATTCGCGTGAAATTTATAGCCTATATGTTATTCTGATATATAAGCTATATTATTGTAAAGTTTCATCAAATGCCGTTCAGTAGTTTTTGCGTGAAAGAGTAACAAACATCCATACTCACAAAGTTTCGCATTTATAATATTTTTATGATTAAGATAAGGTAAGATACTTAGGGGTGTTTTTGAGGTTTGATGCTTTTGCTTTTACATGTCTCTAGCAATACGTATACGTTTTTATGATTCGGCATGTATATCATTTTTTTTCTATAAACATAAACCTTTAAAAACACATAAGGCAAATTCAGCCAAGATAATAGCGTAATAGTTGTTTACCTCAGTTGTCGAGTTTCGTTCCAAGTAAATCTCATTTGAGGAATTTGTTGCCTTTCTTATGTCATTAAAAGAAAAAAGCAGCTGAATTTCATCGGTTGCTAGTAGAAACTTGCAGTGAATATGCTCCACTGATTAGAACATGCGAGACTAAGTTACGTCAATTTAAAAATGGACATCTCGATTTGCTGACAATTAACATCTCAGTGCAGCGTGTAAGTTCTAACACGAGAAATTACAAGCGTCATTGGAAGACCCTAAGTTTTGCTAAACCACTAGCGAACAAAATACAATATACAGAAATCCGTCAAGTCGTTTTAGAATTTTAGTGAAATTAATAAACAGCAATTGATTGCTAATTTATTTGCTGACGATTAAGTTTAGTGATTAGTCAAAAGTATTATTTTTGTTTGTGGTACATGGTTTATTTTGTAAAAGAGAAATAATAACAAATAATCTTACTAATTGTTATGTTGTATCTATGAATACATCTTTACAAGCCTCTTAATAAATAATGGCTTTATGACTTTGAATAATCAATGATGCAAAATAATATTTAAATATCTTAGGACAATTCACATAATGTAGCTCTAACTTGCCACTGTAATGAACGTATCATAAGAAAATATGTTACGAGTGTTTGGAAATAAACGAATGTTTTGGAATAAATAAACTAGAAATATTCTGTACATACAAATATAAACTTATAACGAAATATTCAAGACGAAGTCTTCGAATATTCTAGAAAATCACGCAATCATTTTACTTTACTTTTATAACAAAGAATAATTTATGGGCATCCATTTTCATATACACGAGATTTTAACGGTTTTATATTTTTTTAGATGATAGAAAGGTAGATGAACGTTTTATTTGTATTTCTATAACAAATATTACAGCAAAATAAAATTAATAATAGAATAAAGAATAATAGTAAACTAAAATGAAGTAAAAAAAATCAAACAATATATACCTGAACAAAAAAAAATAAAGTGGTTAATGGCTCAGCTTTTGTAAACTGTTCAAAAGGACTAGACACTTATTCTGCCATAATCAAATAGAAGTCACAAAATTACTATGTAAAAATATGTTGTTTGGTGCAAATGTACAAGTACAAGATAGTGTAAGTGTAGAATAGATAGAAGAAAAAAAAAGATATAAGATACATAATCATGGATATATAACTATACTGGTTGATATATACAAAAAAATCGATCAATTTATTATATATACAAGTGATATAATAATAATAATAATCAGATAATTTTAGAATTATTATTTTCTATATCATAAATAAAATCAAACAGTCAATTATTTGTAGTTGTATAAATTCAATATATACATGTAATAATAAGTATAAATTATAAATGACACTCTAATCATGTCTAACGTGAAAGTTATAGAAAGAATGCGAACAAACAAAAAGCAATCAAACAATTTTCATGTACGCAGTGAAACATTTTGCGGTGTGCTACAGATCTCTACACTCGCAGATAATATCAAACAAAACTTTTCAATGAGGGCCACGTTATTCATCAACTGGACACAGTGCTCCTGAGTTACGAGTGTATTCAACACAAAACGAACAAACAAAATATTGAAGGAGCTGGGAGTGCCCGGTCCACTGTCTGGCGGCGAGAATTGACCACTACCACTGGAAAATATTCATAAATGATTTTTTTTGGCGAGGTTTGGGCTATTGTCAGGTGCTTTGACTTGTAGCACTGCGACCTTCATACATCTATTGTGCTTGTGTGCAGTATCTAGTGAGAGACCTAGTCATGATGCCTATGTTGTTTTTACTCAATAGCAATAGTCTATTGGAGTATTTGTTCGAGTAGCCCGTTATTAAGAATGTACTAATTCTGGCTTGGCCTATGATTCAGTGCTTCCTGTTTGGTTATTATTTTACGATATCCCAGTTTTAGGAAACGATGCACGCCATAGCAGGGTTCACAGCCCTGTTGGACCGTTTTTGCTCCTAACTTCCATAGAGGGAATATGATGAACAAATATAGAAAAGAAATGTAACGAATCTATGGATTTACGCACTGTTTCCAAGGAAAATTTCGCCACTCGTCTTGCTACAAAGATTTTTTTAAGAGACTCAATGTCACCGTGTCGTTTAAAGCAGGCCATATCTGTGGTGAGAGTTAGGTATCCAGGCTTACGACATTTTACAATCTATCTAACTAACGTTAAAATTACTAAAAAAAAGAATGTAGATATTTTTCTGATCATAATTATGTGTAATTAACGTCTTTGATCGAGTTCCAATAGTAATACTTCGCCGCTGTTTAGAAAACTGCCGGATTTCCATCTACGATTCAGCCGCCGCGCGCCGCGCCGCCCCGCTCCTTTGTGGTGATTCTTCAAAATACCTATCCAACATTTACATGAAAATTTCGGCAGCTTTATGTCTATTTTCAAGTTATTTGTAAAGTTTTGTTTATGGGAAATTCAACATGTTTGAACCCTCTTTGTTGTATGTCATACTGTACTTTAGTATGCTGAATATTTTGTGTAATGAACAATTTTAAAATGCCGCGAATTTATATCGCGAATAAGAGTAGAGAAGAAAGTCTGCAGAATGGTGATATGAATAAATTAAATATCATAAAAAAAATGTAATTCTGACCGAGTTATTCGCCACATTTGTATTTGTTTGTAAATAATGGGTTCCTATTTTCATTTCCTATAACAGTCTATAGAAGTTTCATTTTTTCATTTTTAAAGGTAGAGAAGTATCTTGTAATCGTAACAAAATTATACTTCGTTTTATATTATATTCACTATATTTGTATTAATTACAGGTATTATTAATTCAGTTTGTTTTTTACAGAATTGCAATCATAGATTTTCAAATATATGTAAATCGATAATACGAGTTATTATTCTGTAAGCATTGAAGCTAAAGCGATAAAATGCATGTGTGACGTTATTATAAAACAATTTCGATATCGGTATACAAATTGATTTGCATATATCTGAAATTATAGAAGTATAATGTTTCGTGGAAAAGAGAAGGAAGCATAATGTCGTTGCTAGCACACAATGCTGACGTCATGGAGCATTAAGCTGTGAACGACGAGTGGTGTATGTCTGATAACCGGTAATTAGGAACACAAACAGTACTTTATTTTTATTCTATATTGTTGGATAAACAATATATATATATTCTAACATATTACTACTACAATTCCAGATGGGATAGTCAACAGTCGAAGTTGTGGTATACGCAATACTTGACATGTCCATTTTTCGCTCTGTATATATCGAATCCAACATAGCAAGAGGCAAAACTACAACCATTTGTTTGATTAATCTTTGGTTTTATATCTGTGTTGCATTCTTTGGATTGTCAATCGAAATATATTTTTGTGTCGATTCGATTTGAACACACTACCTCTTGGGTGTATTCAAGGTAGTATACCACTCGGCCACAATACTCACTCAGCTCACACAATACTTGACATATTTAGTCGAATTTTACGACTATAAATTAAACACAAAGCTTTTTTTATAACTGGGTACGATTTTAAGACCTTCAGCATTTGTAAGTTGGGCTAGCGAATGATATCTTCTAAATATATATAACTTAAAGGTGACTGACATAGTGATCTATCAACGCACAGCCCAAACCACTGAACGGATCGGGCTGAAATTTGGCATTCAGGTAGATGTTATGATGTAGGCACCCGCTTAGAAAGGATTTTGATTAATTCTGCCCCCAAGGGGATAAAATAGGGGATGAAAGTTTGTATGAAACTTTGTCAATTTTAAACCGATCGAGCTGAGACTTTGCATCCATAAAGCGACTGTGACGTGTGAATTCCACCCCTAAGGGGATAAATTAAGGCGAGCGAAGCCGCATGCAAAAGCTAGTAATAAATATATTCTTAGTAAGATACACAAAGAGTATTTATGTGTATTGTACAAAAATATGTATGTTGTAACCTCATTAGGTTATAATATACATAATTATGTTTTAGTACAATACACATAAGGATGTATATTGCACTAAAACATACTTATGTATTTAATTCAAATGTCTCTGAAATGAACTAACTCTGTTACTAACAAGCAGTGTAACCCGAAACCATATGGTTAATTCCTGATAAACTAAAAATCTACATTTCTTCATCTTCGCATAAAGCATTATATACGCGTTTAACAAACAAGAACACCATCATCATCAACCATTAAAAAACACAGCGTAAGTACACTCACCACAGAGTATAAAGTTTCTTATATAGATATTAAAATAAAAACAACTTAAACAGTTAAAATTAATACTCACGCGATAAAAAATGCATTAGCTGAAAGCACCTACACTCCTACGTAATCCAGTAGTCTGCGCTTTACAACATAACACAAAACCTCGTTCAATTTTCACAAAATCGTTTTTGCATAACCCTACAAATCTGGCGTGGGAAGGTTTTGACACGTTTTCAGGTATTCTAGATTTACTTTGTGATTGTAGTCTGCAGTCGGAAACTGTTTCAGCAATAGGACGGCCATGTTTAATTAAAAATTAATTACATACCGTAATCTACCCGCATAGTTTAAACTGAAATTTGTTTGGGTGTTTTTTTGCTTATATATATGTACCGTCCCAATCATAAATTGTGCATTTTTTATTCGCTTACCGCGCGTAATGTTTGGAGCGGTCACAATCGTAAGTTGGTTTGCGCGGTGAACCCACGCATGCACTTGGCTTGACATACGCGCGGTCTGTCGTCTAGCAAATCGTGATATTACCGAATAACCAGGATAAATCCAGGAGAATACTCTTCGAAGCATCTCGTTTGAAATTAAGGTGGAACCAGAACGTCGCACAAGACTCCATCCAAGTAAGTGCACGTATCCTTCTTATTTATTGTGATCGCTCCTGCAGTGATACCAGAGTGTGGCAGACGATCGAATTCCACCGCCTCACGGTGTCTGCTACAATATATATATATTTTAATGTATGATAATGGAATGTTGCACCTGCCTGTGCCAAAGGTTTACTCTGGCGGGCCAACAGTAGAGGATGATAAGATGAACATCAGGCCCGGTCAGTTAGCATTTATTTGTTGCCGTTATCTGTTGGTGATATATATAATGTATTGATCAGATCATTGTAGTCCACTGCTGAACATAGGCTCTCCCAAGGCATGCCAATGGGTATAATCAGTAGCTCTTTCTGTCCATCTTTACCTGCAACTCTAAATATAATAATATCACATGTAATTCATACAGCGTCATCTAGTCCTAAGCTAAGCAGAGCTTGTGTTGTGGGTACTGGATAACTGATATAAACATATATACACATTTTTTGGAAATAATACATAGAAACCACCCGAAAGAGATAATCATACTCATGAATACAATTTTTTGTATCGTGAGTGGAATCGATGGTAAACCAGTGTGGTAAACCTCTAGGCCACTGAGATTGTAATAACTAATTGTTATACCTCGACCAGACACAGTCTAATGACTCCTCTCCATCCTAAGGTTGCCTGGAAGAAATCGCTATTTAGCGATAAGGCCACCCATTGTTACCTCTATATTATAATTATGTTGTTTTTTCTTTTTATATTTGATGTACATATTAATTTATGTAATTATTCTTTCTGTGAGAGGAACAATAAAGTGTTTTCATTTTCATTTTTTTTCATCGTCATATAATAAATATATCTTTGGATGTCTACTATTTTATTACATAAATAATTATAATGTATTTAAAAAATTTCACCCCTTTGGGCGGCATTTTTCCTCAGTTTTTTAGTTTTAACGGTGTATTTAAATTTGTAATACAACAAGAAATTCGTTCATTACAATCGTCGAACTTCGCTTCTTGAACCGTTAGCTTCCTAGCCATCGCCTATAAATTATAAAAAAAATCAAATTTGAGCGTTCGAATTTCTTACAAATCTAAAAAATATCACGATTTGGCAACGCGGGCACGTATTGAGCAATAAATTTTGCATTGCCCCCTCTCAAACAGCAAATGAGTTCGCGACATATTTTTCTAGTAGGGCCCCGCAGTCTATGTGGGGGAGCTTTGTTTTATTGCCCCAATTTTTATAGATATACTAGCTTTCAGCTGTGACTTTGCACACGTGATATGAGCAGATTTAGCGATTGATGTTTTTTTAATTACTATCTATTAGTGAATATTGCATTAAATTAAGCGGCGCCAACTTTTTTTATACTATGTAAGGATGATCGTATTGATATGTGATAAGGTAATAAACAGACAGACAAATACTCTTTAAAATGTATGATATATTTTCTTACGTAGGCGACTGTACAAAGTATACCTTAGTAGAAGCATTTTATTTATACATTGAGTAAATTAACTCAATGTATAAATGAAATGCTTGATATATGTATAAATAATAAAAAAATTATATATTTATATAATTATCTTTAATGTATGCTAATGGAATAGTTTCACCCGCCTGAGCTAACGGTATACGCTGGCGGGGCACCAGTGGTGAATGATGAGATGAATGTGAGATCCTATCAGTTCACCTATCTTGGTAAATTCATCAGGAATCTATCACGATGGTTTTCAGGGGGAACTGCGTGATGGTCAATCAGACAAGGTACATTGCTAGTAATGGGGCTATTAGTCCACTTCCCCCTATGTATGATATTTATGTGGATATTTTGTCATATTGTAAAAGTATATAATACGAAAGTAATAAAGCATATTTTACGAAATCGAGACAAGGGGGCGTAAGTTGTAATTTCGATTTCACACCCCAGAGACAGATTTCAACCCCTGTTTTTTGTTTGTGAAAAATATGTGGAGTGCCGGTAGCGTATTTTAATTTTTAAGGTTTCTCTCGAAGCGTAATATGAAATCAGGAAAACGTGAATATGGAAATGGATATTTTCTGGTTTTTAGACGGACTTCGTGTTAATTAATTAGTGTATTATGTTTTCAGTATACAGTAAAATTGTTTCGTCATATAACTAAACTTTCTTTTGTTATATTATATACTAGCTGTGCAAATTTATAACCTATATGTTATTCTGATGTATAAGCTATATTACTGTAAAGTTTCATCAAAATCCATGCGTGAAAGAGTAACAAACATCCATCCATACTCACAAACTTTCGCGTTTATAATATTAATCTATTATAATGAAACAGTAGATGTCGAATTTCTGTACATAGAAAAAAAAAACGCCAAAAACCGAGTGAATAATAATAAACGCAGAACAATTCACACAGCGCCATCTAGTTGCAAGCTAGCTAAAGCTTGTGTTATCAGTACTAAATAACTGATACCAATACAAAGATATATTTTTCATAAATATATACATATTATACATAGAAAACACCCAGACTAATACAATTATACTCATGAATAGAAATGTTTATGCCGTGCGGGGAATCGAACCCGCGACCATCGGAAATAAAGCGATGTACTAACCGTCAATCAAACATGTCAGTAAAAATTGAAACTAAGGTACAAATGCAGACATTTTATATCTACATTGGTCGATTTTTTACGTTACAACTACAATGAATTCCCTTCAACGCATACAAAGTCCCCTTAATCCCAAAGAACCTTTTATTCTTTTAAATCCTGTGGATATATCTTCACGGCGGTTCTCTTGTGGGGTATGCAGTGAGAACCGGACCTTTAATACCTCTTTATTTATAATTAAGATTGAATAATTGCGTTACTTAGTAGCTCCCTTGGGAAGACTAATTGACTTGTCCGCCTCGCGATCAACTGAAAGCCTATTCAATTAGTGAAAAATAACCACGCATTAAATATTTTACGGGCTTTCCAGATAAATAATTAGTTTCCACAGGGCGAAGGGGATTGCCAGCAATGTACTATGTCAAAATGACCTCCACGCGGTTCCTCCTAGAAATCATTATAATAAATTCCTTGTAAATTTGTCACTATGAGCTAACTGATGTTACCTCATGTTTTATCATCCTCCACTGGTGCCCCGCCAGCGTAAACCGTTAGCATAGATGGGCATCATATTCCATTATCAATCATTAATAAAAAAATTATTTCTGTAGTAAATCTTCCGTGGACTAATTATAAAATTGCAATGATGAAAGTTTTGTAATTATTCTATTATGCACAAAACAATTTGGCGTCCTCCAATTATTACTTGAATTTTACATTGAGTAGTTATATAGTATTGCATTATTCAAAGACATCCAAGTCAAAACTTTACAAGATAATCATTCGTACCTAATCTTAATAAATATCATATACAATGCGTAAAATGCATTACATAACATTTTTAATAAAAAGGGCTATACCTCGAATAACGACATATTATATTTTAATATTTTTTATTTTTTTAATAATCTCAGGACAATTCACACAGTGCACTTTAGTCCCAAGTTCAACTATCTAAAGCTTGTGTTACGGTTACTAGATAACTGATAATAATACATAGTTTTTTTTTCGTAAATACATACATATTATACATAGAAAACACCCAGACCGATACAAACAATCATACTTATGAATACAAATGTTTGTGCCGTGCGAGGAATTGAACCCGCGATAATTGGACATAAAGCGGTATGCTAGACCGCTAGACCACCGAGGTCGTCAAGTATATGTACATATAGATTGTTAATATTGTTTGTTTTTCTAACCCGATGTGGTCAAAATTGGACAGAGACTAGCAGTCATTAACAGTCACTTAATATTAAAATACTCGTAGTTTCATTTATTGACGACCTCGGTAGTCTAGCAGTTTAGCACACGGCTTTATATCCGATGAACACATGTTCTATTCATCGCACGATGCAAACATTTTGTATTAATTAGTACGATTATTTGTATTAGTCTGGGTGTTTTCTATATATGTAATGTATGTATTTAAAAAAAAAACTAACAATTTATATCAGTTGTATAGTAACCATAACACAAGCTCTGCTTACCGTGAGACTAGATAACGTTATGTGAATTATCCTGCGGTTATAAAATATATTTATTTATCATTAAGTAGTATAAAACAAAGTCGCTGTAGCTGTCTGTCCGTCTCTATGTATGCTTAAATCTTTAAACGGAACGGATTTTGAAGCGGTTTTAATAGATAGAGTGATTCAAGAGGAATGTTTATATATATTATATAATACATGTACACCCGTACGAAGCTGGGGCGAGCTAACTTCAAAATAAAGTAAATTGTAATTCTCTAGAACATAAAAGTAATTTAACACACCTATTAAGCGTACTATATCATATCTCTACTATTCGTTGATTGCTATTTTCCATTTAGTTGAGACCGTAAAAATATAATTACCACCTAAATGAAAGCCTACCCGAAAAGGATCGCGTTACCACAGTATCGTGCAAACTGAAACAAATTACACGACCACGAAAAACAATGTAGCAAAAAAGCGGCTTACCTGTAATTTAGAAGCCACTAACATGTGTACTTAAGTGCCGGAATTAAGCCGTCGTTTGCAGTTAGGCAACGCTGAAATATCGTGTTTTATTGTATGTATGTATTTACAAACAATTTATACGTATATATGTAGTATCTATCAATTATTTTATATATGTAACATGCTCTGCAATATGCTCTGCTTAACTTGGGACTGATGGATGGCTTCGTGTGAATAATCCGATCGAAAAATAAGAAAAAATAGTTATAAATTGCAGAACAACATTGTTCTAAAAGCGTATATTAAAATAAATAACATATATATCGTGTTTTATTGTATGTTACAAACATACGTTAGAGGGCGTTGTAATTCAGTGGTTTATTACTTTAAACTTATATACATAGGTCCTGAGTTCTAATCGTAAGGATACTAGAAACATTGTATGACACTTTTATTTCTTTATCATTCTCATCATAGTTTACGGGATTCTTCACCCCCCATAGGGGTTGGAGGCTATTGGGTGGAGGCCGTCTCCAATGGTACCCTCAGTTTGCATGTGACGTCACTTAAGGGCACGTTATCTAAAATCTTAATATACTAACTTACATACGTAGTACGTTGTTTTTATTGTATTCTTCGTAGGTCTTTACAATAGATCCGAGTATATACTGGGATAATTAAATTTTGTTAATCAAAAATCTATATCGTTATTCATTTGTTTGTATGGTAATGAACATTATTGTGACACGAGAATTTTATTTATACTTTATTTTATAAATACATACATAGTATACGTAGAAAATATCTAGATCCTTTATTTGTTACAAAAATTACACTTTTTTATATCTACATATAATCAGTTGCTTTTTTTTTATACTGGCACTTTGTAACTAGATAAGAGAATGAATTCAAATATCAGAGTAACTCTGAGAGAGGATGTTTAATTTCAATTTATTTAAGATGTCGACAGATTACAATGCCTCTGACTACCCCATCTAGAGATACAGTCGTGATTATATCTACTACCATTAAAATTACACGAGTAAACAACAAACAGATAAGATGGATGGCAGCTGGAGTTCTGGAGACGTACAAGGAATTCCACTCTGCTCAGGAAATTGCAGGTTTCCGGCCCAAGAGGCACTGTGTAAAAATCTCTTTTTGAATCACACAATAAAGTATATTCAACTTAGATAAATATATTTTATAAATAAATAAACACTTTACTTCAAAAGGTACATAATATATAACACACACATATATAATTATAGAATTAAAAAACATAGAAAATTAATAATTATTCCAAATTGTATTTTTCTACTTTTACATATTCTCTACTAGCTACTCGCCCCGGCTTCGCCCGGGTGTACATGTATTATATATATAAACCCTCCTCTAGAATCAATCTATATATTAAAAAAAACCGCTTCAAAATCCGTTGCGTAGTTTTAAAGATTTAAGCATACATAGGGACGGACAGACAGCGACAGCGACTTTGTTTTATACTATGTAAAGATTACGTAACCTTTGATTTAAAAAAATACACAGAGGTATCCGGTCTCAAGCTAAACAGAGTTTGTTTTATGGACACTAAACAACGAAGAAGTAGAAATACTTAAATATATTATTTTTTAATTCCATATGACTGATGATAATAATAATAATCTAAGGACAATTCACACAGCGCCATCTAGACCTAAGTTAAGCTAGCTAAAGCTTGTGTTATAAGTACTAGATAACTGATACTAATACATAGATACTTTTTTTTTCGTAAGTACATACATATTATACATAGAAAATACCCAGACCGATACGAACAATCATACTCAGGGATACAAATGTTTGTGCCGTGCGAAGGATCGAACCCGCGATCATCGGAAGTAAGGCGCTGTGCTAAACCACTAGACCACCGTGGTTGTCATGAATGCAAATATTTTCATCATTTCTAATCGAACCCAATACTATTGCAGAGCTTGTGTTATGGAGACTAAAGAACTGATATATGTACTTATAAATGATGTTTCTCTTGAATGCAAATGTTCACATTATTACGAGGAATCGAACCCACGACCATTGCAGACCAAAACTTGCAACGGTCACCAGAACACAAATATTATAGGGACTAAACAACATATAGAAATTGAATACATTTTTTTTAAATACATATGTATAAATGATGATGTTTCTGAATGTAAATATTTGCACAATTGCGAAGAATCTTGCATCATTGCAAAGAATCGAACCCACGTCCATAAAAAGTAAGATGTGTGTAATTAAATTAAAATTTGTAATTAAAAATGAACTTCTTATCTACGGTCCTTGTGTACCGTATTTCTATACGTCTATGTATCTAGTACACTAAATAGCAACTAAAACTATACACTTAATAACATCGCAAGATAATAGAACTGGCCACGTTCCAGATAGTTTCACGCGGTGTGCTTCGGCCGATGATGGCTTTCGGGATTAACCAATGTTGTACACTTGTTGTATAGTTTGCATGCACTTATGTGTACAAAGCTTTCGCACGATTAAGTGTGAAATATTCCAAGTTAAGTGGTGAATCGGACAAGACTATTTACTATGTTTAGTGACTGTTATATTTGATACTACAGAGTTGCAGGGGAAACATTGATAAACATTGCAAACTAGATAACTCTCGAAGTACAACAGAATCTAAAACAAAGACGCCGCTGCTGTCTATTCGCTTATAATCTTCTAAATTAAATACTGATTGTAATGCAGTTTTAAACAATAGATAGAGTGATTCAAGAGGAAGGTTTATACGTATAATACATGCGTGTTGTAGTATAGACTTTGTTCTATTTCATACTACAGTCAGTTGCAGGGTTAGAAAACATTGACCAACAATGCAAACTAGATAATGTCTCGCCCGTGGAAATAACAATAAAAGTATGTGTATCTGTTCAATTCTTGCATTTCCGTAGCAAAACAGCTGATTGAGTCATCATCATCATCTTTATTTTTATTTTTTAATTTTCAGAGATTCAGATTCAACTTGCAGTGTGTTTGCAATTTGAAATAATTATATTTTGTAGATATTGATGTCCTCTATTAAACTGTATTATTAATCATTTCCACAGAGTATGTGATATAATATTCTTTTTTGTATTTCTTCACACGTTGAATTACGTTGTACAAGTTTTCATACGGATTTCTAAGATTTTTGGAAATATGATATAAAAATCCTTTTTATTTATTGTTTTCTACAAAGTTATCATTTTACAATTTTTAATATATTTCTTTGTCTCTACTTGTTAGTTTATTAACTAAAGTTTCTTCCTAGTCATATATAAAAAATAGTGGCACATTACTTACACGTTCTTCTGTACAAGTTTGTTTTGTCAACAAAGATTAGAGTAGATAAAAACATATTATATCTCTTTATATTGTTCATAATAAATTTCACTGCATCCTCTTCATTCCTTTGATCTTCCACTTAAAGATACCGATCTATAAAATTGATATTTCTTTACTGGCTATAAAAATTCATATTAAAATTTTTGCCAGCATACCTTTCACATAATTTACGTTTTTCAATCCACTGCTCGCTTATATTGTAAGGACAAATGCGACAAAAAATAACGTAGCTATGGATAAATCATTTTTCAGGTGAAATACGATCACATAAAGCGTTTCCGAAAGCAATTAGTTCGCGTTGCGACCGCAGACGTAGGTACAGCGACCAGAAAAAAAACTCTAACGCACTGCGCCCCGAAACTGTTATAGAAAAGTAATTAATATTACTTAATATAATATTCGATTTATTAAATTTATTTATTTAATTAATCCTGCACGTATATATAGCCTATATCCTATACGTAATAAAGGTGAGCCCGCTAATGCAGTTTTAGATGCACGTTCTAATACACAACTTACGAGGCCGAGTACTTTTAGAAAATTGAAGAGAGATGTCGTTCTCGCTCGCATTTCGCCCGCATATAAATTATCGGTGTTTAATTCTATGTACATTATATATGTATCAGTTGTGTAGTACCCATAATACAAGCTTTACTTAGCTTGGGACTAAATGTCTGTGTTTTAATTGTCCAAAGTCATTATTGTGAATTAAACTGCTACAATTGTTAACACCAGTGCGTGATCAGAGTTCATAAAAATAAATAACAGGGCTACGTTGTATGTTTACGATATAGCTGCAATAATGTAATACCGTTTGGATTAGTTATTTATTTACGCGAAGCATGGCATTTTATTAATAATGATCACTATCGATGTATAAGTAAACTGGTGCACTTACAGGTGAGTTGTAGTGGGTACAATAGTGTAGTGCATATAAGAGAGGCATATAAATTTGTCTGCACAAACTTTTATCTCCTAATTTTTGATTTAATGACAACTATCAATTTATGAATATTACGGGTGTTCTTATAGATGAGGAGGATCACAGAGGAATTATTACTCTGTAGTGCATGTATCAGAGCCATACAAATTTGTCTGCGTAAACTTTCATTTCTTATTACTCTCCTTAATAATTATCACTATTATGTATGGGTATAACAGGTGAGTTGGTAGTGGATACAGGGCAGTTATTACTCTGTAGTGCATATAAGAGAGGCATATAAATTAAGCTACATAAGTTTTCATCTCTTATTTCTTCCCTAAATAATGATCACTATCAATTTATGAGTAAACAGATTCTTTTACAGATGAGTAGTAGAGTAGTAGTGTATATGAGTAGTAGTAGATGGTAGTGGGTATAAAGGAGTTATTATTCTGTATATAAGAGAGGCATATACATTTTCTGCACAAACTTTCATCTTTTATTTCTCTCCTTAATAATGATTTATGAGTATTACAGATAAGTTGGTAGTGGGTACAGTACTATAGTGCATATAAGAGAGGCATGTAAGTTTGTCTGCACAAACTTTTATCTCCTAATTCTTCCTTCAATAATGACAACTGTCAATTTATGTATTTGTATTAGAGGTGCTCTTATAGATAAATTGGTAGTGGGTATAGCGGAATTATCACGATATAGTGCATATAAGAGAGACATATAAATTTGTCTGCACAAAGTTTCATCTCTTATTTCTCCCCCTTCCAGGTGTTTTTTTTATAATATAAATTAGTCTACTTCGTAACAACTCCATCCTTGCAATTTTCATAAAAACGGATACATAGTTTTTGCTTCACGTATTAATATAATGATTGTCTAGTTGTTACTATTACTTTGTTTGCTTTTTTTTTAAAAAAACTTTTTATATATGTATATTATACAATATTTCAGTTTGACGTCTATTACTTATTCCTACTTTCCTTTTTAATAAGTAAGTAACAATACAAGATAGACAGACGGATACACTTCCGGATTAACAATAAGTTTGGTTGCAATGTTGCAGTCTCTCTACCTATATTGAGCAACATTTTCTAACAGCAATCAGGTGAACAAAATTGCATCTCCATTATTCCGGGGCCGCATTGTTCACACTTCCTCTTATGAATTAACACGAAGCGGAACGGCATGTGTTAGGAATTTTGCTGAAATTCAATAAAGCGCATAGAGCTCTTTGACTACAATGTTCGCTTGTAGAAGGGCGGGGTCGCTGTGTTGGCGGGTAGACGAGAAGCTTTTTATATTATTTGTTAATTAATTACAATTGAAATAGCTAATTGCTAAGATTTAACTATGTAATATGAATACAACCGATCTAAAATAATCATTACATAGTATAAAGCAAAGTCGCTGTCACTGTCTGTCTGTCACTATGTATGCTTAAATCTTTAAAACTACGCAACAGATTTTCAAGCAGTTTCTTTAGTGATTTAAGAGGAAGGTTTCAATGTATAAACCTGGTACACCCAAATATTTGAACTTTGAGATGTTATGAATGTGAACCATAATAAATATGCTTGAAATATTATAAAACATTTCAAGCATATTTTGATTTATTTAATATTAGTATTACGAAAGATTTATAGGAAACTAGTTGCTGTCCTCGACTTTTTTGCCTTTTTAAGGCAACAAAGTCGCGGACGCTTTGTTTTCATGGCAATGTCTTACATAATATTAAATTCCATTACAATATTGTTTATATTTTATAGTTTACATAAGTACTCGCTGGCACGTGCAGCTTCACGTGCGTCACAGTTATCATTATATTTTGCCCAATTTATACAAAGTTTTACTTTATAGTTTATATATTATTCTGATATATAAGCTATATTACAGTAAAGTTTCATCAAAATCCGTTCAGTAGTTTTTGCCTGAAATAGTAACAAACATCCATCCATACTCACAAATGATTTACATTTATAATATTAGTAGGATTTTATCTACTGTCTAGTACCCATAACGCAAGCTCTGCTTAGTTTGAAACTTGACGTTGTGTGTAATTTCCAGAGTTATTATTATTACGCTAAATTTGAGGCCCTACCTCGTCGGCTATTTTAATTAACTCCGATACTGGAATTTTCTTTATTAACCACCGGAAAAAGTGTTGCCTACAACGGGATTAATTGAGAAATGAAAAATTCAATTTCTAGTCAAGTTTCTAAAACGAAAGGTCGAACTACAAACTCGTGCGGATGGGGATTTTTTTTACATTCCAATGGAACTACGTTTTTATTATTCATTTTAAAATCAAAGCCATTACAAAAGGGAACGAACAAGTTTTATTTTATGACCATAAAAAAAGTAAAACGCTATCCAGCCAGTAATGAAATTAACTTTGTAATGAAGTTTAATTTTAAAACAATACCAGTACGATATGAAATTTATTTGTACAAAAAGGTGGCTGTAATTTTAAAACAAAAATGATATCTAAAAATAGAAGACAGTATAATTAACTATTACTATTATGGATATATATTTTTTTATACAATTGTAAATGAAATAAACTTTATATATACAATATAAGATGATGGTAGTCAGACATTTTTGATGTTTGAGGTTGAAAAACTAAAATGTAATATAAAAATAGGAGATAGTTCATGTTTTATGGATGATAATGGTGCATCCGCCTGCGCTGACGGTTTACGCGGGACACCATTGAAGTATGATAAGATGAACATGAGGTTAGGTCAGTTAGCCCATCATGATAAATTCATGGTGAATTTATCATGATGGTTTCCAAGGGAAAGCGCGTGGTGGTCAGGACAACCTAAAATGGTACCTTGCCTATGGGGTTATTATTATCATTAGTCCATATTACTAACAATCCCCTTCCGCCGAATATGAGATTGTATAAGGTGGTGGTATACTGGTGCTTATTTAAAAAAATACAATACTGTTCTTATCGGACGCAGAGGAAGGCCGAAAAAGAGATGGATGGACTGTGTGAAAGATGATATGGTAAGAAAGGAAGTAAATAACGCGATGACTGCGAACAGGGATGAATGGAAACGAAAAACATATTACGCCGACCCCAAATAAATGGGATAAGGAAGAAGCAGATGATGATGATGATGTTCTTATTGGACACTACCATATTGGATATTTTTTGGCTAAAATGACACAGGCAGTGCCACGGGAAACAGCAATAAATCAACTTTAAAATTCAACACTAATCAGGCCTCCGTATTCCGCGCGCATAAAGTTCTAAATTCGCAAACCCATTAATTCATTAATAAACAAAGCTAAAAAGCTTACCAACAAAAAGGTATTGTGGTAAAACAGCGAAAGACTTATTAACTGTATTTAATCCGTATATAGATTACCGAAGCGGATTCGGAAAGTCGATTTATCATGATTTACTAAACGGGCGCAAGTTATACGCTTATAGCGTTTTGTGTCAAATATTAATATTACGATTAAATATTATATACATTTTCTGACAGTATATAATACTAGTTGTTATTGACTTTGCCTGTTCACGAGGACGGACTGTGTTTTATCATAGCCTATCTCCGTCGTCGTGATATCCATCTGAATTTTTTTTACTTACGTGACACACTTATATATGTATAAATTATATAATTAAAATAGTATAAATATGAATAGATTACATAAGAATAGACAATTACAGAAGTTAAATAACATTTATTTTGCGAAAATCATTAAAATGTGCATATTTTATCTTTAATATTTATTATTTACTTTACATTTTATTATTTTTTATTATGTATAGCACTTTTATACCCCTCTTCATCTTATTCGATACGCTCTAGAAAGAACGGTCATGGTTGTTACGTAGTGGAGTCAGAGGCTGTTAGAAATGTCATCCGCTTTAAGACAGCTTGCCATTTCTTCCTACTGGCTGCCATTCTGGAGTGGACGACCTACTGCTGCTCTGACTTAGTTTGTCCATCACATGAGTGATCAACCACGGGGGTAGGGTTGACGGCACTAGACTCCGCTGCTCTACGGATGCGTTATTTTTCGTGAGACATGAGACGTGACCAAAGAAGGTAAGGATGCGCGATTGTGTCAATGTAGATAGACGCTGCTTAATGCCGAGGTCTTCGAGGATGGAAACATTTATTCAGAACTTAGTCCACAAAATCCGAAGCATTCTCTCCTACAGCACCACATTTCTAAAGCATCTAAGGTTTTCTTTCCAATTTTACGCAGGGTCCACGTCTCCGCACACACCGTACAGGAATTTCCCCCGCTACCGCCTCTGAATTGGGACCATTTACACACTGCAGAGGCACGTGATAATTTTATATACGCAGTAGCGCCCAAAATCTACGATTACTCGCGGATTTACTCTACACGAGTACTATATCCGTTTTAATTTGAAAATATGAGAATGATATAATTGCTATTTGAGGATTTTATCCAATAAACCCCTAATATAGGGGTTCTGTTTATCTTTCGTTTATAACCACTAGTGTAGTTCAGGATTAATAGTGAATTGTATTTAGTTTGATAATTTGTAATGTTTGATTTAAAAGGGTTTTGTTAAGTAAGTAAAATTAAATACATTAAACTAACTATACCCGCGTGGAAAAGACTACGACTGCCGAATTTCCATTTAAACATTCATCCCCTATTTTATACTATAGATAAAATTAAGGGTAATATTTTTACAAACTTTAAATGTCCTGTTTTTTTTATTATTAATCAACTGCCTAAAAAATAAGTATCAAACGTCTACCTTTAAAAATGACTATAATTCCATACAATCTTTAATCTCCTCTTTCAGCCCCTTACAACCCGTTTTTCGCATTAAAATGTCAGCAATTTATACCGATTGATTATTTATAGTATTTGAAAAAAAATAGAATTTGAATGTGTACCCAATTTAATTAAATAATAATTATATTCAATTTACATTAACAATTGAAAATAATATTTTAGGGAAAGTGTTACATTTGAATGTGGATAGTTATAAGTTCCTGAGATTAGAGCGTTCAAACAAACAAACTCTTACTACAATATTAGTATAGATATGCCGTGAGCGACTTCGTTTAAGCTGCATAAATCAAGTGACAAACCAAATGGCCTATAAATTGGAATACCGGTCCGATGACTTTGGGTCATTAGTGAGAGGTCACCTGAGAACCCTCGGTATTAACTAGTGACGAGAATTAATCGATTGCGTAGAATATTCCCCAGTATATCAAAATTTAAAAAACTCAAAATACAAAATATATGTATTCATATAGGTCTATTGCCAGAATTTAAAAATTTCAAAAATTCAATACTTCTTTAGTAGGTCTATTACAGACTCTTATGACTCAAATCTACCGTCAGTATAGAATAGAATAGAATAGAAAATCATTTATTCAAATAAACTTACATTGCTTCACTTCTGAATAGTTATTACATTTTTTTATTCTACCACTCGTTCAGAAAGCTGTCTCATCACAAGAAGAACGAGCAAGAAACATGTTGCTCTTTTAAATAATTTTATTATTACTTTACATTTTTAAGTTTAAGTGTGTGAATACAAACCACCAATTAGCACTAATTCAATTAAATACTCAAATAGAAAAAATATTGAATATATAACCAACTGGTTAAACAATTAATAAGAGGAAATCAGTCATAGTGATTAGAGCAGACCAGTTTCTACAAGCAGCACCCGTTCACGAGTATGACAGATGAGCCATCACTGCGCACGACCATATTTTAGGGAGCCCAATGACCCGGCCCATCACGCCGCCACAAGTCTGGACATTTTAGTGAGCATGACTACTTAAACACTAGACCACGTCAAAGCTACTTTTCTTTCTTTCTTTGAGATGAGACCTGACAAGAAACTCAGCTCGTATTCTTTTCAAATAAATGTTATATAAATGCTAGATGTTGGACATGAAACCTCCTTGTTAAAACTTTTTTTATAGCCTCCTATATATTTTTTTTCCATATATTTTGAAATGTTCCTGTCACTATTCTTCTTTTGTTTTTTTTCGTTGTAATTGATCTTTTCACAATATACGGAAGCAAATTATTTTAATTTATCCATAATTACGTAGTTTTATTACAATCATCAATACCATAATATTCAACTGATCTTAATTACATAATGATTTCTTTAATGTATATTATTGAAGGCCGATTTAAAAAAAATATGCTTGCAAGATATTTTAGTACAAATAAGTTGGATTTCCAAAAAATGTTTGTTTATAAAGGTTTCTTACAGACATATAATAAGTAAAATCTCACTAAACAAAATCATACAATCAGCAGTACAATTCCCGAGTATGATTAATGTGCTATTTATTATACTCAACCATATTAGGCTTCGTTGTTATAGCGGTTTAGCACACCACTTATTTAGAATGGTCGCTGGTTCGATTCCTCGCACGGTGCAAACATTTATATTCATGATTGTTTGTATTAGTCTAGGTGTTTTCTATGCATATTTTATATGTATTTTTAAAAAAATATCGTTGTATGTATTTATATCAGTTGTCTAGTATTCATAACATAAGCTCTGCTTAGCTTTGGCGCTGTGTAAATTGTCCTATGGTATTACTATTATTACATTGTAAAGAGTGTTAAGACCTAGCTTATCATAGCGTCTCATTTATTCAACAGTGAATCTTATCTGTAATATATATTGAGTATAGTTATTTTCATAAATACCTACAAAAAATATCCATTAACATTCCAATTTAAAAAATAAACTTTAAAGTTAGCAACATTGTTTTTGTTGAGTAGTGTATAAAAACTGTATCGATGTACATATGTTTGGTATATATACGACTATATGTATGTGTATATACGACTATATACACACATATAGTCATACATACACATATATATGTATGTATATATACGACTATATCCATCGTTAAACTAAGTGTAGTTCTTTTCATAAGTACCCACAAAATTATCCATTAACGTCCCAATTTAAAAAATAAACTTATAAGTTAGCTACTGTTTCCGTAGAGTAGTGTATAAAAACTGTATCAATATGTAAATCGATATGAATGTATCGTATTTGTTTCAGTAACTTCGTGCGGATGTAAATATCGACTATCGTATACGGTGAAAGTAATTAAAAGTTATGCACATCACTACAGCCGTTGGTGCAACAATGAAAAATGTGTACAGGAAAATTTATTAAGAATTAATTACTTTTATAGAGCAATAAAAACTTCCCGCCAGTCTATATTGAGCGTAAATAAAATAATATTGATATAAAAATGCAATAGTATTTTTCAATTTAGTTTTTATGTTTGTTTTTACTTTAAAATTGTAATGAAATGGATGTGGAATTGATTGTGCCTTTTTTTGGGGATCTATTAATAGTTTCACACCAACTATTGGTTGTTTACGGGATGGACAGATATTATAACAGTTATTTTAGTGCATTAAAAGTTTGCTTTAATCTTTATATAGATGCTTATCTTCTCTGATTAATAGTGAAATTATTGCACGGATTGTATACGTCATATGTCCATTGATGTCCTAGGTGATCTATAGGATTAACTGTTGTAGAAATATGTAGTAAAACTATTAGTGACTGGAAAAATATACTTAATGGTAAGATGGTAGAGAGTGATCTAAGATGTACCTCAAATATGGGTATAGTAATACCTTGCTAGTTTATAATTTTGTTACTGTTACTTTTGTTATATATATGTTTTGTTTTGATTACGGGATGATTTGTTGAGAAACTCATTTGATATTAATATATTTAAAGTTTTCTGGTATTCTATAATCAAAACTATAAAAACAAAATTATATAATTATCACTTCACTCTCTACCATCTTACCATTAAATACATTTTTCAGTCATAAATAGATTTACTACACATTTCTACAACATTAACACTTCGCCTTACTACCGATAGCGCGGGTTTGATTATTGCCTAATGAAACAGATATGTTTATCAGTGGACGTTTGTTTTTATTAGATTAAAAGAGGATTTTAATTAGAATAGTGTAATTCATTTTCGTTTTAATCGTATCAAAATATAATTTAATTTATATTGTAAAATACATAGTATCACTACTTTTAAAGTATCCGCAAACACTAGCAAATAATAGCCCGTTTGTATAAAACGCCCCTATGCTATAAAACAAATATAGTCTGCTTGTAATTACTAAAAGTACATTTAAACCTAAATGAATATAATAAAATTACAAAACAAATTCAATCAGAAAATGATGGCTAATCAATGTCACCGAAATGAAATGGTACCATATTTAATAATACTAAAGTTTATGGATCGTTAGAAATTTATAGTTAATGCCCTTTTTATTTGAGACGTTAAACGTTGAGAGGCCATCTGAAGTCAGTAAGGTGTTTAATTCCCTAATGATTTAAGTTGCACTGTAACTTTAGTGACAATGATAAAAATGATTAAAGTGATATATAAAAATGAAATTGTTCTTATTTGTAATGATAATAAAGTTGATTTTACAAATAAACTTTTTTAAAACTAAATTAATCAAAAATAAAGTGATATTTAAAAATGGAATAGTTCTTATTTGTAATGATAATAAAGTTGATTTTACAAATACTTTTATAAATGTAACTAATATTAAATATGGAATAACTTTTATTTGTAATCAAGTTGATTATTAAAATTGGTTTTTATAAACCTAAATTAATCTATTTTGAACAATGAAATTGTACGTATTTCTGGAAATGTAAAGGTAGTATTTTATAATGGGTTTTTATAAAACGTCATAAATGTCCGAACATGTTGTAAATGTCCAATCAAAATATTATTTGTAAAATTTATTACAATAAAAATAATGACTCTTATAGGGTCAGAAATAAATTGATTTTTTTATTACATTTTGTTCTCCATACATTGTATATAGATATACAACGTTAGGTTACGTGAGGATCCAAAAATATCCCATTTATTAAAAAAAATCTAAGGTTTGCTTGTTTCAAGGATTATGTATTATATGAATTATAACATAAGGTTATAAACCTTATATTCTAATTTACACTCAATTTCCATTTTTTCTTTCACTTACCCCAGAATCATATAATTTTACTTCCATGCAACTTTATATGTTGAATAATTCCATACTCTATCTTGACATGGAAGGATTTTTCGTTGGCGGAACTATAAAATGGAATTTTACAACATTCACTTGACTGCTCTTTTTTAATTTTGCAACAATGTTAAATGAAGCAGATTTCGTATGGGCACTAACTGTGGTAGTAAATTTTCAATTTGCGATAATATACCAGGCTTTGTTGGAAAAGTGTCAGCGTGTTTTTCGATATACTTTATAGTGTACTGAAGCGAATGGCCCGTATTTATTTATTATAATTATAATCCGGTGAATGTCGTTTCTCCTATAATAAATTTAATTTTTTTTAATACCATATATTTAAAGTAGTTAAGTACCGATAGAACATTATCAATTTTTATTTTTTGAGATTAAAATTTAGGATAAAATTAAGTTTTGTTAAATACTACTCCATTCCTGTATCCTGTTATCTTAGGTAACAAAATCATTTTTGAGTTTTAGAATAAAGTTATTTTTTAACTATATAGACAATGTAGCACATATACATAAATATATTCATGTATAATCCACTTCCACATATATATATGTGGAAAGTGGATTTATGCATTTAATTGTAAATTTTGTTTACTTTTAAATAAACAATTGAAAGAGTTGAAAACGATGTAAAGACGATTTCAATACTTAAAGAAATAATTTAATAATATAAGACTATTCTTCAAGTCTCACACGCGATATTATTAATCTTGATGTAATCGATCTATCTATAATAAAGACATTTTGATTTTATTCCAACATCTGACTCAAAATGTCTCGAGTAGTGTACTCGACACTAGAAAAAAGTTTTCAGAGAGAATATTATTTTCTTTCTTAAATTCTTTAATTCTATTACCTTTATTAGAACTTTACCAATCTATTCAAACGTAGGATGCACTCAACCGAAACATCTATACAGTAGCTATATCTTCGCCTCCAGGCATCGTCCAACCTATCATTTCGTTGCCACAAATCACTCCCACTCTATAATTTATAGGTTCCGATCAACATCGCAACGTCTATACTAAACTTTAATTATTATTGCCTATTAATAAAATGTTGACATCTTAATTTTCGTATGTAGGTGTGGCCGGCAATGAATCTTCGATTATATTCTGGCAAACGTTTAATGTAATAGGTGCTTAAGTTATTTTAACGGATTTGTCAATAGTCTATTATGCACCGACTTTGTTTGTCCGCTTTAACATTTTCGATTTTACATATATATAATTTTTTTATTGACTATATAGCTATGGATAGATGTATATAGCAACCTGTTGTTTCTGTCTACCCTGCAAGGAATTTAGCGGTATAGCATATCGCTTTACTAGCGATGGTTGCCAGTTCGAAGTTTTTTTAGGTTATTTGGTATGATTGTTTGTATCGGTCTGGGTGTTTTTATATACGATATGTATTTATATCAGTTGCCTACTATCCGTAATACAAGTTCTGTTATACTTGAAACTAAAGGGCGCTGTGTGAATTCCTGATATATTGTTATTTATTTACTTCAGGATGTTTTGGCAATTTTGAAAACTACAATTTCCTTAAAGCTAATTTTAGTAAATATAGACATAAATTACATACAGAAAAAATTACATAATTATAACAAAAATTATAATAAAAAACATCACCACTGTTAAGCTCCATTAGAAGTTGTAATCCAGAGATTATCATACAGGATGCTGTTTATACTGACACGTACTCTCCGCAATAGGGGTGTGCATTTTTACCGTATTGTAGCATTTTTTATACTACTACGGTGGCAAACAAGTATACGGCCCATCTGGTGTTAAGTGGTTACTGTAGCCTATGGACGCCTGAGACACCAGCGGTGCCACGTGCGCGCTGTAGACCCATAAGAAACATTAATATACCCTTCTTGAACAATCCCATGGTGTAGTTTCGTGAGAAAACTTTGGCAGGTAGTTCATTCTATAATCTAAGTGTACGTGGGAGGATACTCCTCTGAAACCGCACTGTCTGAGGCCACTTACGTTCTAGCGTAAATTCCCAGTCGATGGCGAGCGATGCGATGGTAAAAGGTAGGCGAAGGCATCCTGTCGAGCAGTTCCTCAAAACACAATCTAGCAAGCTAGCTTCGCTTTGCTTTCCACCGAATATACAAATATTCGGTGGAAAGCAAAGCGAAGCGAAATCTCCCCTCAAGCTAAGTGGTTCGATACCGCCAGAGAGATCGGAATCATCGACAATTATCATAGCACGTCTCTAAACCGAGTCAATAGGACTCAGCTGGTATCCAGGTGCTCCTGCCCAAAGATGAGAGCAGTACTCCATGTATAAATACAGTCTATACAATAGTCCACTAACATCCCCAATGCCATTAGGGGTACTGTCTACATCCATTCATATTAGATAAAAATATTAACGAAGTTTCATTAATAACAAAAAATGTTTTCTTTTATTTTTATAATTATGTACCGTTCGAATATAATTTAATACACAATGCTAGTGTAGAGCGAAATTAATTATTACGTTATTGAATTTATTGTCAAGGCGTGTTCGAAATATTGCGCTTAGTAATAATAGCGTATTTTATCGATAAGTAAAGGCAAGATTACAAGAATATACAATCAAAATTTTTTAACTTTTTTTTCTTAAGGAATATTAAAAACATGTGTGACTTTTTTTAATCGTAAGGCTAAATCATTAGCCACAAAATTTAGTGTATTCTAACATATATATATTCTGAATAAATAATAATAATAACGTTTATATATCTATATGCATATCCATATTGTATTTTAAGTTTGTTTTATCAAGACATTGCGGATTCTTTCGAAAATATAAATTCCATTCTAACTTAATACACCTAACCAAGCTTCGTTGGCGCATTTTCGTTGGAAAAACATTTTCCACTCTCAAACCTCGAAATAGAGTTTAAATCTTATTGAACACAGAGTATCTGTAGGAAATAGAATTTAGCTCATCAACTCAACGCGATCTAAAGATTGCATTTTGAGTATTTCGGAATTCTGGTGCATCAAATTTCTAAAATGTAGGTAACATTGTAGAAATTTTACGCAAATATATACTTATACTAGCTGTACTCGCGGTTTCATTCGCATGTAATTTATAGCTTATGTGTTATCCTCACTTATAAGCTATAATACTCTAAAATATCATCAAAATCCGTTCAGTAGTTTTTGTGTGAATGAGTAACAAACATCCATCCATACTCACAAACTTTCGCGTTTATAATATTAGGAACATTTATTGACATGGTCATTATTTACAGTTATTACAGTTAGCAATGTTATAGAAATAACTGTGATAGATGACCGGATGAACCCTCAGTTTTTTCTGTTGAAAAGTTAGATGTGGCAGTGAACGCATTAGATACAAAATGATTAGATTTTAGTCCTCCGCAATGATAACGCATGGAGGATTAGGCAATATAAAATAGTAAACTAACTAATTACAATAGCAGCTAATAGGTCAGAAACATATTTAGTATCGAATTCCATCACCAAATAAAAGCTGCTCATGTATATAGAGAAAGGTACTACTTGGCATCTGGTGATCAGTCAACTCATCTACACATATAAATAAAATTGGAGTATCTGTTCGTAATATTGAAATAACCGTTTCTTACTACATGCATATGAATATAAATACGGTAAGTACATACACCAAAATAACATTTCATACAATTTTTGTCTGTCTGTCTGTTTATTCCGGCTAATCTCTAAAATGAGAGTGAGAACTGGTTGAGTAACTTAGGCTACTTTTATTTTAGAAAATAAAGTCAAATTCCACGCGGACGAAGTCGCGTGTACAGCTAGTTTAGAATATAGTAGTAAGTTCTATTCTCATACATTTGTATTTGATATACATTAACAATTGATGTAACATAACTCAAACTTCGGAGTCGCTATGAACCCATCCAACCGTAAATGTAGTATAACTAGGTTTGTAATAGTCAGCATCAGGGAACGACAGAAGTTTCACAACTTAGGAGTTCGTTAGTAGGTAACTGGTTATCACACGCAACTTCACTCAAATAGAAATGGACGTAGCTTCTCTAGATTGATAAAAGTAAAGGACAAAAAAACATACAAATATACAGTAAACTCTACAGTTTACCGGTAACTAGATCTATAATGCTTTCTTGATTCAATTGTTTAAGAAATACGAAAGCGTAGCGGTTTTTGTATTGGTTACCGCATGTATCCTTATGTAAAATGTGAATACTATAACTATCAGATGGCAATTGTGAGTAGCTATGACGTGGTCTGGTGTTTTGAGTTATGCTCACTAAAATGTCCAGACTTGTGGCGTGGTGGGCCGGGTCAATGGGCTCCCTAAAATATGGTCGAGTGCAGTGATGGCTGGCTCATCCGTTATACTCGTGAACGGGTGCTGCTTGTAGGGACTGGTCTGCTCTAATCACTATGACTGATTTCCTCTTATTAATTGTTTAACCAGTTGTTGTATGTTCAATATTTTTACTATTTAATTGAATTAGTGCTAATTGGTAGTTTGTAGTCACACACTTAAACTTAAATTGTAAAGTAAGAATAAAATTAGTTAAAAGAGCAACACACAAGTTTCTTGATCGTTCTTCTTGTGATGAGACAGCTTTCCGAATGAGCGGTAAATTAAAAAAAATGTGATGACTATTCCAAAGTGCTTCAATGTAAGTTTATTTGAATAAATGATTTTCTATTCTATTCTATTCTATAATGTTTTTATCAAATAATAGAAATTACTTGTAAAAACATTTATAAGAAACATCCTAACTTGATTGCTTTAAGCGATAAGTCCGCCTTTTATTTGCATATGCTCCTTTTTTTTTTGTAATTATTTATTTCTTTTATGCACAATAAAGAGTTTTATTATTATTATTATAATCGACCCTTAATAAATGAAACTGTTAAAATACATACATTTATTAATATTGCATACCGATTACGACATTCATAAAATCGATTTTATTGTTGTATGACTTCTTAATTTACATAAAAAGATTCTATGTCAAATATGATTGAAATGTAGAAAATTTCACACACACTCTTTACCAAATAACTCTTGAAAAGTTCTGACAAACCAATAAAAGTCTTAGTCGAAACTTTGACTTGAGTAAATTTTTAAATCAAGATTTTAAAGTATATAATAGACAATTATAGTTTTTATATTCTAATGTAGCATCAATAAAAACTCCATGACTCTCCCCCTAAACACTGCGATTCACAGGTGTATTTACACATCTGGATTTTGTCGTAGGGAAATCTTTACAAGGATCTATCAATATCAATAAGACGAGTTATGTTAAGTGTAATGATGTGGCTAGTTTTTAAATAAAAAAAAACAAATTTTAGTACTCAAGAAATTCCACCTCTTAGTCAAAGACTATTACGAAGTAGTAAACCATGGAATCATGGTTTCTAAGTGACTTAAATTAATTTATCTTTTCTCAAATTGATACCTGTTTTTAATGAATCTACAGTTACCGGTATCATTAACAGAGAAGAAAATGAAGTATTATTTACACAATGTTTCTGTCTTTTATAACTTTGAAACAATCGGATTTTTGGGTAATATTATATCTTCGCCCAATTAAGAGAGACTTACCTAATTTTATTGTTTTGTGTCAGCTTTCATTATCAATATATTTTTGTTTCTATACAAATTTTCCGTTATCTGATCCTTTCCGTATATTATCATGTACAGTATTCTGTAATTTAACAGAATATTACTTAATAAGTACACAATGTGATTAAACTCGCTAAAAAAGAAAAAGGAAATTTAGTTGAGTTTCTAGCTAGTTCTTCTCAATTGAATCTGTACACTGAACTGGACGGTAGAGAAAAAATATTAACATAAAAAAATTTCGTTCATAAGCGGCTAAAATGTCCATGAATAAATGATTATTGATTTGAATGTCAATAAACTAAATTAATAATATATAATTTGGTAAGAATTGGAAATGTTTTCCTTAATGCACAGAAAAACCGTTAATTAAAATCGAATGAAATATTAAAATTATTTTCATTTATTACATTACTTTTATGCCAAACGAGCTGATGAGCTACTTCATGGTACCCGCAAACATGGAAAGTAAGACAGCGTGCTAAATTGCTAGTCACCGCAGCCGTCATTTTGTTGACCATGTAGGCATCAGGTCGACTACATACGGACCAGAAAAATCTGACATTGAAGGAGCAGTCAGAGTTACAACGCGAGTTTCAAAGGGTTTGTTGCCCGGGCATTGTGGCTCTCGCTGACTACATTCATGAAGGAATACTACTGGCCGAAGCGGGTAGTTATTGGAGCTATCGTGGCAAATAGCCTTCATCAGTGCCGTGACTATAGATACAATATATATTTATATTTTATTATTATTTCATATGTGTGTTAGTATATAATATATTTGTAATATGGGCTAGTAGCTTGAGTTATATATATATAATAAAATAATAATAATAATAGTACAACTTATATTATTTAATTATTAACTAATTATATCATTTACATAACTTAATTGTACAACTACAGCCTAAAATTAAAAAGCTTATAAAATATAATACAATAACTAAAATATATTATTAAAAGGGGTCCCTTTAGGCAAAGTTCCGAATTTACTGGCAGCGCCTTTAGGAAAAGTTCCGAAGTGAAGCGTTCCCTCTTTGAATAGCTAGACTAATTCTTTGTCCAAGGTAGCTGCCAGCTCTTCGGTCTTCTGTGATGTCGACTAACCTTTTCGTTATTTCTTTGAAAAGTCTTATAGCGCTTACATATAGTACAACTATATGTAATAGTTAATACATACCAATATTCTACTTCTCCCGAATGTATTTAAACTAAGTTTCACGAAATCGCTGTTTCACAAATGCATTTGCAATACGTATTCACGGCGGTGGCGTCATGAAATCGGCCACAAAACACTAACTCATTACATTTTATAACGCCATAACACATCTGTGTATGTCGCTCAGGGGAAATTAGATGCGAGTTTACAACTAGCTCGTTACAACAATCGTTAGTTTGTTTAATCGTTTCAACGGGGACACGTAATTTGTGAGTCCTATGTTGTTAGTTTCGTTTAATGACATGGTTTACCTTTTCTAGTTTCTTTTTTATAAAAGCTAAGTTAACCAGAATATGATGTGATGGTTACCACTTAAAGCATACGGCCAACCTGATGGAGGTTGGCCGTATGCTTGTTTGCCATCCCAATTACGTAAAAAAGAACTCGTTAGTTTGTTTAATCGTTACAACGGCGACACGTTTATAAGTCCTATGCTATTGGTTTCGTTTAATTATATAGATATCTTTGACTAGTTTTTTTAGATATCAAAGTTAACGAGATCGCATGTTATGTGACGGTTACCACGTACCATCGGGTGGCCCGTAAGCTTATTTGTCATTCCAATTAAATAAAAAAAGAACTTGTTATAACAATGGCTAGTTTGTTTAATCATTTCAACGGGGCTCGTAATTTGTGAGTCCTATGTTGTTAGTTTTGTTTAATGACATGGTTTACCTTTTCTTGTTTCTTTTTTATAAAAGCTAAGTTAACCAGAATATGATGTGATGGTTACTATTTACCTTCAGATGGGCCGTATGCTTGTTTACTATTCCAATCACATAAAAAAAAGAACTACAACACTCGTTAGTTTGTTTAATCGTTACAACGGCGACACGTTTATAAGTCCTATGAGATTAGTTTCGTTTAATGATATAGTCTACCTTTCCTAGTTTCTTTTTTCATAAAACAAATCTTATCAAAATATAATGTAATGGTTACTTGCCATTAAGTGGACAGTCACCTTGTTCGCCATTCCAATTACATAAAATGATGTTTTCGACTACTTCGTTACAAAATATATAACCGTTACTTGATTTAATCGGTACAACGAGATCATGAAATGAGTGCTGTGAAGTTAGTTTTTTAAAAACGTTTTTTTAATTTGTCTTTAAATGAAATTAAATTTAAAATATTTATTTATGTAGGACATTTTAGTCGCTTATTAACATGAAGTTTCTTGTATTTTATTTATGTAGCCGCTTATGAACATCACGTTTTTCTGTTAATATTTTTTTCTCTCTACAGCCCAATTCAGTGCACTGATTAAATTGTGAAGAACTGGCAAGAAACTCAATTGAATTTTTTAATTTTTTATTATGTTAGTTTGTTTACCTTGTTTATATATATAGGTCAAAATCCCGTACAAGAATAACAATTTGTCATTTTAAAAAATAATATACCTAATGTTAAAATATTTCTTAATACAATATTAATGATTTGAATGTGTATTAGTTACTAACTGACATTAATTAAATGCTTAAACATCAATTCAGTGGCCTATTAGGTATTGTGAAATATTAATCAGGTTAATTTTCAAGGGAATATACAAGATCTCAATTAGTGCTTAGTTATATAGAAACACGCCTAATTAATATGTGACGCGATATGAATACCTTTAATGAATTAACACTAAAGTGGATTCTGTAACAAGTGTTATATATATACACTAGCTCTCCCGGCAAATGTTGTTATGCTATGTAAATTTCAGTACTAATATTGCTATTAAAAATAGGGGTTGGTGAGAGAAGGGTGAAAATTTAGGGTTGTATGTAGTTAATAATTGAAAATTTATACTTTTCAAATTTAACCAACATTGTAAAACAATTTAAAAAAATAAAAGAATATGTTAGGTTTGGATAACCTATTAGGGGAATGAAAAATAGATAGTAGCTGATTCAGAGACCTATTGAATATGCATATAAAATTATATTAAAATCAATCAAGCAGTTTCGGAGGAATATGGTAATTAACATTGCGACACGAGAATTTTATATACATATATAAGAGATACTAACAGATGTAGAGATATGTATTGTGAGTTCGTGTAGTGAAGAGTAGAAATCTTCAGAATACATTATAGTATTTTTTTCATGTAACTGGGATGCCAATAAAGTTAATCCATCATATGGAAAGGGTAACCGTCGTCTACAAACATAAACAAGACCATAGACTAAAAAATCAATTTGTGTCGCCAACAAAAATATTTGGCTTCGTCAATCTGATATCCAACATATTACATCAGCTAGATGGACATTCCATAGCATATTTTTTTTAATTCCAAATATATATTAAACTTTCTCTTTCTCGATTAAAGAAGATTTTTCAAAAATCGAACTGAAAATAGAGAATTAGTGCATAATCATCATGGTTATAACACGATGCGGAATTTCAGCCCGAGCCCTACGATGTTTTTCAACACTCTTGCGAAGAATCAGAATAAAAAAATATGATGTTAGGTACATTTTGTTAATTTGTTAGAGGCAATTTCCCGCCGTTTTACTTTTAAAAAAAGTAAAACGAATGCCTATTGGCAGACGCCGAGTCAGTTCGAAATTTGAAAAACTTCAAATAGTACGGTTATGGATTTACGGTTATAACTTCACTAATTGCGTTTATACGCATACATTAGGAACTGCTTTATATATGGAAAACCGGTGACATTTTATATAATAAGCGTGTTGAAAATAAAAATAATTTCAAATAATGTACCTTTTCAAATAATTAGTCCTTTTTTTAATTGCTATCTATACATATAAATAACCGCATATGGAATATATACACCACAATAACATTTTTTACAATTTTTGACTTTCTGTCTATCTGTTTATTCCGGTTAATCTCTGAAATAGCTGGACCGATTTTGACGGAACTTTTTTTGACAGGTAGATGTAATAAGGAGTAACTTAAGTTACTATTAATTAAAAAAGTTAATATCTACGCGGACGAAGTCGTGGGTACAGCTAGTTGGAATTATAGTAAGTACCTACTTGTAATAATATTTTTTTTATGTAACAAAAGTAATGGGTTTTATTTGGTGTTCTCAGTAGAAAAGCATCTCTTATTACTTTTTTTTAATATTATACACAAAGATAGTATCCACCTCCACCTTAGGATAAAATATTCCTTTGACTTCAAAGGATTTGGAATCTCTCAAGTTTAGCCGCTAAACGAATATTTTCCTTGGTTATTCTATTGAGAATTAACATAATATTTCTTTGTAATATCAAACTATTATTAAAACTATGTTGGTGTTTTTTTTTTATTTTACATTTTTTTTTTAATCTTACTTGACGGCTTCTGGTGTTTAGTAGTTTAGCATTCATTCCACTTTTGATGGTTATGGATCAGATTTTTTAATGATAATAAAATTATTATTAATTTCAAAATAAATTATTGTAATCTTTAAAGTGATATTCGTATTTAGTTTAGTATAGTAACGTTACGTGTGCGATATGACAGATATGACTATGAGTTCTCATACGATTTGACTTAAATTTTTTGACAGATAACTATAAGACTATCACTATAATTTTTTTGTCAGCTATAACTATAATAAGGTTGTCACTATGAGATTATAACAGATAATATATGTAAAATTTTACACATAAATCTTATATATAAAATTCTCGTGTCACCGTTTTCGTTCCCATACTCCTCCGAAACGGCTTGACCGATTCTCATAAAATTTTGTGAGCGTATCGAGTTGGTCTGAGAATCGGCCAACATCTATTTTCATCCCCCTAAATGTTAGGGGTAGTCCACACCTAAATTTTTTTTTATTTTTTAGACAAAATTTTTAATTTCAATTTTTTATGATACAACATACAATTCAAAATTTTCGCCCTTCTATCATCAACCCCTATTTTTTTATAGCGTTATTAATTTATGTGGTAAAACAACGTTTGCTGGGACATCTCGTTATATATAAAATCTATTTTTATAATAAAACAAAGTCGTTCAGACACCTTCGTTTTTGTGATCAGTTTTAAAATAAAACTTATATCTGTCACCTACCAATCTGTTGTACTAGCCGCATCTACTTACCAAATGACTCCATGATTGACGCAGTAAACGACGGGCCGTGGTGCGGCGCACGCGTCCGAGATAACATCACGCCAGTCTGAATTAGAAATACGATTGTCAAGTACACGTTTATCGGAACGGACAGATTGACGTTACATTTTTTATGTGTGATCTGGCTGTTCGCGTGGGGTTTATCTTTTTTTTACTGTATCAAATACAATTTCTAAAATTAAAGTAGTTTTAGAACGATAATATTAGCTATCTCCGTTTTTAATAGTAATAAATACAATTTCTGGCCTGAGTTACTCGTTATAATATTAGCTATCTGCGAGTGAATGTTTCGTCAAAATCGGACGTCCACATGGAATTTAAGTATAATAAATAAATTGTCTAAAATTTACGGAGTCCAGTCCTCTCCTTATAACATTAGCTATCGGAGAAAATAAATCCCGTCAAAATCGGGCCAGCCTATTCAGTTTTTAAAATAAAAGTGGACTGAGTTACCCGTTATAACATTAGCTATAGGAGAGTAGAAGTCTCGTCAAAATCTGGTTAGCCTTTTCAGAGATTAGCAATAAGAAACGAACAGACTGACAGACAATTTTTTAAAATTAATTTATTGGTGTAAGTACTATATATAAACACTTTCATATGTATTTAGTGAAAAGCTGTTAATATTAAATTACAAAAAGACACTTTAATTTTATTTATATATACATATCGCCGCGCCACCTAGCTGAAAGGCGTCCTACACTACGTTTGCCAATACGCGGTCTCCACTCTAGAACACGTCTACTCCAGCAAGCATCGGTTCTGCGACAGATATGACCCGCCTACTATCCCTTCAACTTGCAAATGCTAAGAAATATTTCGGTAATCTTAGTACTCTAGCGAATTACTTCGTTTCGGATTTGATCCCTTAGAGAAACTCCAAGCATAACTCTTTCCATACACTATAATATAACATTACTATTATAAATAGTATATTCAAACATAAACATATTAAGCAATATATTTATAAACCACATTTACTCCAGTCAATGATATTTTATTTATTTACTTCGGACAAAGTTGTATATTGTGTATAAATGTCGTGCAAATTTCTACTTTATGTCTATGGATATAGGATTAAAAACAACAACTATGCAAGGCTGTATAAATCGAAACAAACTAGTTCCTTTGGGGGTATTGTTTCCACAAATTCTCGTATAGGCATAATAGTATATTCATAATATATGTCTTTGTATATAACAACTTATATATTATTTTTTTGCGTCCACAATATATGTTTGTATATATATTATTTTTATACAGCGTCGACATCTTGTACCAAAGCTAAGCAGAACCTGTGGGTGCTAGTTAACTTTTATTTAAATACTAGTTGTGACCGCGATCTCACGCGCGTTAAATTTCAATATAAAATATAGCCTATGTTTTATAATGATGCATAAGCTATATTACTGTAAAGTTTCATCAAAATCCGTTAAGTGAATTTTGCGTGAAAGAGTAACAAACATTCATACTTATAAATGTTTGCATTTATAATATTAATAATATAAGATGATAAAATAAATTAGTGCTAGTTGGTAGTTTGTATTCAGACGTTTCTAATTAAGAATGTAAAGTTACAACATTTTTTTAAAAGAGCAACGCGCAAGTTTCTTTCTCATTCCTCTTGTGATGAGACAGCTTTCCAAATGACCGGTAGATTAAAAGAAGGATAACTATGACTATTCAAAAGTGTTTAAATTAAGGTTATTTATATAAATTATTTTTTATGTTATTCGATTCAGGAACAGCGCTACGGACTTAACGTCATCATGTGACAGCTGATACCACTCTTATCATAGAATGATATGATATCTCGTAACGTTACTACCTAATAAGGCTAAAATAGCCTCAAAAAAACTTGGTGTGCTCAGTAGAGTGAGACGGTATTTCACGGCGCCCCATCGCTTGCAATTATACAAGGCGCAGATCCGGCCGCACATGGAATACTGTTCTCATCTCTGGGCGGGAGCACCACAATACCAGCTACTTCCATTTGACCGCATTCAGAACCGAGCAGCCAGAATCATTGGTAATCAACGTCTATGTGACAGACTCGACCCATTGGCTTTGCGGCGTGATATTGCATCTCTGTGCATTTTCTACCGCATATATCACGGGGAGTGTTCTGAGGAATTGTTCGGATTAATACCAGCTGCTGAGTTTCACCACCGTACCACCCGCCAGAAACTGAAATACCATCCTGATCATCTGGATGAATGGCGGTCTTCCACAGTGCGGTTTTCTAGAAACTTTTTGCCTCGCACAACCACATTGTGGAATCACCTTCCAGCAATGGTACTTCCGAACCGATACGATATTGAAACCTTCAAGAAAAGAGCTTATTCCTTTTTAAAAGGCCGACAACGTACTTGCAATTCCCCTGGTGTTGCGGATGCTCATGGGCGGCGGTAATCACTTACCATCAGGTGAGCCGCATGCTCGTTTGTCCCCTGTGTTATAAAAAAAAAAAATAATAGCATCCTTACTAATAAATTCATACTAAATTTAAATTGTAGCATTATTGTGAACTTAGTCAAGGGATTGTATGAACGAGGCCTGGCCAAAATCGATTTACTCGAAATTTAAATCTTAAGTTAATATGAATTGAATTTGAATTGTAACGCTTAACATAATAATATAAAGAAACCAACTAATAAGAGCATAGACTATATGCCTGTGGATAAAAAAAACTAGCATCCTAAAACCGAAATACAGTTTACATAGCTTACGATTGGAATAGGTGAATGTGAGATGCTCCTGCAGCTGACTTTTACATTCTACCTCTAGTAAACAACTGGAACTCGAAAGCGGAACTACCATTGGCACTAACACAAACTAAAAATCCCATAACTGACCTATTTCGTTGAAATGGAATTCTAAAATTCAAAATGCAACCGTTGAGCGGAAATGAATCCGTTAGTAGAAGTCTGTTCCGATACGGATCTGATGGGCTCGCGTCCGACATCCGGTTTGTTCGCGCCTTTATGGCTTCCAATTTTAAATCGACCGCGTATGAAAGGTTTTGTGGTCACATTCCATTTTTAAAATAAATCTTTTTAATTTACGAGATCTTTTATTAAGTTCTTGATTTTTTTGTTGATTCACTATTCAATTCGTTCTTAATTACACTAATGTAACACTATATCTGCAACTTGTTAGTATTCCTCTCCTAATATAACTATTAATTAATTCAACTTGGATACCAGAGAGGTTCGGAATCAATTCCTATTGAATCAAACTATTGGAAGATCAAATTTTTAAATGTAATAAATTATTTTGCTATTTTGTTCCATGCAAGAAATAATTTCATTAACCGCTTGCTTCTAATACGTATACCACAGAAATATCAATGCATTGTTTTCATTTACAAATGTCTGACTTTCTTTATTTTACTAACGAAATGTAATGAAAAGCATGGACCAATTAGTGTACTGTTTCGGTTACAATTTTATGCTACCATATTTTTGTCACATGGGATTTTTTTTTAAATTATAATGATGATGTACAGTCAGGTACAATTAAATATATGTATTACTATGATATAGATGTATTGTAAAGCCCCAATATTAATAATATTATGCTTAAAAATATCAACAAATATGAACGTTCGTATTTTCTTATTTATTAATTTTTTTATTTCTTTATTATTTCTCAAATTTGCATCACATAACATCCTTACACTATTCGTACAAAATATAAAATTATACGTATATTATGTGGAACTGGTAATGAGTGAAGTCTGTAACAGGTGCACTTATAAGGATTCTAATAATTTAGTACATTATTTACTTATTCTTAATATTGACACGAATTTGCATTACGTAGGTAGAACCGACTTTTTACGTGAGCGCTTGCAGTATATGTAATCATATTGAGTTTTATAAATGGTTTTTCCTTCTTTGAAAAATTGTGAATAAATGCAATTACGATCTTCTCTACTTCCCTCTTTTTAAAAAAATAGCAATATTGTAATTATACAATCTAACAATGTAACCAACATATCTATCTGTCTGTCTCGTAAATAGTTTCAAACTCGATCGCAGTGCATACATCGTTTCGCGTCGCACGTCCATACACACCCGCCAGCAATCCATTGCTGATACGTATCTCTGTAACAGACGGCGTTAAATCTTCCACTTTCAACTTATTTATGTCGTTGACTGTACTATCCTATGTTTCGTGGTTCAAACATTGTCTTTTTGTGTAAACGTTTTATAATTTCAGCTAATTTTGAATTTAAATTTCGAACGCAGTAGAAATTAACAATCAACCTAAAAAATATTTTTTTTAGTCCTTTTATTGAGGATTGTGAGTTTTATAAAAAAAGTGTTTATAAATTGTATCCAATTTATAAATACTATTTTTATAAAACTCAAAAGCTAGCTAAATAAATATAAAATAATAAAATCGATCCCCCGTCCAATTCAAGCAGAGATCGATATTACGGCCTAGGCCTAGCCAAGGTTCGAACCCCTAGCGGTGCCCTCAGACTAAAGTCGTATCCCTCAAGCGGGAGTTGGCCTTCAGCCGCTTCATAAGTCCTTCCGTGGGGTTGGAGCGCCATCTGCACTCGACCGCTATCGTCCAGTGAAGCTGTAAAGGCCAGCTGCGACCAACAGCATTAGAGTAGTCCGAAAAAAAAGGGTTCGGCACAGAACTAATATTTATATTCATAAGTATTATTGTTTGTATCGGTTTGAGTGTTTTCTATGTAGCTTATTATAATATTAACAGAAAAATGTATCTATGTATTTATATAAATTGTCTAATGCGGTTTTCTAGAAACTTCTTGCCACGTACAACCACATTGTAGAATCACCATTCCAGTAATGGTATTTCCTATTCCTTCCTTTCCTTCCTATTCCTTTTTAAAAGGCCGACAACGGACTTGCAATTCCTCTAGTGTTGTTGGTGTTGAGTGCTCATGGGCGGCGGTAATCACTTACCATCATGTGAGCCGCATGTTCGTTTGTGCCCTTAGTGTCCATAACACAAGCTCTGCTTACCTTGGGACTAGATGACGTTGTGTGAATTGTCCAAAGTTATTATTATCAGTTATCTCGAAAATATATACGAATATTTCAGTAGCGAGTAAAGTTCCTTCAATACACGGAAACAACATGTTCATCTATAGATACATATAAATAAAATTGGAGTGTATGTTTGTAATATTGAAACAACCGCTTTTTACTACATGCATATAAATATAAATACGGTACATACACCAAAATAACATTTTTTACAATTTTTATCTGTCTGTCTGTTTGTTCCGGCTAATCTCTGAAATGGCTGAATGGATTTTGACAGAACTTTTTTTGGCAGGTAGCTAATGTAACAGGGAGTAACTTAGGCTACCTTTAATTTAGAAAAGAAAGTATTTTATTTTAGAAAAATAAAGTTAAATTCCACGAGGACGTAATCGAGTGTACAGCTAGTATAACATATAAATCTATGTACTTTTAATATACTACATGCGGCGTAATGTATAAAATTTCTGCAATATATTTCAATAATCAAATTTAACTGGACCCCGGCGTGAACAAGTCGCCATCGCGCTGTTACAGATAATAAATTAAAAACAAATTTATAAAGCAAACAATTTTGTTTTCGATGGCAGCAAATGTACTTACAATGCGCAAACAATTTTGTGACATTGTATTGTAATTTTATGTACGTTCATGTGTTTATTTTAACATTTTGTATTATAAAAACAAACATTATATACTGTACTAGCTTTAGCTCGCGGCTTCGCTCGCGTTAATTTATTCCTTTCGGAGTGGAATTTATCAAAACCTTTCTTAGGGGATGCCTACGTCATAGTAGCTTTATGCATGCAAAATCTCAGCCCGATCAGTTTAAAATTGACAAAGTTTCATACAAACATTCATCCCGTATATACATACCCCCAAGGGATACCCTTGGGGGTCTAATTAATCGAAATCCTTTTTTAGCGGATGCCTACGTTATAACATCTATCTGCATGCGAAATTTCAGCCCGATCCGTACAATGGTTTGGGCTGTGCGTTGATAGATCACTATGTAAGTCACCTTTGAGTTACATATATTTAGATAGATATACTAGTAGACCTTTAGGTATACAGAAAGTGTTATGGAACAGTTATAACGAAAAATGATCCCAAAAAATATACATATTAATATTATATGTATACATAGTATATAACACATAAATGCTAAATATACATAAATATAAAAGTAGCACAATGCAATACACATTTTGATGGCTGAAGAAATAATTATATAATTTCTTTTTAAAAATGGGCTCTTCCAAAGGCTATAAAGCTTTACCTAGCCTGCTGTCTTGTATGGATCAGAGTGTTAGCCCGTAAAGGCGACGGATGAAAGACAACTGCATGCAATTGAAATGGGAATATTGAGATGCATGTGTGGTGTGACAAGAATGGACAAGATAAAGAATGAATACATAATACGAGGACCTTCTCGTTGGAAATATGAAAGTAGAGGCAGTATCGGAGAAGTTGAAGAGAGATGCACTCACGAAATAGTATTAACAGTTAACACAGACTAAGTAATTTACAATTTTATGTAAGAAAAGCCGTGCACAATACTTACGCCATTTTTTATTATTATAAAAAACAAAAGACGGCAGGCGTTGATTCTATTTATTCTTCTTTTTAAATTTAAATGAACGTGCACTTTATTAGTGGCCAGTTATATATTATAGAACTCCCGTGAGTACCACGTACGGAGTATTCAGCCAAATAGGTGACCTATGAGTGAAGATAACTATTTGTTTGTATAAGACAAAATTGATATCTAAGCGGCTTCACCAGTTTGTATGGAAATTCGTAATTTTGGAAGCTAGAACAATGTTATTTATAAAATAATTATCGTAAATTATACAGAATAAATTGTATTTATTGCTGGATATATAGCTGAATATGTTCATAAAAACAGTCCAATTAATTCTACTCTGGATGAATTATTGAAACAACATTTCGAATGAATTGCCGACAATACTTACCTACATTTTCAGTTGATTTTAAACTTCGATAATACAATACGTTGTTTACATTCGACAACCGTATTAAATTATTATTTCATGTGGTGAATAAATGTACGACCTCGTGTAAATACATATAATATAAATAAGTACATGGAAATAAATTGTAGAAATATATTTTTATGAATTATAATGTAATGGTACACCCCGTTTTGTTTGTATCAGTTTGATTCTATGTACATTATGTATGTATTAACAAAAAAAAAACATCTAAGTATATCTTTCTGCTGACGTTGTGTGAATTGTCCAGGCTATGATTATTGTTATTATAGCTTCCCGCTTACCATCAGCTTGGTCAACAGTTTGTCATTTCTATTACATTAAAAAACAGACAAAAACTAACCATAGCCCATCTAGTGACACGAAATTGCAGATACAAAACTCATACAAAATGTAATTAAAAAATAACCGCATAGTCCTAGTGCGGCTAACAGTTACATCACAAATATATCGATATTTAAAAAAAGAAGACGCGACTGTTATAAACAACATGCTGGGAATAAACAATATGGCCGTGCGTGATTTACGCGTCGCTCGGATATTGTTGAAATTCGCGTCGATAGCGCTTTTGTTTCGCCGTCTGGCTTCTTATCGCCTTGCAATGGCGGGAATATCGATAATTTATTGTATTCTGCTGTCGATAATATTGTATTTTTTATAATTTATATAATAATATGATGATTGAAATTAAACGTTTGTATTAGCATCATCATTAATTATATCTAATTCCTTTATAAATTAATTTTAAAAGAATACGTCATCTTATATAAAATGCAGGTTTTAAATATATTAAATAATAAATATTTTAGTACTTAAATAAATAAATAAAATACAAATATCGTCCAAATTTATATCGATATCGATATCTATCTTTAAACGTATGATAACAGCACTATTAAAGGACAATATACCCCATAGCCGTACAGTGAATTGTAAAGACAAAATATGAAATGCATACTACCGCAGTATTGCGTTTATATTTATGGGGTTTAGAACTATAATATATTGATATGGTGTGCGTTGCAAAAACGAGAATTTATTTATATAACTTCAATGTATCTACCAAATGCAAAATAATTCCAGTGGTATGATGAATTCAAATTCAAATTCAAAATATCTTTATTCATGTAGGTCTATTTCAGATCCCTATGATATGTCAAATCTACCATCAGTTCGGAATGATTTCGAGATGAGAAGAATTGGCAAGAAACTCATCTCGTATATTTTTTTAATGTTGTACATATTTACAATAATACAATTTCATTTAAAATTCAAATTTGGGAGAATAGAGTGACCACCAGCATATGTTATTGAAAAAAAAAACAAAAAATCTAATCAGTGATCGCAACCTGAACAGATCAGTCTCCACAAGTAGCACCCGTTCACGAGTATGACGGATGATCCAGCCATCATTGTACTCAACCATATCAGAGGGAGCACATCGACCCGAACCACCACGCCGCCACAAGTTTGAACTTTATGATTGATGACTTGAAAGTACTACTTGATTCTACGGCTAATTGCTTACTTTTTTTAATGGATGATAAAAATCATATTTCAGATCTATTTCCATAGCGCCATCTAGTCCCAAGCTAAGCAGAGCTTACGGTATTGATACTATATACTATATATATAGAAACCTGTCAGATTGATAGAATCAATCATTGTCATGAATACGAATATTTGTACAGTACGAGATATCAAACCCGCGCTAGAAGTAAAGCAGTTTACTAAACCGCTAGACCACCAAGCTCACAAATAAACGTCGTTCTCAAATTATATAAATTTAAAAAATTGTGTATATTTTATTATTAAAATCAAAAGTCTGCAACGCAACATTGATTGTACGATAAAAACTGCATACACTGGCAACTCTGTGAATTGTTAAAACAATTTCGTCTCTGTTTATTTTGCATATGGGAACACTGCATGAACCGCGGCACTATCGCACACAAAGCAATACGAGTGGTATCTAAAAAAGAACTCAAACGCCATTATTTTTCCCGTATGCATCTGTTTTGATAGGTTTTCCATGTCAGACATGAGTGTGACATTTGCTGTATTATTTCTAACCAACATCAAAATAGGTATTGTATTATTTTTATTTTTACACAGGTTGAATCTGTTCAATGACTGCATTCATTCATTTATAATTTAAGAGCGATCTTGTCGGTGGAGATCTTGCTATTTTCCACGATCTTCCATTGATCTCTTTAGTTGTTGATACGATATGACTCCAACATTTTCCTTAATCTGATTATAGCTGTGCCTTGGCTTACCCCTTCCTCTCTTTTCAGAACGTTTCACACAAGTTAAGCTACCTAAAGTTTGTGTTATGGGTACTAGATTAGATTATAGACTCAAATATACAGATTTTTCGTAAATATATTATATAATATTATACATATAAAACACCCAGACCGATACAAACAATACTCATCTACATAATTACGTTAGTTCACAACTCTATATTGTTTCCGAGTATTTATATAGTTATAAGTCAATGTAATTTTATATTCTGACCCATTAATTAAATCCTTTTTACATCGTAAACCATTCAGTATAACTAGGTATTAAAATGAATTTAAGCCTCAATATAATCCTTGAGGGTGTACCGCGAACGAAAGCTCTATACAGAAATAAATGATTCATTTTTTGCTCTCTTTAAATTTTCCGCCTCCTTAAGCCAAGAGGCCCGGTAATGACGTTTACAGCCAACAATGACGTCATAAAACGAAGCCGAGCGTCGTAATATCTATAATGCTGGCATCACACCTGAGCACGGTACTAAGGTTAGAACTCGATATAAACTCACTTCACTATTAGAAATGTATATTTGAATAAATAATCTATAAAAACATGTTTGTATTTAAACATTTAAAAAGAGAAAAATATAAAAAAAGAAGAATATTGATATTAATTAATATTAATTAAATAATAAATTAATATTAATATATATTCGCAATATTCTTTTTTGCTCAATTTATGAAGTTCAAATTTGGTATCTCGCGCATACATAATTAATTTTAATCAACAAGAATTCGAAATTCAAAAACTTTAATTAATTAGATTAAAATATAGAAACATAATATATAAAATTAAAAGTAAACCTTACTGATTTACAAGATTTTGGTGGCACAAGTATACGTCTTTATATAGTTAATCTGCTAGGAAACCTCTTCAAGGTCCATCTCAGAAAGAAAGAGTGGTCACGAGTCATTTTATTAAAAATCTTTACCATAGCAATAACCACTTAAAATTTATAAAATGTCTTCATATCTTTACACTACATGACATTTTTTTTATTATTATGATTTACTCCTAATGATTATCGATTTCCATCGCTAAATACTACTGTAATTATTTATAAAAAAAAAACGGCTATTCAAAAGAGCAACACACAAAATCTTGCTCATTCTACTTGTTATGAATCTCCGTTCCGAATGAGTGGTAGAATCAAAATATGACTATTCAAAAGTGTTTGTAATGAGTTTATTTGAATAAAGGTTATTTCTAATTCTATTTCTAGACTTTTGAAGATGAAGATCCTTAGTAAGAGGTTATACAACGACTTGTTTACCGAATAGGGATTTTAATTATATGCTTGAATATTAAGAACGACCGTTGTGTCGTTGGCTTAATGCTCCAAGACTCCGAGATCAAGATATAATGAATGCAAATGTTTTTACCTGAAACTCACATTTACTCCATTCTTATTAGGCACTTATCCTGCTAATCCACTCGTTGTATTACCTGATTGTTGTTGAATGATCAATTCAAATATCACAGGAGCGGACAGGACGTGGAAGGTATCTTCCACTGGAGTAATTAGTATTTTTGTTCTTTGATCAAATTTGATATTGAAAACTATAGTAACTGGATGAGAAGGGCTGAAGATCGTGCCCAGTGGCGTGCCTTGGGAGAGGCCTATGTCCAGCAGTGGACTGCAGTGGGCTGATGATGATGATGATGATATTGAAAAATACTGATTAGAATGACAGTGGAATTCACGATACTCAAATGATGAGGTAGGTGCAACATCTTGTAAGCTGTGTTTCCATTGTAGATTGCGATAATGCAGTGAAATTACAGGATAAAAGGCAGGATATCTTAGTCCTCTAGAATGGTAAAGTATGAGCGGTCATATGTTAAAGTGAAATTGTAGGTTATCGCTATTAATCTAATGGTAAGCGGTAACCTATGATATCATTAACTTGTCCAAAATTGCAATTAAATAAAATATTATTAAAGACGGCCTCGGTGACCGGTGGTCTAGCGGTTTAGCACACCGCTTTACTTCTGAAGGTCGCGGGTTCGATCCTCGCACGGCATAAACATTTGTATGCATGAGTATGATTGTTTGTATCGGTCTGCGTGCTTTATAATTATTATTTATATAAAGAAATAAAATAATCTATAGACTGTATAGTAGCAGATGTCGTTCATTTACATAGAATTATCTAGATCTGAGCTAATTTAGAAAGTTTCTTACTATGGCGCAGACATTTTAATTAAAAATGTTAAATGTAGATTTGGTTAAAGTTTCACGGATAAAACTTTTGTGTAAGTTTATATAAGATTCAAAATTTATTAATAGTTATGAAATTACTTCATAATCTACGCAATCTAGTTACACAATTATTGAATTAATATATGTATAGCAGTTATTATGAATAATAACCCAGGTTAATTCACGCGGCGCCATCTAGTCCCAAGGTAAGCAGAGCTTATGTTATGGGTAGGTACTAGACAACTGATATAAACTTAAATATGTTTTTTTGTTTTACAAATACATTACATAATATAGGTACATACAAAATACCCAGACCATAGATAATAGTTAGAGATATTTTTTTTTAATTATTTTTATAACAGCTTCCAGTATCAAAGTTGGACCACACGTTAAACCAAATCGCGATACTACAAGACAATAGCAGCATTATCCAGCATCTGAACGAGTTTAAAATGAAGCAGAGGCTGATTAAATGGTAGGTACGCTACTTGCTAATGATTTTGTACTAGAAAGTTTCTACTAGTAGTTTTAATAATAACTAGTGGCCGTTCAGTTGTCAAAATTAGAGGATAATGAATTTAAATATCATTAAGGTCCTAGCGTGGAATCGAACCCGCCACCATCGGAAAATAGGACTATGTGTTGAACCGCTATACCACCGGGGTCTTCAACTTATTTTGATAGTTGTTTAAAATTGTACCACTTTAGTTCTATTAATTTGAAAGTATTATACAAATAGTCACTTCAATTATATTTATTTGTAAACATACATACGAATAGTAAAGAAAAGCCGAGAATTTCAATGAATTGCAATAAACCCGTGTGAAGCCGGATCGCTAGTTTTATTATAAAAATACAATCGTAACAAAAACTCCTATTTTAATGTCGGTTAAAAATCATCATCGTCTGTTTCTTCCTTATGAATGGGTCATTAGAGGTCGGCGTAATATGTTTTCTCTTCCATTCTTCCTTGTTCGCAGTCATCTCTCTCATTATTGCCATATCATCTATGACACAGTTCACCTATCTCATCTAGTCATCAACCATCCACATTCATATTCTCTCGTTTTGTTATTATCGATTTTTTATGTTTAATTTGGTAGTAGAGATCAGTTTTGAATTTAAATGATAGTCGTCGTTGATTTGGTATTTATTTAGTAATAAAGGCTATAACGGAATAGCAGAGAGGGTGGACTCACTATTGCCTCTGAGTTAGAAACCATTTTGCCTCGATTAATATCTGTAAAGTTTATTATAAGAAGCAATTGGAATAGTTTATTATATGAGACAAATAAAGATTATTGTTATAAAATATTAGCTATGTCCGTGGTTCAACAACGTGAAACTTATAGTCTATATGTTATTTTGATGTATTAGAGTAAAGTTTCATCAAAATCCGTTCATTAGTTTTTCGTGAAAGAGTAACAAACGTAAATCCATACTCACAAACTTTCGCGCTTAATTATTAATAAGATGTTGATAAATTGTAATATTAACATGATTTGTCTCATAGAATGTCTCATACTACGGAACCTGTCGGTACGGAATCGACCGTATCAGAAAATCTAAAGGACCGTTCCCACAGCACTGACCGGATCGGCGACGTATCGAGGCCCGCGACAGGCGCACGTGAGCTGATTTATGCGTGGACGGACGACACGCCGGCACACCGCGATAAATATAATTGTGCCGCTCTGACCCACCCAGGCTGTGCGCAATTGTGTTAGGGTCTTTACATGCAATAAATGCGATTAATTGATAATATTATTTGGTTATGGATGATAATGGAATGGTGCAACCGCCAGCGCTTACAGTTTCCACTGGCGGGGCACCAGTGGAGGATGATAAGATGAGCATGAGGTCAGGTTAGTTAGCCCATCGTGGTATATTCAGTATGCATTTATTAAGCTGGTTTCCAGGGGGAACCACGTGGAGGTCAACCTAACATGGTAGATTGCTAGAATTTGAAATGCTAGAATGGGGTTAATAATCCACATTACTAACAATCCCCTTACCCCCAATATTATTGGATTGATATCGTAATGATATTTTTGTTTCGTTTAAATGACTTATTATATTGGACTTTGTTTTACATTGGTGATATATAAATTTATTAATCCGTAACAGGTTATTTCGACTTTTTTCTTTTATGTAAACAAAATTATAAACAATTTAAAGACCCACCTAATAATAGACGACGACCATCTCCTATATAACGTGATGACCTACGTAACATGATAACGTGTTACATAGGTTATCACGTTATCATGTGAAGCACTTGATACCGCTTATGCGTTGTCATTCCAAAAGATCAGGTTTCATATCTCTTATCTTGTAATTTTAAACTGAGTCGCTGCTAAAATGAGGAAGACCCGGTCAACTTTTTATAAAGTCTACCTAGGTATAAATATATACAAGAGAATGAAAATAAATAGAGAAATTTCTCTTATTCTCGTATCATCACTGGGAGATAACTTTGTAGAAATTATGCCATTTATCTTTAAAATCTAATAAACACAGAATTTTTTATAGATGATAATGGAATGGTGCACCCTCCTGCGCTCACGGTTTACGCTAGCGGGACACCAGTGGAGGATGATCAAATGAACATGAGGTCAGGTCAGTTTGCTCATCGTGATTAAATTACCAGGAATTAACCGCGATGTTTTTCACGGGGGACCGCGTGGAGGTCAACAACCCGTTACTAACAATCCATTTCCCTCCAACACACAGACATTAGTAATATATACACTTAGACGGGTGGTATTAAGCAACCCTATTACATAAAATTGGTACAAAATCACAGCCGAACATGGAATGGTTCAGGAAGACGCTTAACATCAACCAAGAGTCCGATCATGGTATTCCGTGAAATATCACAATCTAGGATAAACGAATATCATTCTTATAGCCGATAGATTTACGTAAGAAAATAGCATAAAAGCCGAGTTGATATATTCGTTCGACAACTTTGTAATTTATATTTTTGCTGTCGGATATTACGTTTCGAAATAAAATGGACTTTGACTGCTGTTTAATAGTTTATATTTTAAAGTGGTTTCGGAAATTATCGATTTATGTTTTATCCGACTGAGATGTTACGTAAAGTCGAAGAATTCTGAACTATTGCAGTCGTGGATATCGTATGAAATACACTAATTATTCTTATCTATAATAAACACAGAATCAAATTAAGAAAGTAAAAAAAGTGAGTATTTTTCCTTAATATATACTAAAGAACTAATCTATTGTAGTTCATCCAATGTGCAATACTTATTTATGATGTGTTTACGACCTCGGTGGTCTAGCGGTCTAGCACACCGCTTTACGTCCGATGGTCGCGGGTTCGATTCCTCGCACGGTACAAACATTTGTATTCATGAGTATGATAGTTTGTAACGGTCTGGGTGATTTCTATGTATAATATGTATTTATAGACGAAAAAAAAATCTATATACTTGTATCAGTTATCTAGTACCCATAACACAAGTTTCAGCTTGCTTAACTTGGTACTAGATGGCGCTGTGTGAATTGTCCTGAGATTATTATTATTATTTATAAACTTTCGCATTTAATACAGGAATAATTTTATAGTAAATAAAGATATTTACCTCTCTTGACGTTTTGACTAGATTACACTAGCCGTGGTACCGAGCTGACTGGAGTTAACCCAGTCAAAACGTCAAAATAAGTAAATACCTTTATTTACCATAAAATTATTCATTTGGCCAAATTGGATGAATATTACTTAATAATTTACCAAGATTAAGTAAAATATATATATATGCATATAATTATTCCTATATATGAATTGTGAAATTTATTAGTTGCCTAGTGTTGAGTATGATAGATACTGTAAACTGAATTTGGAAATTATTTTGTTTCCATTCTTGTGTTCTCTGAGTTTTTGATTTTTATTCTTAAGATTATAATAAAAAAAAAAAGTACGTATGTATACGTACTTATTTTTTTGTTCTTGACAATAAAGTATTGCGTCCATTTTAACAATAACTGATTTTAATTACATTACGATTTTGTTTACTAATCTGACATCTAAAGAATGTTCAAATACTCAGAGAACACAAAGATGGAAACAAAACAATTTCCAAATGCAGTCTACAGTATCTATCATACTCAAGACTAGCTGTACCCACGACTTCGTCCTCGTGGAATTTATCTTTATTTTTCTGTAATAAAATATTTTTTCTAAAATAAAAGTAGCTTAAGTTACTCCTTATCACATCAGCTACCTGCCAAAAAAAGTCCCGTCAAAATCAGTCCAGCCACTTCAGAGATTAGCCGGAACAAACAACACAAAAATTGTAAAAAATGTTATTTTGAAATATATGCATGTAACGGTTATTTCAATATTACAAACACTCTAATTTTATTTATATGTATAGATATATATTCCCATGTCGCGGTGTTTGTTACTAAATTCCTACTAAACGGCTTTACCGATTTTTTAAAGTTAAGCTAGAACTTTGTGTAAAAATTTATGTAAGTAGATAGTGATGATAAGTCATTTACTTAAAAAAATGTAGCATTACAAATGTATATAATAATGTGAAATATAGGTTTTGCTTTCGTAAACTATGGTGATTCAATCTGTTTGTTGATAATTTGACCATCTATTTGTTAATGATAATTTTATCTTCAGTGTAGATAAAAATATTGAGTAGGTAGGTATCGTAATTACGATTACGATAATTTATTCAAATAATTCTATGACTAGCTTATTTATCTGTCTGTTATAGTCATAATGAGTAATAAAAAATCCTGAAACTATTAATAATAATAAAAAAAAAAACTCTGGACAATTAACACAACGCTAGTCTATTCTATTTATTTATTCTATCTTTTATTCTATCTATTTATTCTAGTTCTATCTAGTCCCATGGTAAACAGAGCTTGTGTTATGCGTACTAGACAATTGACATAAATAAATAGATTTGTGAGTAGTATGTGATTGTTTTTTGACTTGAGATGTTTAATACATACATAATGTAAACATAAAAAAACACCCAAATCGATGTAAATAATCATACTCATGTATACAAATGTTTGCACCATGAGAAAAATCGAACCCGCGACCGTCAGATATACAGCGGTGTGCTAACCGCTACACCACTGAGGCCGTCAAATTTTAATTTTGTTTGATATATTATTAAATTGTTTTAGTAACCGGAATGAGAAACAAACAGACGTACATATGATGGTAGATGGTAACCGTTACCCATATGTATGAAGAGCACCACGAATATCAGGATATCATGAAACGCTTGTGATACCACTCAAGCGTTGAAATTCCGGAAGACTACCTGACTGTCCGCCTCCTTCTGTTATAACCGTACAGACAATCTTCTACATACATAGGTCAATTTAGGTACATTATTTTTTATCAAGGGGAGAATGAACATGTATGTGTTTTTCAAAACACTTCTACAGTTCTATTCAGTACTAGTTGTAACGTGGCACTGCTTATCATATCCGCCAGACGGGAGTGTCATCTGCACTCGCCCCCTATCATCCAGTGAAGCTGTAAAGGCCAGCTGTGGCTAACAGCATTGGAGTAAAAAAAAGGCGCTGCCTGTATTTAATATGGAATAAAAAAAAATACAGATAATTTCTATTTATTCACAATTTTTCAGAGTCGATCGAACAAAAAATAATCTAAAAAATGCACCTATTCAATTTCTTGCCAGTTCTTCTCTATTGAAGCTAGCCTATGTGAACATATATATGGGATAGTGTTAAGAAATATTGACCTTCATAAGTACCACTTACTACTAGTGGTAACAGGTGTTCTAAATTAACAAAAATATATATTAACTTTGAATATTTTTGACCATTACAATTAAACATACAAAAAAATAATTCTTTTTTATTATATTACTATAATTTCTATACTAATATAATAAATGTATAGAAATATGATTTGCTTTGAAATTTTTTATATGAATAGAGAACACAGCCGGTCTCTCTTTATTATCTAGTATTAGTCCTTATCGCTTATAGTCTTAGAGATTAAATTTATCAAATAGTTAGTTAGTATATCAACCAATTACCGTATATTATTATCAATACTGACGGTATCGCGTTGAAACGACGAATGTCACATTAACATAGCAAAATGTATTCGAAGTTATTTTATATATTTATACTAAACTTAGCATTAACGGTCGCAGAAAAGAAGAGTTATGAAGGATATAAATTATATAAGACGATCCCAGAAACGGCAGAACAAGTAGAAAGTTTAGTTGCTCTTAGAGGAAATGGTATTGCTGAGTTTTGGGATGATAATATCGTTGTCAATCATGAATCCAGGATGATGGTGCGTTCTGAGAAAGAGGCTGCGTTTCAGGAGATCACGAATAACATAAATATGAAATCTGAAGTGTTGTTAGATGACATACAGAGGTAAGTGTCAAATATTTACTTTTTACATATATAGACACGACTATTATCCCATTAAGGTAGTCAGAAGCTGTCGATGTGGTATTACAACACTTGACGTGCTTATATTTTGAATTCAAAGTGACCGGAAACAACTCTACCGTTTTCGGATTATTGAATCACAATTTCATTTTTGGTGTCGATATGACTTGAACTCACAGCCCTTTGGGCGCAATTTAGGGTAGCAAACTACTAGACCATGACGCTCGCATTATCTCATTCTCATAGTTACTTTTAGTGACGTAGTTTTACAATTTGAACCATTTTATTTTCTCGATGTAAAAGTTTATTTTTATTTATCAAGTCAAGGCCGCACAGGACATTTGTGATCTCACACATGCTAATTGTAGAGGAACTAAACAATATAATATAATCCATTAAGTACTTAATTAGGATATAAAAAATACTATGTTTATTTCATGTCCGATTTAAGATTTTTTAAAATAAAGTATTTTAATATTGTAAAAGATCTTGAAATTTTGAATCATTATATAGCATGCGTCTTTTGCTTACTCATTAGCATAGATAACAGAATTGTACATGTCATTATTAATATAATAAGTTATAAATGGATATATACCGTATATTGTTTTTTTACTATTTTAATCCGGTTTCAGTTATTTTAGTTCCTAGGTTGGTTGTGTAAAAGTTGATTAGTTTAAGTTGTTTATAAATTATGGGTTCCTAAATTAGGTTATGTCAAATTTCAATGATATATTTTTTGGAATTATAACTTTTAAAATGTGATTAGTGTGTTTTTCATTAAGAAGTTTTCCTTATGTCTAGGTGTTGTGCATACCTAACGAGATCTATTGTGCTCGCCGTTTTAAATCAGCGGTTACAATAAAATATTTAATTATTTGATATTGTATATGAAAGGAAATATATTATGTGTTTGTCTAAAAACACACAGCGTGGATATGAAGAATGCTTTATGATAACTTACCTTTTTTCCCGCAATGTTGGTATACCTGATCGTCACCAGTACGGTATATATTTGCAAAATTGTGGCAACGCTGCAAATCTATCAATTTGTCATAGCGTTTTGTGAATTCCCGCTAAGTAGTGAAAAATGTTTGACAACTTAATGAGGAACTTAATGAATTATACTAAACAATGATTGTTTTTACTGACGTGTTGTGATAAGCTTTACCTTAAAGAATATAGGAATACATAAGGAAAATAGGTTACGAAATGACGGGCTTTTAGCTAGCTGATAATACAATTTAACATGTTATCTATACATATAAATAAAATTGGAGACTCTGTTTGTAATACTGAAATAATCGTTTTTTACTACATACATATGAATGTAAATACGGTACATACACCAAAAATAACTTGTTTTACAATTTTTGTCTGTCTGTCTGTCAGTCTGTTTGTTTTGGCTAATCTCTAAACTGGCTGGACCAATTTTGATGGGACTTTTGTTAGGTTGTAGCTGATGTAATAAAGAGTAATTTAGGCTACTTTTATTAGAGAAAAAATCTCTAATTAACTTTTTTGTTAAATTCCACGCGTACGAAGTCGCGGGTACAGCTAGTTATAAATAGAAATATGAATAAACTTAATAGAAACAGTTCGAATAGTAATTTCTTTTTCTACAAGTCATTCGAAACACTGAATCAACACAAGAATGATTAAGAAACCCGCATGTTGATTTAAATAGTTGTTCTAAGTAAATATTAAGAAGGATCATTTATTCATGTAAAGATTTAATTAATTTAATAATTTACAGAGTGATAGATGAACAGCTGAATCCTATAAAAAGGAGCACAGAATCCTCATCATTCCTCTCATTCGATTGGGACCACTACCATACACTTGAAGAAATTTACGCTTGGTTTGATCGATTGGCCTATCACTATCCTGAGATAGTAACTATAATTTCAATGGGGACATCGGTTGAGAATAGAGAAATCAAAGGTGTAAAAATTAACTATGGTCATCGGTCTACCAGAGCCATGTTAGAAGGCACTCTACACGCTAGGGAATGGATCAGTGCAGCTACTTTAACGTGGATTATTAAGGAGTTCTTGACGAGTACCAATCCTGACATCAGGTATCTAGCAGAACGCTATGAGTGGCACATATTCCCTGTGGTGAATCCCGATGGTTACTCATATACATTTACCGATGTAAGTAATATTATTTCATATTAGTTATTTTTACACGACGGCTATCTATCATTTATAAAATAAAAGATAGAATAAAAAAATCTTTATTCAAATAAACTTACATTTAATGAATTAATTTTATTTGCTTTTGAATAATCATTACTAATTTTATTATCTATCGCTTATTGGGAACTCTCTCGTAACAATAAAGAACAAGAAACTTGCATGATGCTCCTTATATACATATATATAATATAGTATTGATAATGACGACTTCGGTAGCCATGCGGTTTAGTATATCGTCTTCCGATGCTCGCGGTTTCGATTCCTAGCACGGTACAAACATTTATTTATGAGTAAATATGACTGTTTATAGTTCTATTACATAAAACATAAGTTCTACTTCGCTTGAATTATATAGTTAGCGCTCTGTAAATTGCTCTGGTGATATTATAATATAATCTATACCTCAAATTTCATTAAGAATAATAGAGCCGTTCAGTCCTGAAAAGTAAAAAAAAAAAACAGACATTCATATAGTATTTTTCTGGATGAAAAAATAATTATCTATTAAGTGATAATGGTAATGACGTGTCATCTTTTGAAAATAATAATACAATAGATATAAAGTTAAGTTCTATTGCCATATCAACTGTTAAGTATTAATATACTTTATTTCTTTTTTTCTGTACATTATAAATGTTTTTTTTTTGTATTGTTTTTAAGGTGCAATAAAGAGTTATAAATAAAATAAAAAAAAAAACTTTTAATTAACTCATATTAATTAAAAGTATATCAATACTTTTAATTAATATATATTACTAGCTTTCATTTAGGAATACGTCTTCACTAACTTATTTATTTAAAACCCCTCACTACCCCAAATAAATAGGATAAAGAAGAAACAGATGATGATGATTATTATTATTATTATTATCGTATTTTTAATACTATAGTATCGATTATTAATATTTTAGAATAGAATGTGGAGAAAGAATCGTAGTACTGCCAACTTTACTTCGTGTGCACCAGGTACTAATGACGATATGAGTAACGGTGTAGACCTCAACAGAAACTTCGACTTTGTCTGGATGTGTAAGTATCCTATTTATTTATTCTTTTGCACACAAAAATGTATACATGGTGGACTTAATGCCTGATGACATTCTCTACCAGTCCCGTCGTATGATTAATATATAATAAATAAAAATAATACATATATATATATATATATATATATACACATACTAATATACCCGTATAAAATGCATATATAATTATATTAATAAACAAAAATTAAAGCTTATTGATTACATACATAATAAAATATAAAAATATATGTAAAATTAAATTGTAATAAATATGCATATGTAGTCTCAGATAATATTTCTTCAGTTAGAAGTTTGGCTGAATACTCTTACAGAAATTTTAAATAATGATCTCTTCAAGGTGAATCTGGATTGACATCTTCTATCTTATGCATTGACTGATGATGGGTCGTGGTGTTGGATTCGAACTCGAAAAATAAAACACACCTCAACGACGACCTCTGTGGTTTAGCGGTCTAGCACACCGCTTTACGACCGATGGTCGCGGGTTCGAATCCTCGCACGGCACTTTCGTATTCATGAGTATGATTGTTTGTATCGGTCTGGGCGTTTTCTATGTATAATATGTATGTATTTACAAAAAAAAATCTATATATATGTACCAGTTATCTAGTACCCATAACACAAGCTTTAGTAGCTTAACTTGGGTCTAGATGGCGCTGTGTGAATTGTCCTGAGATTATTATTATACCTTTTTATAGATATGGGTGACAGCGACAGCGACTTTGTTTATGCAACGGATTTTAATGCAGTTTTGAGCAATAAATAGATTAATATAAGAGGAAATATATATGTATAATATATGCGTGTTATAGTATACGACAAGCCAAGAAATTTAAAGATTTGTCACATCGTAATCGCTAGTTAATTATAAAGTAAATATAACAAATAACAAAATTATAAGGTATTAGCTTTATGAGAATATCCATCCATCCATGGTACTGTTCATGTATGTTTCGATGATTGTAATCAGTTATAATCAAATGGGCTTTAGATTTTTTATTGATCTACTTGTATAAAAAAATTACTTTTCAGCTACTGGCGCTTCAAACGACTCTTGCTCGAATACCTTCGCTGGACCAGAACCATTCTCCGAACCGGAATCTCGAGCCATTGCAGACTACGTCTCAATTTTAAATGAGCAAAAAGAATTATTTTTCTACATCGCATTCCATTCGTTTTCCCAACTTGTTGTGATTCCGTACAGTCACGTAAGAGGCCCAGATGTTCTAACAGCATGCAATTACGGAGATATGGTAATTATTTATCTATTAATATACTACCTGTGCCCGCGGTTTCACCCGCATTAAATTTCAATAAAAAATATAGCCTATGTGTTATTCTGATGCATAAGCTAAATTACTGTAAAGTTTCATCAAAATCCGTTCAGTAATTTTTGCGTGGAAGAGTAACAAACGTCCATATTCACGAACTTTCGCATTTATAATATTATTAAGATATTCAGATCACAGTTTCCAGTACATTCATTTTTGAAGAATAATTAAATGAAACATATAATTATTGAAAGAAAGAAAAAATACTTTACATACTACTACTACTACTACATACTACTACTACTACTACATTTACTACTATAATTGCTAAATAATATGTTACATAAATAAATCAAATTTAAGTATTGGTTTGTAATTTCAAATTAACACTACGGTACTTGTAAGTACCGTACACAGTTTCATATTCATACAGTAAAGAAATAAAGTAAAAACTGTTAATTTGAAATTAAAAGTTATGTCTGTCTATCTGTTTGTTCTTGCTAACACTTGAAACAGCTGGTCCGATTTTGAAGGACCTTTCACTCACAGGGCAATGTTCAACTCTTTTAAGGAGTAAGTTATGCTATATTTATTTCCAAAAATTTATTTATACAAAGAAAGAGAGTTAAATTTATAAAGCCTAAATAATATGCCTAGGAAAATTCTCACTTTCCCTCATGGAGAGACCATGTTGAGTTTGATTCGTTATATTGCACCGTACAACGAATCAAACTCATTTCTATTTATGAGTATACTTGTTTGTATTGTTTTGACTGTTTTATACGTATGTTATGTATTCAGTTATCTAGTACCCATAACACAATCTCTGATTACCTTGGGACTAGATGGCACTGCGTGGATTGCCAAGAATTATTATTTTTTCTATATTTTATATTATCACTTTCATTTCTTATTTGTTTTAGTATGAAATCGGTATAAGAGGTGCTGATAAACTGAGAGAAAAGCACGGCACCAATTATAGAGTTGGAGTTTCTGCAGATGTCATGTGTAAGTTATTTCTACAAAATCTTTAAGTGATATTTTGACCGCTAAGCAGTTTGCTTTGTAAGTTATGTTGCGGTTGTAGGGTACCAGCTATCGGTCTATACTCACAAACTTTCGCGTTTATAATATTAGTAACATCTTAGATCATAAATTAATTGTAATAATTGTAATTTCAAAGAGGATCTTCATCCCGCGTACTATTACATTGTGGTTGATAAACCATCTGTCGGGTTTTTCACGAGACTACAGGATAGGGTATTAAGGGTTCTAAAGGGTCGTTCGCACTTGACACCCCTAGTGTTTCAGGCGTCTCTATGTTTGTTTACCACCATTGTAGTATAAAAAAATATAATTTAAATGTTACAGATGAAATGAGCGGTACAAGTTTCGACTGGGTAAAATATGCAGTGAATGTACCTGTATCATTATTGCTCGAAATGCGAGACACATCGCAATATGGATTTTTGCTACCGCCTGAACAAATTATACCAAATAGCGAGGAAGTTATGGAATTCTTACTTGAAATGGAGAGAGTTGCAGCGAGAATATTAAACTTTCATGTTGGATCTGCTTCTATTATTGGAGCTAACATAGCTTTGATTCTTATTGTATCTTTAATAATTCTTTAATAATAATGTTCAACTTCAATTATGAATACATATGTAATACGAAGTTCCATAATAGCAATAACCCGCGATATTACAACCCTGATATGCATGCTTGTACTAAACCACTAATAGAATAGAAATATTGTATACATAGTTTTTTAAAACATACTTGATACATATATAGAACAATCAGACTAATAGAAACAAACATACAAATTTAAGTTTAAAGCAAGAATTGTACTCGCTACTATATTAAATAATGCAGTGAGCTACACCGCTAAACCTTCAAAATCATATTAGTGTTGAATTTTCATAAAATAAATATACTGTAAGTTAAGAAGAATTTTATTTTATTTAAATAAACTTATATGTAATTATTTATGTGTTGTAATGTTTTTAATGATATAAATATACCATCTCAATTGTAATCGCAAGTAGGTTTTTTTTGTAAAATGAATACATAATATAAGACACCTATATCGATACAAAAATCGTACTAGTGCATACAAAATTTTCATATCGTACAAGATTCGAACCCGCTAAACGCAAGTAAAACTTGGTGAACTATATATATATATATATATATATATAGTTTAAACATGAAGATCGTCTATTCAAATAGAATACATTATTAAAGAATGCGGCAAAATATAACAAACAATAAACATATTTTTTTACGCATAATTGATTAAGTGATTAAGAAAGACAACAATACTTTTATGAATACTTAATTTTTTATATATAATAAATATATATATAAAAATTACGGAATTAAACGAGATATTACAGACTGTAATTTATTAGTATGTAAGTTATTTGTTTTTCGAAATATTGTAATCCTGTTGGCCGCACCTAACCTTCACAGCATCATCGAACATTATAGGACCAACTGTAGAAGGCATATAAAACCTACGGAAGTACTTATGGAGCAGATTGTGGATTAAGACGACTTGACAGATATCATTTTAGTCTGAGGGTACCACAAGGGGTGTGATCCTCGACTCAAGCCGTCGTAATGGGTTTGTTGCAGCATATAAAGCGCTGCAACGCTGTTTAATTAATCTTAATACTGTGCATTCAATTACTAAACCCAAAACAAATAATATTTTAAATGATCATTAACTCACATAATAGAATATTACAGTTATATTTAGTTTTTTTATTACTTCTCTGTTCTCGTTATCACTGTTAGATCACTAAGTATGAGATGAGATCGAAAAGCAATGATTAAAGTTAAGGGTATCACAGAATGTCACAAATAATATATATATATATATATATGTATAATTTATTTATATATATATACTGTACAATCGAAAAATCGTCACGAGGCGAAAATGCCTCATTGCCGATTTGTGTGTCAAGGCTTATAAATAGGCAAATAAATACTACTAAAGGGGTTGGTACCCCTTTAGTAGTATTTATTGGCCTATACTATGTCATCTATTATTTTTAAATAATTAAATAAATAAATAATAACGCTTTAAGTCAATAACACTTTAATTGTTTTGTATATTACCGTCAGAAGATGGCATCTAGGATTCACTTTTGTATACGCGTTCAAATCACAAACACTACTACTACTTATAAATTCATATTTCAGTCCAGGCAGTATACCCGAGATAATTGTAAGTTCAATTTAATTTTATAGCAGCATTTAACATATATAATACGAGAAGATTTTCAGTCTCATACAAGTTTGTACGAGATTTTTATGTACGAAAAATATAATGATCTACCAAGTTGGAGAACCAAATTGAGCTGGTTAATATACAAGATTATATGAGATTTATCATTACTTTATACGTATCTGAACTGTTTTTAGTGATGGTAACCCTGTAAATTCAATGTAAGATATAGTCATAAATAATACAACATATGTAATCATAATAGCTTAATACGTTACCGTTGAGTTCGTAATGCTTTATCGCGATACACACGCCAAAGTATGGAAAGATAATTACGTTTAATTCCTAATCATTATTTTTGCTCACTTAATTATAATTTATCGCTGATTGAACACGTAAAAACAGAAATGGATATCAAAATACTAGTGGTACTTGTTGGTATATTTTGTATAAGTAGTGCAGCGAAATCCTATGAAAATTATAAAGTGTACAATGTGATACCCAAAACAGAAGTACAAGTGCAATATCTTATTGATCTGAAAAAAGAAAAGTACGATTTCTGGACGGATGTTATTAATATTGACAGCAATGTAAGGATTATGGTATCACCAGAACAGGCCGAGGAATTAGTAGAATATAGTACAAGTGTGGGAATGGCAATTGAATTAAGCATAAGCAATATACAGGTGTAAGTTGTTTTAACTTTTCTAATGATGTAAATATTTTGCGTAATTGAAATGATAAACAAACAGATGGACCACTTGATGGTAAATGGTAACCATTGAACAGTATTGCGGTTATCTTGTAACAAAGTCAAACACAAATTTTAGTGCTTAATATTAGAATTGTATAGACTATTGGTATTCATGTTTCTAAATTTGATGATTTGTGTGGAAGAAGTATGAAAAAATAATATTTTTGTATGTAACTAGAACAGTAAATGATCTAACGGCTCATTTATATTAAAAAATGTCATATCCATTATTAGATTTAACATTTCACATTCAAAACCCAGTGAGTAATTTATTGACTCAACTATTTGTGATTTTAGATTGATTGAAGCTCAAATGAAGGCTGAAATAGATACAAAGTCAGCTAGACTAGGATCTTTTTCATGGAACGATTATCATACGCTTGAAGAAATTTATAAGTGGCTTGATGAACTTGAGGAATTATATCCTGGTATAGTTAGAACAGTAACTGTTGGAGAAACATATGAAGGTCGTGACATAAAAGGTGTTATTATAGATTTGAAGGCTGGTTTGCGTGAACCGCAGCCATTAGTAGCAGTAATCGAAGGTGGTATTCACGCCAGAGAATGGATTTCTCCAGCCACCGTCACTTGGCTTATTAAAGAATTCTTAACAAGCCAGAATGCCCAAGTTAAATTACTAGCAGAAACCTTCGTTTGGCATATAATTCCAGTTTTAAATCCTGATGGCTATGCGTATACTTTTAATGGGGTAAGTCTAAATCCATTACTATTGTTAAGTTACATTACTTCTTTGGAATTAAATAAAGGATCTGTGAAGCTACTACAAGATCAATGTTAGCTATCTATTATTGTCCTTGTTGTAATAGATATCAATCATCTTAAAAACTTAATGGCGAGATAAACTACTACCTGTCAAATATGAAGGCATTGAGCCCATAACCTGTTTCATAAATTATTTGGATGCTAAGATGTACCGAAGTTTCCGTAATCTACATAATCGTTATCGTATTATATGTATGAAAGTGACTCTTCTTTGTCTATTTGTATTTCTTTTAGTTACTAAGTACAAATGGATTTTGGTATAAACATAGATTGTACCTTAGTCAAAGATATAGGTTACTTTTATCGTAATGTAATAAGTCTGTATTTAATCCCTTTATTTCTCAAGTTAGATTAGAAAGTCCTAAACGATCAATCCCCGATATGCAACATAGTATTCTATATAAGCATTTTCAAATAAATTATCATCTATTGCTATAAAAAAAATTTGCTGCGGTAATTTATTCCAAAGGTTCATTGAAATTTCGTTGCTTTATCTTTATCCACTCATCAAAAATTCCACGATTGTAGTATCTTTGATTGCTATTTTATTAATTTGTTTATTTTTCTATGTTGTTTACTTTAATTAGTAATTAATTAACAGGCATTTACAATGAAGCATCGTCCTAATATGTAACATGTATGTAACATGACCAATGAGGCATCATTTCTGCTATCGGTATCATTAATGTTCATATTTACTAGGTAATTTGCATCTAGTTGTACTTCGAGAAATACATCGAGCTGCTCACGTGGAATACTACCAATACTATTGCCAACAATGTTACTTTCTAATCATATATTAGTTACTACATACATGCCATAAGATTAACTTGTTATGGACATGGTATGCGTCGGAGCAAGGACTATATCATTACATAGTATAAAACAAAGTTGCTGTCGCTGTCTGTCCGTCCGTATATATGCTTAAATCTTTAAAACTACGCAACGGATTTTTTAACAGAAAGAATGATTCAAGAGGAAGGTTTATATATATAATATATGTACACCAGGACGGGGGCGAGTAGCTAGTTTTAAATAAAGTATTTAATATGAACGTGTATGATGGAAATGATATGACGACCAAGATGGATGGATTGCTTTTTTGTTTCTTTTCTCTTTATTTTTTTTAGGATTTTTGTACACAAATGTTACGATGACAATCCCATCGTACCTATACTAAATAACAAAAATAAAGTAAAAATCAACTTAAAATACTTAAACTAATATGATACCATCCAGAACAATAACTTGGCTGCATCGGAAGCTGGTTCTGCCAATATTTCATGAAATACTCCTAGGTCTAACCTATTTAACTTTAAAGCTTGGATGGTATATTCTCTTTTAGATGCATTACGAACACATTCCATCAAAATATGATGCAGATCTTCTACAGAAGATCTTCTTCTTTCTTTAAGAAGCTTCACAATTAGGAGTTGTCACTTTTTTCATTAAATGTGGATGGATTGTGTGAAAGATGATTCGATCGATGATTACCGTTGGAAGTTGATAGTGATCAATCCTTCTCTAATAGTGATTAGAGAAGGTCGTAACGGTAGTCAAGTTTCCGCACTAAATATTTGTGACATCACACATGCTAATTACAAATAATATAAATCTATAAAGTAGTGAGATGGACTTCCGTAAAATAACACCTATATCTATAAAATGCTATCTACAAATGCTAATTGGCAGCATTTACAAACGTCTTTAGCACTTTTGTATAATTATTATTAGGACAATAGAAATTAGAATTAAAATAGTTTATGAAATATAATACTTCTGTATATATCTTATCATATTATAGAACTACGACTGATACCGATTTAGTAATCATTCAAATCCATGATAACATTTGCTTAAATATTTATCTAGGTATGTGTGACCTCCGTAAAAGTATTATTACTTATTTACAATTGTTTTATTATAATTATAATACTCACATTCTTCATAATTGTTATCTCGAATGGGGTAAACTCTCTATAATGGTGAATACTATACTCAACATACTTAGGTATATTTCTCTGTGTGTATTATGGAGTTCAACATAGCATAGCATATAGGAGCTACTAGCTCAGTTTCTCTGAATAATTTCTGGTTTAATCTAATTAACTTTGTTTCAATTTATAATTTTGATTTACTTTCCGGTGATGGAAACACAAGTAGTATCTTCATCATCAGAAATTAAATCATAATCCTAACTGATATAAAGTTAATTGCATAATAATGATAAAGTCAACAGAACTTACTCTTAGTTCAAATACCATATGGAAGTCGCAGGCACAGCCATTAAACACATTCAACCACTATTTGATGATATTTTTGTTTGTTGCTACCAATTCATTTATTGCAACATATCATTTAATTATGAACTTAATCATGTTCTCGAACTAACTACTTATAATTTGTTTTCTTTGTGGAGGTAGAGAAATATCTAACATTAATAGTGGTGCTGTCATTTTAATGTGTGTTATTAGTCATAAATGAATATATTATTTCTACAGTACAAGATATCTGAACAAAGTAAAAAGAATTAGAATATAAAAATGATACGGAAAACAACGGCTGTATGGGCTAGGACTCTCTGCCTTTGCTATAGGGTTAAAAAAATACTAAAAAAAGTCATACTTAGAATTAACATCACATACAGCTATGCTGCACGCGACATCCTACTGCGGCTGCGTGCAATTCAGTATTGTGTATCTGTGGCGCATTACGTTTGCGCGGGAAAAAAGACTCAAATTCAAATTCAGGAGAACATAATTATAATTATGTGTTTCTCTAATTCTGCACATGATAATTCTATAATGCATTCATTTGAAAGTGCTACAATATCTTTACGTTCTTTCCATTTAATGTTATTTTTTAATAAAATAATTGAACCCCCTCTAATTGAAATTTGATATATTGAAATAACATATTGGACTGTTTTAACTAATGTTCTGTGAGGCATACAATGTCAATATTAAATGTACTTATAAATAATTCTATCTCTAATTCTTTGCCAAGAAAGTCTTGAATGTTTTCATGTAATAAATTTAGTTGTGGCTTTCTCTTTGTCTGTAACTTAAGTTTAAAGATTCTTGCACAGAAACATTAGTAAAACTACTAAAAACTGTGCAGTCAGGATAAGTACCCGTTATACTACTTATAACAGGTCTGTGTATATTATAAGCTAACAAAGTAGCTATATGTCTTTTGTCAAAATGTAACAAATACAAAGTATTTTTAGTCAATGTGACTGACTATAAAAAAAATTATATGTCTGCTGAAGAAGTCTTTGTAGACTACCATACTTTTTTGTCTGCAATTACCTTTTAATTCAATATACCTACCTAAATCTATATACGTCAACAACCCGAGTATAAATACTGACCCATACTAGCATATGTAGTAATACCGTTATCTTTTATCTACGACTTTCAAAGTAACAACCTTCAACCATGGTACATAATTTTCCTGACTATATCCTCTGCGATTGCAATTGTGAAAGCGTATATTTAATAATTGACTAAACTATTATAAATTAATATAGGATCGCATGTGGAGGAAAAACAGGAACCCAGAACATTTTAAGGCTTGTGGAAACAACGATGACCTCAGTAACGGAATTGATTTGAATAGAAACTTCGACTTTGTTTGGAATAGTAAGTACCATAACTACCTACTACCCAAATATGTATATATGTGTAGTTCAGTGGTTCTAAACCTTTGGTAAATGGTCCCTCACATAACAAAATTTCTATCCATTCATGGACCACCAAATGCTGGACGGAAAAAAAACAATAAATCTAAGTAAAGAAAACGTGGCCTAGGTGGTCTAACGGTAACACATCGCCTTACTTTCAGTTTTGCGAGTGATACAGGTTCGATTCCTCGCACGGTACATTTGTATGAATATGATTGTTTGTATTGGTCTGTGTGTTTTCTATGTACATTATGTATTTACAAAAAAATGTACTTGTATCATTTGTCTGGTTTCCATAACGCAAGATCTGCTTAGCCTGGGAATAGGTGGCTCTGTGTGAATTGTCTTGAGATACTATTAGTACTATTTGTAATTGCTTCTTCTTTTTAACATTATACTGTTGTGTAAAATGTTTGTATATTATTGTAAATAAGATTAATATCTATATGTTTTAGCTATCGGCGCGTCTAATGATTCTTGCAGCCAAACATTTGCTGGGCCTGTAGCGTCATCAGAATATGAATCTCGCGCTTTAGCAAACTATGTACTCGGAATCGATCACCATGGACACGGCAGAGTGATCTACTACTTCGCTTTCCACTCCTTTTCGCAGATGATCCTCGTACCATACAGTCACGTTTCGGGAATTGGGGTTTTAGAGGCCGACAACTATGGAGATTTGGTAATGAACTAGATTAATGCAATAAATATTCAGTCACTCATTCACTTGTTCGTTCATGTCAATACTTCATTCGTCGTTCAATCATCCATTAATTAATTATCGACAAAATTATAATTCGCTGAACAGTTCACATTAGGCTTATAAACTATATCCGAACTCAATTCATTGCCTGATGATACCTCGCTCAGAGACGAAACGTGTGTTGCAATATGAGTATAGACCAATAACGATCGGAAATTGATCGCTATATATATATTGATGATAGGGAAGGTCATACCGCTTCCAGTAGAGGTGGTCAAGATTCCACACTGAATATTTGTGGTCTCACATATGCTAATAGCAGCAGAATTAAACAATATAATATAAATTTATTTATATAATATAAATTACATTTAGTTATTATATGAACTACCGCTAAGTAACACCTAATTCTATAAAATGTAGTGGTTGATTTTTCATTCCTTTGTAATTTCATTTTAAAACATCTATTCATATTAATTTCATTCATATAGCCACCTCGGGTTAGCAACTTAGTACACCAGCGTACTTCCGATAGTCCCAAGTTTAATTCTAGTACGATACGATTACTTTTACAGCTACTTCTATAAGTTGTCCTGTTCAGAACGCTTAGTGCGCTGTATAAATTGTCATGGGTTTTTATTATTACTGTTAATGCATCCCTTAAATTTAATATCATTCTTTCGTTCTTTGTTCATTCATTCATACCTATCAATATTCATGAATGAATTCATGAATTCATAATCGTGTATTCCAAATATAATGTATATGCTCTAACGAAGTCTTGCTAAGTAATTGATTAATGAACTTACCAGCTTGTTAGTTAAGATGTTATACGTTTTTTTCTCTTCATGACAGTATGAAGTAGCAGTACGTGGAGCTGCGAAGCTGAAAGAGAGACACGGCACTCAATACACTGTGGGGGTGTCAGCTGAGATCTTATGTGAGTTTAAAAAAATATCAAAGAAATATCTTCATCCTTAAACCTTTAACTTTATTTTACGTTCTCGGTGGTCTAACCTTAGCTTACTTTTCTTGGTCGGGTTCAATTCTTGCGCAATACATTTTTTTATAAATGGATTTGCGCTTGGTCTTACGTCATTTGATGGAAAATGATGGGAAGACCTAGAAAGTAGCGCGTTTACCCAGAAGAACTCTAGTCACGATAGATTTGAAGAATTTCACAGGGTTTTTCTCCGGAAACTCGTAAGGTACAGGCGTATTGCACTCTTTGGCAGTACGTATTTAAAAAGACGACGCGAACCGCTCAGTGAGAATATGTGGATTTTCCACGACGTACGGATGAAGTTCTAGTATATTATTAGTATTGTTTGTGCGCATTTTATGTACTTGGCCACAGAAACAACAGAGTAAGATGTGCTTAGACAGATAATTTTTTCAAGGCATACCTTGGTAAAAATTGGTAGCCAACCTATTTATGAGACTACACTATTGCCAATTCGTACCATTCTCATTACAGATCCAGTCAGCGGGTCTAGCTTCGACTTCATGAAAGGCGTTGGTAATATTCCCATAGTCTACCTATTTGAGTTACGTGACGTTGGACAGTACGGTTTCCTACTTCCACCATCACATATCATACCCAACAGTGAAGAAATTCTGGACTGTTTGATTGAAATGGACAGAGTAACGAAGCGAATGGGTTATTACGAATTGGCTTCGTCTTCAGTCAGCATCTATGGATCAGTCGCAGCAGTTGTGTGTCTTCTAATAACTTTAATGATCTTTTAATTGATTAACTGTATTTATGTGATAAAAATGTATGGTTACACTTGTTTGTTATTATCATTGCTAACTGTATCCCAAATTATTAAATTCGGATTAATCTCTTGGTTAAATAACTAGAATTACAGTATTTGACGGCCCATCTGATAGTATCTACAGTTACCTATACATTAAACGGCTTTGATAGTTTAGTGGCTTAGCACGCCGCTTTACTTCCGATGGTCGCGGGTTCGATTCCTCGTACGGCACGAACATTTATAGTCAATGATTGTTTGTATCGTGGGGTGTTTTCTATTTATGTATTTACGAAAAAAATATAAGTTCATTATTATTATTATATATATGAATAGCATATCAGTTATTATGTGATGCCCGTGAACTCTTTTATTGCCATTTACGAGTATTATGTCTCTAAACCAGTAACAACACTGACTTGTTGAGATAAGACTCAACAAGACGGTGGATCTGCATTAGTACCTATAGTTAAAAGTCTATTATGCGTTAAAAAAATATATCAACCTCAAGAATATTACGCACATTAGTTGTTGAACAAAAGTACTATTCTGTACGCTGGTGTTTATCTACGGACTATCCCTTTTAAAGAGTTTATCTCAAATTTTGGTGTGTTGGACCCAGTAATCTCAAGAACTTCTGGTTCACATTGAAAAAAAATTACTGTTTGATAGTCCATTTAGGTTATAGATTACATAACATCACGCTACAATCAATAGGAGTGGAGCAGCAATGAAATCAGTGGCAAAAACAGGTAAGATGTGACGCAAACAAAGTTCCGCCGGTCATCAAGTCGTAAATAAATATAAATGTGGAAGTCACATTTTCAATTTTTATATTCATGCTTGATATTGTTATTATCTTTTATATTTTATTATCCATCAGTTGCTTATCATATTTAAAATTTTATCTTATTAAAGTTATAATAAATAATATTGTACACAGATTATAAAATGTCTTATTTATCTTATCAGTAATATTAATATTCTTAAGCAGGTCACAAATATGTAATGAATATATTAAATGCTTGATATCCCGATACTTATTACATGTTATAAAATTTATTTCAACTTTTTTACAGCTATTGTAGATATTACATATCATTAAATTCTATTTTTAATTAATCAATAATATAATAAATACTATTTAAAACTTTAAATGAACAATTCTTGAAGAAATAGCTACTTTATTTATCATCGAAACAACGATACCCGTTAGTAGGAGCTGTATATATATTCAGATTGTTGTGTATATATTAAATTAGAAGTAAATTACATGCATATTTAGTCATATATAATAGTGTAAAACATTCAATAATAAAGAACAAGAACACAGCCTTTTTTAATTTCAATTTCACTTCAAATATTGTGAATCTGTGGCGCAAAACGCAATGCGCCACAGATTCACAATATTGCACGGCGCGCAGCCGCAGTTGGATGACGAGCGCATCATAGCTGTACCTATGTGATATTAAAACTGAGTATCAGTATTAACAATACCTATACAAAAATACTAATTACAAGCAAAATTCAAGTAAAATCAATACAAGCACTTCTGAATCCTTCTGAATATTTTGATTCTACCACTCATTCGAAACGCAGATTCATGACAAGAAGAATGAACAAGAAACTTGTATGTTGCTATTTTAAATAGATGTTTGCTAAACCATATCCCTATATTATAGTGAATCAAACAAAACCCGAGAAAAATTATGTAAAAAGTCAGTGTGGATACCTCTGTCTAGCTATTTCATAGATGAATTAGTTTACTCTACAAACTGTGTTTCAGTTGAAGACCTAAGAAGAAATAGGCAAGAAGAAGGCATTGAAATTACAAATTTAAAGACAACATCATAGTATCTGAACGGTACCGCACAAGTCACATGATAACATTATATGTCCGTACTGCTAATATAAGTATTAAGAATTTTTTTTAAACAATTATTCATTTAGCAATATGACTGGACTAAATCCAGCCATCTCGACTTTCAGGCTTAGCTACATATTTAGCGATCCATTTTATTTAAAAAGAATGAATATCGATACCAAATTCTGCGAAGTAGACCATCCAAAAACGATGCACGAGGCAAGCAAACGGCAAACACGGCGCAGCGGGCAAATATTTTTGTAATGCCCATATTGCATAAGTGACGTAAATAACAATAAATTACGGAATCCTTGACAATGTGACGCGCAAGTGAAATCAAATGTCAAAGCGGTACCCACAAATCATAACGCGTAGCTATTCGGGACAATTTGAACAAGGTCATCTGTGGAGAAGCTTTCTCAATTTTTATATCTTTATTTTTAAATTAAGGACAAATTTATTTATTCATATACGAAATTTTGTATCACTTTTGCGTATCAACATTTTTCATCACTAAACTCACTTTTCATTACTAAATGGTGAACTTATGGTGTGTGTAAATGTCGATATTATAATACAAAATAGATTGTACCGCGAGGTTGGACATATACTGGTATTTTTTATCTTAAAAAAGCAGGCGAAGTCGGAGGACTTCGTTATATATTATGATAATATGTATAGTAATAGCCTATTTATACTAAAACACAGTTCTGAGGACCGAGGCGAAATCGCGGCAGTCCGCTAGTTTGTCAATATTCTCACTTGGGGCATCCCATGAAATGGTTTACAAACTTTTGTATAGGTAGACTGTATTTTTTTACAAATACTGTTCCTTTCTGTGGCTAATAAAGAATCAGAGGTAAACATTCTTTTTTCTACATCTAATATTTATACGGAACTATAAATAAAAAAATAACAACTGTCGACTCAACAGCTTTTATGTGACAATAACATTTTCAATTTATATGATAATATCTCGTAATGATCCCTCTTTTATTGTTTTCTTTTCAAACCTAGCGTAAAATTAAAGCGCATGAGAGATTTAACAATGCGAGCATGAATTTTGTAAAAAAAGATGAATAGGGCTAAAGTGGGCCCTGAACCATTGAGGTATAATGTACTAATGAACATTACATATGTCGGTATTTTGTACGTTAGCTGTGTTGTCGAACCATGGCTATATATAAATAAATACAATTAAAGTGTCTGTTTGTAATGTAAAATTAATACCTTTTTACTAAATGCATTTGAAAGTTTTACCACATTTTTTATGGGTAACTCGATAAAAAAATGTCTGTTTGTTCTTGCTAATCTCTGAAACGGCTGGGCCGATTTTGACGGGACTTTCACTCGCAGATAGCAAAAGTCTTAAGGAGTCACTAAAGCTACTTTTATTTTAAAAGTTTTATTGATTTGTTAACGGTGCTCCCATCACCGAACCGAATCCAAATACATCTAAATAAATAGGCTTGGGTTATTATTTTTTATTTATTTTTTTTATTTATCTGTGCATATTAATATTATATAGGTACTTTCGGAAAAATATGTCTGTATATCTGTTACCTGTGCATGCCTGAACTGCTGCGCGGATTTTAATAAAAGTTGCCGTGAAGCTAGTTTCTAATATCACGGGTATGAATTACGTTTTAAAATCAATAAAAGCAGTGGAAGTCACTGGTAATACCTAGTATGTACAGAGTATATATACCAAATAATATGATGAAATGAATATAACATGAAGTCGAATACGTGTTTAAACCATTTCCACTTTAAAAACAAAATAAAACCAACTATTCCACGCCTTCATCAATCATTCAAAAGTCGTTAATGAGCTGAAACTAAATAATTCTTGGAACTAATTTGCTGAAAAACCATTTTAATGAGACCTCAACGTTCATACTAATCGTTACCATTTCAAAACCGTTCTTAAATTGGATAACAATTCTACAATGGACTCCGTTGAAAAGAAACTACTACTCAAAAATGGGTTCTATATTATTTGGTAGATAAAGTTTATATTTATCCTGCCATCCACTGTTTGTGTCAACTAACATTATAAAAACCATAAACTACAAGCATACTCCTTTATAGCGGCACTAAAATTTTATGCTCGAATAGTTTCCGAGTTATTTTGGGTAAAAGGGATGCTTATTTGTAATAATTAGGATGATGGGTGATCAAAAGACTATTATTGTCACCGGATTTTAAGTTTATTATGATTTGTTTATAATTTTATTTTGTTTAATTATGCCCCGTAGGAGTTCAGTGGCCTCTTGGTTGTAGCTAACCAATACTACTGAATCATATACATATATATTTAAACTAATGGCATAAAACTGCTCCATATAAAGTGGTATAGTGCAATGAAGAAGCAGAATAACAAATAGTATAAAACTAAATTATTCTGTATGAGTGTTTGTTGTAATTGCGCCATATTTTTTTATAATAGTTTTAGTTTATAGGTGTATATTGGCTTACGCGTAGATTAATTACTTTAGACTAAAACGTAATAGCATAGGTACCACATTGTTTGTGATAACGATGGTTATCTCTCCCTAATTGAAACAAACAAACAAACTTATTTTAAATTTAATTGCAAACTCATTTTAAAAGAATAAGACCTGAGTTTATTGAGTTGTCAGTTCTTAGCTTGAAGTCACTCCGAACTGATAGTAGATTTGATATACCATAAGAGTCTGTAGTAGACTCAAAGAATAAAGATACTTCGTTTAATTTCTTTCTTTAATCATTTTAAAAGATATCCAAATGGTCATCTTTTACACAGTCAGCCTGTCTATCCATCGACGACCTCGGTGGTCTAGCGGTCTAACACACCGCTTTACGACCGATGGTCGCGGGTTCGATTCCTCGCACGGCGCAAACAAATGTATTTATGAATATGATTGTATGTATCGGTCTAGGTGTTTTTTATATATAATATGTATGTATTTATAAAAAAAAATATCTATGTATTAGTATCAGTTATCTAGTACCCATAACACAAGCTTTAGCTAGCTTAACTTGGGTTTATATGGCGCTGTGTGAATTGTCCTGAGATTATTATTATTATTATTATTATTATCCGTCTCTCTATTCGTTATCTTTTCACGACTAACCGGCTGAACGAGTTATATTGCACTGAATAATATTTTTCTTTCTTTCTTCCTCTTTCTTATAAATAAATTTGACACACTTTATTTAACACAATCATACCAATGCTAATTATTATTATGTTTGTATTAATAAATAGTTGAATACATATATATAATGCTCTCTTTATATATTAGTTATATGTAATCGTATTTTATGTGAGAAGAACGAGGTGTAAATAATTTTCCTATCATTACATAGTATAAAACAAGGTCGCTGTCGCTGTCTGTCCGTCCCTATGTATGTTTAAATCTTTACAACGGATTTTGAAGCGGTTTTTTTTTTTTAAATAGATAGAGTGATTCAAGAGGAAGGTTTATATGTATACATGTACACCTCTAAATAATATTATTCAGAAATTGTGTGAATACTAACGATTTCATTTTATACCAGTGTAAGTGAACCACTAATTTTGAAACGATTTTAATATGAAAACTGTTTCCTATTATTATTGTCGGCGACAGATATTCTTGCAAACTCTGCACATTTTTGTATATTTATTTCTGTATCAATTTTGAATGTATTTTCTTTAGTTTTTATAATTGTCATATATTTTATTGTCACTACTGCCTTGTTACTGTTTGTACCATCATTACAAGTATTTACCATTTTATATCCATTGTTTCATTAATACCAGTTCATTCTATCGCCCACATATCTCCTTTTATATCTCTTTTCTTAGTTTCAACCATATTCTTAATATGCAATTTTTGATTTTTATATTTTTTGTTTAATTCTATAGTTGTGTCAAATATACTAAAATATGCCGCAAAGAATTGGACAGTTAATTATTTATTTTACCTTAAAAAAAGACATTACCATTGCCATCCGTATTAATTATCTCAATAACATTTTAGGAGTACCTATATTATTTAAAATATATATGTATATACAGACGTGGCTAAAGTAGGATAAGAACGCTCGCAACCACAAGACCATGATGACAGTTTAAACTAACTACAAATTTAAACATAATATATCACACTTAATTTATAACATGCCCGTCGTAAATGCGTTGACAAAACTTCCCCTATTTTGGCGTAAGTTTCTAAGTCTCACCACAAGCACCTACCCGCATTCTTTACAATGTTAGCTCCGGAATTAGGCTGGTGTTACATTGAAATAATATAATTATTTCATGAATAAACCATACTAATATAATAAGTGTGGCTGTCTGTAAAATAAGGAAATGTTGAACATAGATTGTGTCATGAAAAGAAATATATTTTATATTTTATCTCATAGAAGGTGTGGTACATATAGTAAGTTGGATTAAAATAAATATAATAAAAGCGTACCTAATCAGAAGTTTTGTCAATTTCGTAGTGAATACAAGCAATAAAAAAAAATACCTCAACATAGCCGTATCATACCATTGTTGCTCTTAATGTTTCTATCACCAGAGAATCAGTGATCACTGAGAGAAACTAACACATTGTTTTTTAGTATCTTCCAAATGTATCTGGTAAATATCCGCGGGATTTCAACCGAATACTGAACAAAATAATACGATGTTTATTGATTTCAGTCTTTCGTATAGTTTCTTTAACATTGTAATTAATTCTAATATATAATATTATTTCTAAATCAAAAATAGTCACATGAGGTCGAAAATAAGAGTTCAAGACATCAAAACTTATTCATTTTTAGAATTAAAAGCGTGGAGAATATAATCCCGCACACACAAAATTAGATCTTATTACATTTCCCATAAGAAATCTTTATGATGTTTCATTTATCTCCAGAATTTATATAATTTATATACATATAATAATTATGATTTATATCCATAGGTTTTAGCCTATAGAGACGAATGAGCTCCTCATTATTTAACAAGAAAACCATAGTATTCGCATGTCGGATCCGCTCCGCTTATCGCTCCGTTCGTCACCGAGACCAACAAAGTTTCGTGTGAAATATGCGGTTTTTTTTTTAAATTCTTGTCACCTACCGGCATTTCTGAATTCCTTGTGGTGTCATTAGGTAGAATTTTGTGATTTCCTCTAACGGTGTTAATTTTTTTTTCATATTCAAAGTTTGTTTTCAGATGGTGTTAATTGGCTCGCAAAGTTTACAACGGCGGTTCGTTTTTATGTGCGTTTTTCTTGCAGTTTTTGTTCGATTTTTTTTGTCAGTTTTATAAGTATGTGTCAATACCTGGATTAACTGTGTTACGACTTACTCGATTTCTCACAATGATTCAGTCATGTTAATATTATAAATGTGACAGTTTGTGAGAATATATAGATGAATAGAAATCTGTTATGCTTTCACGCAAAAACTATTTAGTGGAATAAAATTAAATGTAGCACAAATATACTGTTGTGGTCTACAGTTATAGCAAACTACAGCTGACTGTTTCTTATCTTCTAAATATTCATTGATTTACATAGAAAACATCCAGACCGATACAAACAATCATATTCAGGAATACTCCAAATGTTTGTACCGAGCCAGGAATCGAACCCGCGACCATCGGAATTAAGGCTGCGTGCTACACCGCTATACCACCGAGGCCGTCATAATAATAAAGTAATTATTGCATGGTATCACTGAATTATGTTATAAAGAAATAACTACGGACTTACAAGTATAATACGGAAGTCGACTACACCGACTTCGACCCCGTCCGCGGTTACAATTAGATTAGCAAACTTCCCAAATCTGTGTGCATTTGATCTTTGCAATGTTAGCGAATAGTTTCAACCCGTACCGTTTCCCCTTATTAGTGAGAACTATTTCGTAATGTCAATAGTTGAGAGCGTGTAAGACTTTTGCTCGTGTATTTGATTTTAATTGATTTACAGTTTGGATATTTAACGTATAGTAGTGACACGTCCTAGTTTCAGAATACTGTGAAGTCACAACTTCAAAACTACTAAATATGTTACTTAAAGACACAAAATATATGTTGCATGGTCTTCACTCTGGAAACTATTGTTATTATTTATGTACGTAGTATGTATAGGTTAACAATATATGTATAATATAACACATCACATCATTTTTAATCTATTTATATATTGTATAATATTTTGTAATTGTATAATTGTTTAAGAGCTTGAAGTGTAATATATAAACATTCACGTATATATGTATGTAAGTATGTATTTAATTATAGGAGCCAACAGAATATCAGCGCTTCAGAGTTATCTGTAGCTTCATGCTGAGTTGGTTGCCTCTTCATCATTGCGACACATAAAGCCACCACCATTTTATTTTATTTTGTAATATTATATTTCTGTATTATTTAATTTGTAAACTTTATTTCTATTTATAAAATGTATCTCATGTATGCTATGTGTTTGTAATTGTTGAATAAAGAACTTCTCTATCTATCTATCTTATATACCAGTGATTTCATTACAATGGCTAAGAAACTTAACTTCATTCTCATCCTATAATCTTCCACTTTTGCCCGTCGGCATATACTGTTAGCGCAAGTGGGTGCACCATTACCATCATTAAACCACATGCTGATACTTCGGAGAACTGAAGAAGAGAAAAAGAGTAAGTTATGCCACCGTACCCTACGATTTTCCTGCCATATTACCGTTCAACTAAATCACAGTTTATAATGCAAACAGATTGTAACTAACCGGCATGTCGCTATGCTGCTTATTTTTTGGTGAAGTTCCATTTTATATGTAAAAGAAAACTGTAGAAACTATTGAAATAACAGAATGAAGTATTAAACAAGAATGTATTATAAACGAACTATAAATTTCTATATATACTATACTATATATATAACTCAAAGGTGACTGACATAGTGATTTATCAACGCACAGTCTAAATCACTGGACGGATCGGGCTGAAATTTGGCATGCAGGTAGATGTTATGACGTAGGCATCTAAGAAATGATTTTGATTAATTCTATCCCCAAGGGGTTAAAATAGGGGATGAAAGTTTGTATAAAACTTTGTTAATTTTAAACCGTTCGGGCTGAGACTTTGCATGCATAAAGCTACTATGACGTAGGCATTGCTTGAGAAAGGTTTTTGATAAATTCCACCCCTAAGGGGATAAATTAACGCGACCGAAGCCGCGGGCAAAAGCTAGTTAAAATCGAGTGTTGTTCTAGCCAGATACAACACTCCACCTTAATCAAAAATGGTCAAATATCAAAACAAGGAATTCCAAAAAAATATTTTTATATATCTGGTTACTCAGACATATATATTTTATTCTAAATATATATTTAAACATTTAGTTCTTTTATAGTACATTCTTGTTATATACTTCAAATTCGTTTAAGTCAATATTTTCTACCAATACATAGCTCCGTATAGCTAGTCTTCTTTTACCCATACGCGTATAAAATAAAACTACATTTTTTATCCACGTGTACAGTATTGTCGATTGAGCCAATACTCACTTTTAGCGTTACCGTATAAGATATATACAAATGCGTATTTTTTTTATAAAAAATAATTATAACTCGACCACACTTTTAAATGAAGAAGAAAAGTTGACAGTTCTGTTAATTGATACGGAAAGCGACACGGTGTCTCGCTGTGTGACAACCTAGTTTTGTCGCAGCGTTGTCATCATGTAAACGTTAATTTTTTTACAATACTGGAATGACAAACTACGATCTCTCCAAGAATAAGGAAAGTGGTAACTGTCGTTTATAGAATAAACAACGTTACGGATAAAATTAGTGTTTTTTTAATTATTTGTTATTTTTTATGCATCTGGAATATCTATATCACTGATTATTTTGTTACTCAAGTAATAATTTATTTCTGTCAACTTTGCAGTTTGGCAGTTTAAGAATTAAGAAATAAAGAATTTATTTAAACCAAAAACAAAGTTATTACAATAACATGTTAAACGTAAACAACTACATTAGTTTAACAAAACTGTGTTGCAGTTATTTGCGCCCATCTCCAGAGCATTGTATACAATTTAAATAAAAACAAATGAAAATAAATGAATATTACTTTAAGAACATTTAGAGAAAGACAAAGTGTGTGTGTGTGTGAGTGAGTGTGTGTGTGTATGTAATCATAATTTATAATTTATGAGCATTAGAACAAGCGTGTGTGTGTATATGTGTTCATGTGAGTGCGCGTGTGTGTGTGTGTGTGTGAGTGAGTGTGTGTATACGTGTGCGTGAGACTGTGCCTATGTGTGTGTATGTATGTATATAGTTTGTATTTAAACAAAATTATTAAAAATGTATTTCTGAACAACAGCAAGTTTCTTGCTCATCCATCATCGCATGCCGGTTGAGTGCTTGATAGAAAAAATATGATTATTGTATGTATGAAAAAAATATGGCTTATATTAAATGTATTTGAATATAGTTTACTTCTATAGTATGTTATAACTATATACATGAACAGCACTACATGATATTTGTGTTTTTGTCGGAAATAAATTTGATTTGATTTGATTCGACAAACCAAGCTGTTTGCCGGCGGAATAATTGTAGTAGAGTTTAAACAACGTCAACTTGTATAGAACATGTATAATTAGAATAATAAAAACGAAACATACCGTTTTGACTATTTATCAGGTCGTTTACCATTTCAAGTTTCCCTAAAAAAAGTATTTTAATGATCATCAACACAGCTGTATATCATTTTAGTTCCCACCTATTCTGAAACCGGATACCAATCGGCTTCCTAACGTTACCACACCGAAACAAAACCACCACGTGGTATAATTGATGGGGAAACGACGTGTCATTTCGTCAGCTGTCGTCTATGGGTGATGTTTGAAATGACATTTCAGCGTTTACACCCGACGAGTACGGGAAACGGTCGTGTCGTAATCGTATAGTTTGTAAACACGTCATCATCAGTGTGCATTTTGTATATATTACATTTTTTCTTTACATAACTAATATGAATTAACAATTTGGTAACTTTCCATTACAAATATAGTATGTACGTAAATATAATAATACATGTATATATATAAATAATATAATGATGTGTAATATATGTATATACTCGTATATAAATGAAAAAAAAACTGTTAATTTTGATAATAAAATCTGAACCTTGGCAATATTACAGACAACATTACAGATCTAAAATCCTGTGAACACTACACCAACATTCCAAACCACGAGACGTTCTCAAAGTAACTGACGGCAATTAACAGACTTCCTCTAATATTTTTTTACAGATACCCTCTAATTTAAAAGAAAACACGAAAGACAAGATCGGAGCTCAAAATTACTTGCAATATTTAATCAAATATTTGTAATATTAAAAATGTGATAACATATATCGTACAATGTAAACGAGAAGGCGATGACAAACGGTTGTCGCGTGTTTGGTATTTATTCTACTGTTTTGAAAGCTTTTAAACTTAGTTTATTATTATTAGTAATAGTCATAATAACGTTGGTTTCATTTTGACATCTAAAAAAGTAACATGAGCCCGGAAGTTTATTTTTTTAGTCTATTAACGTTTTATTATTCAAGCGTGTTGTTTAAAATAATAAATCCTTTAGATTTCCGATTGTATCTCTTATTATACATGACTTGACATGTCTCCATCTCACAAATGAAAAATATGAATAGATAAAATGTTATATCAATAAAGTAAAGAACTTTGGAATAATACCTATTTATTCTATTAGAATAAATGAAACGCAAATTTCAATATGTCCGGACTATAATAATAATAAAATCTATATCACCTTTCAAAAAGGCTGCCATTTTAAATACCTGTAGAACTGTCCAAAAATTTCTCGAAATAAACACCCACTGCACTTACTTGGTTTCGCCCGTAAGTGTGGATATAACCAGCAAAAGCTTAGAGAGTCACACTATTATAATAATAATAATAATCTCAGGACAATTTACACAGCGCCATCTAGTTCCAAGCTAACCTAGCTAGCTTGTATTATGGGTACTAGTAGACCGTACAAATACAAAGATATTCTTTTTTTCGTATATTCATACATACTATACACAGAAAACACTCAGACTGATATATAAAATCATAGTCATGAATACAAATATTTGTGTCGTGCGAACAATCGAACCCGCGACCATTGGAAGTAAGGTGGTGTGCTAAATCGCTAGACCACCGAGACCGACAAATTAAGCTCTAAAGACTCTCTTTTACTTCTAACTGTTCTTCATAAAACAATATTATGTTATCTGTGATAAAACTAATTTAGAATCTTATTATTTTGGTTTACAAACTTCACGACTCTGGAACTCACTCCCTGAACACACTCAAACTCTCTTCAATAAATGTCCAATAAACGACGGCCACGATGATCTATTGGTTAAACACATCGCCTTACCTCCGTTGATCGTTGATTCGATTCCTGACACAGCACAAATATTTGCATTCATGAGTACGATTGTTTGTATCGGTCTTGGTGTTTTCTATGCATAATATGTATGTAATGGTGTCTGAGATACAGGCTAGAAAAAACTTGATATTAAATAGTTAATAACTATTGTATATATATGAATTAATATAGATATATAACCTTAGTTAAGTCCCTTTTGTATTTGTTTTTTTTGCACAATAAAGTTATTATTATTATTATTATTATTATATCCGAAAAAAAATGTATTTAATTGTATCAGTTTTCTAGTAGGTACCCATAACATAATCTTTAGCTAACTTAACTTGGGTCTAGATGGCGCTGTGTGAATTGTTCTGAGATTATTATTGAAATGCACTTTAAAAAAAAATGTTCATGCTCAGCTTATAAGTTTATTGACACTGGACAAGTAATGTATTCATTATATTAAATGTATGTGTAATTGTATATATATATATTATATATTGTTATATTAAGTCCGCTTTTTGTAGCGAAATTTATTGGTCAATAAAATTTAAATAAATGAATAAATAAATAAATCAGATAATCAAATAAAATATTAATGAAGATCCTCAATATCTTATTAATATTATGAATGCGAAAGTTTATGAGTATGGATGGATATGTGTTACTCTTTCACGCAAAAACTACTGAACGGTTTTTGATGAAACTCTACAGTTATATAGCTTATACATCAGAATAACATATAGGCTATAAATATCACGTGGGTGAAACCAGGTGCACTAGCTAGTATTTAGTAAGATTTTTTTTTTCATGTTAGATCATATTCACGAATATGTATAAAAAAATTGTCCACATATTGGTGATACGTACGATTGTTCCAAACAACACGGCTACTCCATTAGCGAGTCATGTCAAGTCACTCCGTTCTATTGACAGATGATGCCATTTCGGTCGAGAATCGAACCCAACACCGTCGGGGGAACGTGCCTAACGATCCGTATGATTTATTACTGTCATTACTACATTCGATTTCTGTAAGGGGAAATATTATTAGGTTTTTATATGCAAAATCAGACTTTATTTCGTTGGCTGTAAATATCTTTTTAAGTCATTTCTTGAGGTAGAAGACGCACGTTTTGCTTTTGGACATTGCAAAGAAAGGACCTTATATGATGGTTATAATTGCGTTTTTGAATGAAATATGAATAGATAGGTACATATTCAATATAACATCGCGCTATGACCTATAGGAGCGGAATATACGTGAATAATGTAATGAAGTAACGTGGTTAGCTAGTGTCATATGAATGAACACGGTCTCAAAAATTTCTAAAGAAAATCTTCTAAATAGCACTATCCCATTTTGTGTGTTTCTAATCTTCAATAGTAAATACTTATTTTATTTTATTCTTAAACTATCTTTTGCCTGCGGCTTCGCTCGCGTTAATTTATCACCTTAGGGGTGGAATTTATCAAAATTCTTTCTTAGGAGATGCTACGTCATAGTAGCTTTATGCATGCAAAGTCTCAGCCCGATCGGTTTAAAATTGACAAAGTTTCATACAAATACCCCCAAGGGGATAAAATAGGCGATGAAGCCTATTGATGAATTAATCAAAATCCTTTCTTAGCGGATGCCTACGTCATAACATCTACCTGCATGCCAAATTTCAGCCCGATCCATCCAGTGGTTTGGGCTGTGCTTTGATAGACCACTATGTCAGTCACCTTTGACTTATATATATTTAGATTTATAGTTCGTTTATAATACATTCTTGTTTAATACTTCATTCTGTTATGTCCATAGTTTCTACAGTTTTCTTTTACATATAAAATGGAACTACAACAAAAAATAAGCAGCATAGCGATATACCGATTAGTTACAATCTGTTTGCATTATAAACTGTGATTTAGTTGAAGGGTAATATGGCAGGAAAATCGCAGGGTACGGTGGCATAACTTCCTCTTCTTCTCTTCTTCAGTTCTCCGAAGTATATAAGATCGCTATGTCAGTTACCTTTGAGTTATGTATATTTAGATTTCCAAGATGCTCCCAAGTTTTCTCTATAAAACTGGCAGCACAATAAACCAGTCGTCAAACATTTTGATCGTCCCCATTGTCCTTCATTCAAATGTTTTAACAATTTAATAATACAAAACAAAAGTCGGCACCGTCTATTGTATTAACACAAAGTATGGAAAATAAGGTCCATTCAGAAGTTTATATAGAACAATTTCAAAGTTCATTGCCAAAGTCTTGTAGACTTCCGTAGACTTTCAGTACCTTATCATGCTAAATATGAAGCATGTAATTTGTAATATAACTAGTTGATTGTTGATTTATAAATATTTAATTTAATCTAGGTAGACTTTGGACGAAGTTAGAAAGTGTTGAGACCTCATGCGTTACCATTCCAGAGAACTTAGATGTTATGTCTCTTGTCCTAATTGCTAAGATCACTGCTAAGATAAGTCTCTCTCTTCAACCGAAATACATCTCACAAAGCAAACTGCTTGGCTGTTGAATTAGTTATAAGAGTACCTCTCAAACAGGCTTTTTACAGTCTACCGTGTCGTATAGTTGTGATATACTTTTTGACAGCCTCGGTGGTCTAGTGGTTTAGCACACCGCTTTACTATCCGATGGTCGTGGGTTCGATTCCTCGCACGGTACAAACATTTGTATTCATGAGTATGATTGTTTGTATCGGTCTGGGTGTTTTCTATGTATAATATGTATTTATTTATAAAAAAATTTTCATGTATTTGTATCAGTTGTCTAGTATCAATAACACAAGCTCCGCTTAGCTTGGGATTAGATGGCGCTGTGTGAATTGTCCTGAGATATTATTATTATTATACTCATTTTAATGTATGATCATTTTCAATATTTAATTAAGATAATATTTTTATAAAAAAGAATAATTTGTTTCAAGAATTTTTAGATAAGTGTTCAAAATCGTTTAATTTATTTCAACCTTACGAAATTAGAGAATTTTTATTTAAATATAAATTATACTATTATCATGGCCCATCTGATGGTAAATGGTTACCGTAGCCTATGGACGCCTGAGACACCAGGGGTGTCACGTGTGCGTTGCCGACCCTAAAGAAACCTTAATATACCCTTTTTGAAAAACCCTGTGCTATAGTCTCATGACAAAACCTCGGCAGGTAATACATTCCACAATCGAAGTACGCAGGAGGAAGCCCCTCTGAAACTGCGCTGTCGGACAGTGCGAAATCACAGGAAATAACAACATACTTAAAAGCATTTGTTGATGTAGGTCATTATATTGTATGAACAATAGCTGAAGCAGTTTTTTTACTTTAAATTTCAATTTTATAATTAATTTCAGAACATCGAACAGTACATTATTGTATGTAATACTCATTCCAGTAAAATACTTCGACTAAACTTTTTCCACACTTTGTAACGGGAAATTCGTATTTATATTTTATGAAATTACCAACTGACAGCCATAACTGGGAACACAAACTGTTTTAACAATAATCACAGCAAATAACAATTAATGAACAAAAAGACACTTGAGGCATTGTTGCCTCGCGGAGTTGCTGACTGGATGCCAAAAGTTTTCATAAAGCATAAATTAATTACATTTCTGAGTTGCCGAAGTGAAATTCTGCAAAATTCCAACAACGGAATGTTGCCTTTTATAAGCATCCGAAAGTTGGCAATACTTGGTGCTGAACAACAAAATGGAGTAATGAACACGAATTACGATGAGTCAACACACGCCTCGTCATTATTCTAGAAATCGTGGACTCAAAATTTCGTACGTGAAAAAGAAAATTACTATCTACGTCCTCTATTACGCTGTATTGAGATAATGAAGACAAGAGAGATCTCTGTTAGAGTTATTAATCTAGAACTAGATTCGTCATTATTCTAGAACTCGTTGATTCAAAATTTTACTTTGATTAAATTTACGTTAATTAAATAGAATTTTGAATAGCTTCGAAATTCGACTATATTCTTTTGTTATATACTTATAAAATCTTTGGTCTAGGTGTATATTGATTGTTATTCAATTTTGCCGCCTATTTGCCCTGTTTTACCACTAAAACAAATCTAATTTATAAAAAAAATAACCAAGTCACAATGACGTCACCCGTCAGGCCCGGTACAGCGTTTAATAATTGAAATGGACCGGGTGAATGCGCATTTCCTAATTATACCCACTGTTTACTTTTTAATTTTTCCGAACGCGTATTACGCGCCCGAATTTTGTTTTATAAATTCCGGGAGAGATTTATTGTCATGTCAATAACAGATTTTCGGACGAGATTGTTGTCCGAGCGTAATATAAAATATATTATTTATTATATATCTATTGACTTGTTTATTTATATGCAGAAAGATAATATTTAACAAGTATAATTACGGCTAATTTGAAGGCAAGCATTAAGCAGTAATCTATTATTATTAATAGTATTAGTTTAAGAACAATTAAGCCAGAAAAATATAAGCTAAAGCTTGTATTCTGGGTCTAGTACCCAGAACACAAGCTAGTAACTGATATAAATACATAAATTTTCTAAGTACACCCATACCGATACAAACAATGATACTCATGAATACAAAATATTTGTGCCATGCATAAATCAAACCCACGACCATAGGCGGTGTGCTAAACCGCTAAACCACCGAAGTCATCAATAAGTTGATAAGAAGAAACAATTTTTCTCAATTCTTAATACTTAATCTATATAGAATTGACTAAATCGGTTCCGTAGATCCAGAGATAATCCCATCATATCTGATCCAGAGATAATTTTCAAAAATAATATCTTAAAGTAGTAATATTATATTACTACTTTATGATATTTAATATAATATTACTACTTTATGATATTAGTATAGTATGGTATAGATTAAGTATTGAAAATTATCTCTGGATCTGATAGGAAAGGGATTATCTCTGAAAGCCACGTTATTTGTGAGTGCAATAAGCTATACAACATCACGCTACGATCTGTAGGAGCAGAGCTGTAATGAAAAACGTTGCAAAAACGGGGCAAAGTGGCACATAGACGAAGTTGCACGGGTCAGCTAGTCATTATAATAACATAGTATAAAACAAAGTCGCTGCCACTGTCTGTCCGTCCCTATGTATGCTTAAATCTTTGAAACTACGCAACGGATTTTGAAGTTTTTTTTAATATATAGAGTGATTCAAGGGGAAGGTTTATATGAATAATATATGTACACCCGTGCGAAGCCGGGGTGGGTAGCTAGTAAACTATACAAACTCACGGTATGACCAATAGGAACAGACCTGTAGTGAAACTGAAACGTAACAAAAACGGGGAAAATGTCACATCAGCGAAGTTACACGATTCAACTAGTATTTAACAAATTACTAAATAATTACGCAATATATTTTGTTTTACATTGTAATGTCATATTATGACTAGACTAATAATAAAAAGGGTGGAGTAGCTACATCACTTTTAAATAATATCAGCGTAAAACGAAATTACAGAGTTATTATGACAAAGCTTATTCCATCAAAAGGGTCAGTTCCAACTGGATATTCGTTGTTTGTACCTACTATGTTAACAGTAGATCAGACAAATTTGTTAATTATTACTTTGATGTTGTATAGGTATATATATTTATATTTCTATAAAACAGAAATTAATAAGTCTGTCTGTAGCTTTTTATTATAATTTATATCGCCACTACTATTAGTTAAAACTTTTATTAAGGGGGAAAGCCGTTAACCTAAGACATTTATCAGTAAAGTGATGTACATGCACTAAGAACGATATAAACAAATATAGGTAACCTAAAAGAGACATGCAAATAAAACCTTGTATACCTGATATTATGTTTAATTATTAAGTAATACTTTTTATTTTTAAATTATTAAAATAATTGATTCCTATTGAACGAAGTGTATGCTGTAAGTATACATTTAAGTTAGCCATCACATTTTTTTTTATTAAAAACAACTACTTTGTAAATAAATCTAAATTTTTTACTGATAATTATTAAAGTTATTATTTAAATTTTAATTTACGATATAACAAAAAAGAAGTTTCGATTTCTTCATTTGTAACTTAAAGTACAACAATAGGATAATTGAAATGAAATTGTTGTATTGAATATGTACCGAACGGACTGAGACTGACCATACCATGTCACTAGTTGGGGTGCGTCCAACATGACATATTTGGCTTATTCATCACATCTGTAACATTGCTAGTGAAATATACAGCTATTGTTTCAGTTGATTACCCTTGTGAACACGCCCCGCGGGCGGTACTAATCAATTGTAATTAGTTTGAAACAGTTGTTTTCTTGTTTCCGTCTTGTTGTTCACGATATCTATATATTTATTTATTTATTTACATCACACTAAGTGAGCTTTACAGTTTCCCAATATGCCCACTTAGGAAGATTGTATATATATACACACACTTATAAAACACTAGTACATTAATTACACAAGAAAAAAAAAATAAAATAAAAATAATAACAATAATAATAATCTTACTTTTCCATACTACTTAAATAATCTACTGCCATCCTACGAAACTCCAGCAAATTACTAGTAAATATGTCTAGATCCAGAAAACGACTAACAACACCGTTGAGTAGACTCAATGCCAGAGAAATAGGAACCTGTTTGGCCAGCTCCGTTCTTCTCCATTATTATATTAATACAAGCTCTGCCTGCGATTCCATCCACGTGAAATTTATAGCCTATATGTTATTCTGATATAAGCTATATTACTGTAAAGTTTCATCAAAATTCGTTCTGTAGTTTTTGCGTGAAATAGTAACATACAACAATCCATAAATACAAACTTTAATAAGATGTGTTAATACTCATAGTACTAATATCGCGCATACAGCCATAATGCGCTTGTCGTCCTAATTCAGCTGCGTGACGTGCAATATTCTGAATCTGTGGCACATTATGTTTGCGCGGGAAAACTAAAAATATAACAAAATGGTTTCCTCTGCAGATATACTGTAAATTTGTTGTACTCCTGATTATTAACTATTTTATACTGTTCTACATAACTTTAGATGTCTGCAATTTACTTTTATTTCAACTACTTTTGTATACAACAAACTGAAATATAAATAGAGCGCCTAGTATCATACCTAACAAGATGTGAAGCAAAATATTTGTACCCCATTTTACGAACTTTATATAGAAAAAGAATGAAGAATGTATATATTTTACTAAATTATGCAAAATACATTAAATCAATAAAAATAATATTACCATGTATTAGACACATACATACAAACATAGTCTTGTTTATTGCTTGTGCTACCGCCAGTGCTTATTTTTATAGAAGATATAGTCTTTGACAATAGAATCTTAACAATGTTCGAGTTATAATTGAAATTAATTAAGGTCGAAATTCCATCACAAGAAGAACACTAGTCTATACCAATAGGGGATTATTAGAATCCTTCACAATTTCTCCAGTAATTCTGTTTAGAGCGTATCATAGTCTAGTGTCATACTAATTGGGGTTAGATCCCAAAAGGTCATAACTTCAAATCTGGCTGAACTTAAAAATTTGTATATCAATTATCTAACTGACTCTCTAGAATATAGGCGTATACTTCCAATTGAATTTCCTTAAATCCTATATTATTTATTATTTTCTAATACTATATAGATGGTACTTATGAAATAATAAAATAAGGAAATTGGGAAAATTCGGAAGTAGTAATTATTGTAGTTGTACGCGTCTTTGGTGACAATTCACGCATTCACTATAACATGACATTCTCTGTCGAGTCAGCTAATATTCTAAATAATATTCACTCATCAGTTTATGTAAATACTCCAAACAATACGTTTCTCTCACTTATCAAGAGAATAATCTGCAACTTTATGACCAACGCTGCCTTTTAATTTCAAAATTGCCTATAAAACGGCAAAACTTCGGGATCCCTTTAAGGAGCTGTCACTTGGCAACGGGACAGCAGATTAAGAAGTTATATAAAAATACCTTTCGCTTATGCTAATAGGAAAAGTTGGCTTGTCATCGAAACTTGGTTTCTTTTTATTTGGCAGATCATCCCGGCTCTATTATGTTAGGTGTTCGAATTTTGAATACTTCCAAATTATCATATTATATTTTCTATAAAATTGGTGCCGCTATCTCACTTTTTTATATTTTTATAATTTGTGGCGAATTTATTAACTTTGCCGGCAACACCGTTGCCTAGTTAATATAACAAGAAATACTAACCCATCATTTGAAACCGAATCTTATCTATACTTACATATAAATAAATTTGGAGTGTCTGTTTGTAATATTGAAATAAACATTTTTTACTACATGCATATGAATATAAATACGGTACAGACAACAAAATAACATTTTTTAGAATTTTTGTTTGTCTGTCTGTCTTTTTGTTCCGGCTAATCTCTGAAAGGGCTGGACCGATTTTGACGGGACTTTTTTTGGCAGGTAGCTGATGTAATAAGAAGTAACTTAGGCTACTTTTATTTTAGAAAAATAAATTTTAATTCCACGCGGACGAAGTTTCGGGAACAGCTAGTTGTATATATATATACATTACATTTGTAAATATCTCTACTACACTATAGACTCTCTAGTCTCATCTATTCATCTTATTCTTCCTGGTGGTGCTGCTACAAATGTAAAATAATACAGAATACGAAATGATATGGGTGCCACCTGTAACCTGTAAGAGGAACAATAAAGGATTTTTTATTGATTCATTCAACATTAATATTTCTTCTTATTATTACTTTAGATACGTATTACATCACATTTTCTACTTCATTATTTTCACACCATTCACATAGGAAGAAGCTTAAAAATAGTCAGCAAAAAGTAGAGAGGATCCTTATCAAAATTCATAAACACTTCTTTGTTGGCAGCTAAAAATAATTTAATTAACTAAAAGCTCAAACGAACCAAATCTCAGCAAACACTGCGGACCAACTTGCACTCATTAAAAGTAGTATTTTATGGAAATAATAGAAGAAAATGTAGCTGTCCGTTGAGTTTTTATTAATTAGGTGCAAAGTTGCTTCGAGGAGACGCCGGTCCCGCCGAATGGCACTTTGCGGTACAGTCGAATTGGAAATTAGATTTTCTCAGATTGTTTTAGGTTTATGAGTTATTTAATTTGTACATAATTATTATACAAAGTCGTCTATCGTCTTAAGAATAACATCAAGTATAATAAAAAAATATCCACTTACGAGACTAGCTGAACTTCGTCTGCGTTTCATTTCCTAGCGTAAGGTTATATAGCTTAAAGCCTTCCTCGACAAATGGACATTCAACACAAAAATAATTCTTCAATTCGAACCTGAGATTAACGCGTTCAAATAAACAAACAAACTCTTCAGCTTTATAATTTTAGTACAGATGAGAAGAATTAGGTTTTGTATAGAAATAATAGAAGAAAATGTAGCTGCTGTTGAGTTTTTATTAATTAGGTGCCAATTTGCTTCGAGGAGCCGCCGCACAGTGGGAACTTTGACTCATTTTCATCTCATAAATCTATAACTTCTGTATTAATAAAGATATGTACATGATTTTTTTTCCTGATAATCTTAAATATATATACTTTTAAATAATGTATGCTTTGTGAGTAAAAAAATATTTCTAATAGTTATAAATAATGTAGGAATACAAGAAATATAGAATTTGTAGACATACATTTATGTCCTAAGAAGTTTATACAGAAATAAGTAAAAGTATCTACGTAAAAAACAAAAATTCTTATAAAGATGGTTTACAAGTCACTCAAAAGCTCCTTTGCTTCATCAAAAAGTACTAAATATTTTTTATTGGAAGGTTTTCTTAAACTTGTTATGTATGGGTCAGAGGTATATAAAAATGCGTGTAGAACATCTTCGTTAGTGGCTACCCTCGAACATTGTCTTGCATGATGAAGCCTGTACTGTTTATAGTCTTTGTTCCGTGACTCTTGAGCATCTTCTGAAAGTTGCCCGAGAGGCAAGACAGAAAAGTGACGTATCACACGTTCACATTTCATTTCACAGTAACATAAAACAGTTTTATTAATTCCTCATCTATACCAGTGATTTTTAATGTACAATGATAATTGTGGAAAAATCTTCTGACTTTCCGTCACTAGTGATGCTATCAAACAACTCCTCACATTTTTATACTGTGCCTTGTTCAGAACCAATTTTATGAAAATGCTAAGAGTTTAATGTTTTGAATATGCTGTTATATGTGCCGGTTCATTAATAAGATTACTCATTAAGATTGCTCATTTCATTCTAGTTTTCTGCCGGCAATGCTCGTAAAATATCAACGATGAAACCCTTAAACCCTGTACATATGAGTTCAGTATGAAGTCCACAGGTATGAAGCAATCCCTTGTTTTTCCGTTTCTTTGTCCGAACTGTCTTCGTACGTTTTAGAAGGTCTTCCTCTTTTCTCTGTCGAAGTAGGAGGTTCAGGTTCGCATGTAGTTTTTTTTAGATTTACAGTGAAAATACCATCCTATCAATTGCTATTTTATTTAAAAACTGTTCTTTCTTTCGACACTATACGAAATGCGTATAGTGTTGACGAAACTGAGTTATGAAGGACTTCTGAATACTTGCGATAATTTTTGCTATATTGGCATCTGAAGATTCGGTAAAATTATTTCGTATATAGTTTGAGATAGAATCACGATAATTTATATCACTTTAAATCAATAAGAGACTTAAGTCGCGTCTGTTACACGAGAATTCACTCATTGGGGCGAGATGAGTAATTAACAATTGTTTAGTAATGACAAATGCTTATGAAGAACTGTAATAATTCATATGCAAATACATACACTATTTTAAACTTAATAATGATTATATACGTGTGCAAAATTACTTGATAAAAAATATTTATCATTATGCGGTATAGAATAGGTCTGTATGGGAATGGGAACTATATACTGTGTGAAATAGTTGATAAAAATAAGGCAAAAGATAAAATATAAAGTAATAGTTGAACAAAAAGTATTTTTATGAGTATTCAGACAGAGAATCTCAAATAAAGAAGAAAATCTTAATATACGTACTTAGAAAAAACAAATCTCACCATGATATTATACTCGATTTAAATATTTTACGCAGTGAAACTGCAAAAAAAAATATTATGCCATGAAATTAAATAATATTTCCTAATAAATAAAACCAAATTTAGAACTTCGGCAAGCTTCGGCAACTGTCAAATCTCCAAGTGAAAGTCTGAGAAAAGAAAATAGTACATATAACGATATATGGATTTTTAGTTAAATAATATTCGACTAAACTAGATATATTTTTATTTTATAGTAAAGTACACATTCTAAGCATTCTAAAATGGTATCACACTATATGACTTGATATTGTTTTGATACTATAAATTTATACCAAACAAATTTAAGTTACAAAATTATTTTTGTATTTTTTTCATTCCTTGACTTTAGAGGCTCTATTCTAAGAAGTATGAATAGTCAGAGATTTGAATCATATTTATAACGATAGAGTAACTCTTTGGCTACAAGTTGAGGTATTATACATGCACATCCACGGAGTTTTAGAAAAAGTATTTATGAGATGGTTTTCTTAGGCGGGTTCCCACTGTGCGCCGGTCCGCTGAATGGAAGTTTGCGGTACAGCCGAATTGGAAATAAATTTTTTTAATATTATTTTAGTCTATTTGTGGTTGTCTAACAAGTGAAATGGAAACGGAAACTATTTTTGTTCATAATTAAAACATAGTAATGAAACAGCTGTGGTGAGAAAACTATGGCTGATGACATTAATGGTTGATTCATTCGGTATTCTCGTGATCTGGTACAGCTTACAGGGTACACATTTGTTAGTTTTATGAGTCACTATAACTGCATACGCGACAACGTCGCCCGAGGCACGCTCTCGTTGACCCCGACGACCACATAACGGCAGGTAACCTCCCCACGGGCCCACCCGTTCCACCTCGACCACACTTTTACACACACACACGACACCGTCCTCGCCGGCGAAGACGATGACCTCAAACACACAATATCGCGCATTCAACCGGACGCCTGCGCGCGCCCGGGCGCTCCACACCTGCGCCCCCGGGTGCCCCTCCGATCGATCCCCTGTCCAATTCAAACGGGAATCGAAATTACGACGGCCTGAGCCGAGGTTCGAACTCCTAGTGGTGCCCTCAGTCTAAAGTCGTATCAGGCAGGAGTTGGCCTTCAGCCACTCCATAAGTCCTTCCGCGGGTTTGGAGTGCCATCTGCACTCGCCCCCTAACGTCCGGTGAAGTTGTAAAGGCCAGCTGCGGCCAACAGCATTAGAGTAGTCCGGGAAAAAAACTAAATAACGATTTATATAATATTTCTTTGTGGTGAATAGATACTTATTACATATAGTTCTTATTCAGATAAAATTTAAATAATGTAAAGTTGAAAATATTTTTTTAAAATGATAAAGTGTAAGTTTCTTGCTTATTCTCCTTATGTTGAATCTGCAGTTTAAGTGAATGGTAAGATAATGTAAATATTCGATTCAAAATTCCTTATATTAATTAGGTGTATTTGAAATATAATAATTATTATATTTCGTATATATATTTCAATATATACAAATACGAACAAGAATCATTGTACACAACTTTGTTTGTGTATCTAAGATACAATAAATTATGGATATATAACAATTATTGACACTATAATGTAACCACACTACGACATAAAATCACTAACAAAATAACACAAAACAATGAGTGTTCCGTAGAATTATTTCGCCTTATTAGATACTTCTTATGATACTTAATGGGCCAGAAAAGGCCAGAAGAAATTTATGACATAGCGATAAATCCTGAGCAATTGGGATACACGCCCCGGCACTTAGTATGAATTGGGGTTTTGTATACGTTTGTAATAATATTAGGGGACGCCATTCATATGCATACATATATAGCATCTTTATATAGTGTATATATTTTATTTCATTACTAATAGCCTACTCAATGTAAGCTTGAGTGTGGACTAGAGTTGATTACAGAGTACAAAGGCAGGATGCCTTAGTCCTTCGGAATTGTAAGGCATGAGCTATTAAGGGTGTCACGTGATAACATGATAGTATTGCTCATATATGTATGTATATGGTGTACTGTATATATTCATATTTCACCTATAAATATTCTTTCGTCATCCGTCACTCGTCTTATATATAGGTATAATTCTATATAATATTTTCTAGTATCAATTTGTGTAACTTTTCTTAATACACGTTTATCATTAGTTGAGGGTCTATACATTTACTCATCATTACAATTACTACGGATCCCTTATGTATAGATAACGATTGCCACTTCTCAAAAGCCGACCCGTAAACTTGTCATCCCATCAGCCCTCGGTAGTCTAGAGGTTTAGCACATCGCCTTACTTCCGATGGGTACAGAATCCATTCCTCGGACTATTCTAACATTTGTATTCCTGACTATGAATGTTTGTATTGATGTGGGTGTTTTCTATATACATTTTTTATATATTTCGATTTTTTTTGGTATTTTATATCAATTAGTACACAGAACATAAGGTCTGTTTAGCTTGAGAACTATGCTAACATTTGCATCCTATAGTACGAATGTTTGTATTTGTCTGAGTGTTTTCTATGTATAATATATATATATATATTTACAACAAAATGTATTCATGTATTTATATCAATTGTCTAGCTATAACATAACACAAGCTATGCTTAGCTTGGAAACAGCTATTGCCGTATGGATTATCCAATAAAAAAAAATGTAAATAACATAAATATATACCACAATATATAATCTATGTCACTTTTGTAGAAAGTACCTTTCAGTATATTCACTCTTTTTTTATAACATCAGTATTGATATTTATTATTTAAACAATAACCGCAAAGTAATTCTTAGAAGTAGACAGAAAACATATATTCTGAACTTATACACGACGTGTTATTAGACAAGTCCTCTGACTGTACCATGTGGGAATATGCCACTACGCATTCACTCATGCATAAACATAATATCTCCTTTGGAAAGTTTACACTCTATCCGGAGGAGATAAAAACCATCGCTCCTAAGAATATCCTTCAATTCTTGTCGCTGATACCGAATCCCTAAATCTGAATCCCTGAATCTTGTCTTTGTCCCGGGTCTAGATAGCAAACTCTGAAAAAGGGCGAGCACAATATATCTATAGGTCGCAGTACTACAGGTCCAAGCACCTGACAATAGCCTAAACAACCCAATAAAAAAAAATATCATGTGGGAATACAATGGTGATATTTTTTCTTATTTTATCAATTGGATTAGCTGCCCACATACTCATCATTTCCGAGTACTCTTACTAAATCCCATGTTACAAAAGAACAATACTTATTCAGACATTTACATGGGAAATATAGTAGCAAACCATGGGACGTTCGGTCATCGTGTTCGTACAGCGAGGAGAATTTATAGGGCCCCCATAAATCAGTAAGGTACGACTTAGTATGCACTCAAGTAGTTACGGAGAACGTATAGTTTAGGATGGACAATTTTTCTCTGATTTCTAGTTGTAATATATTTATTACGATCATTATTTATTATCGTCATCTCAGTTATATATCAATTATATATCAATAGCCATATATATATATATAGTACTAGCTGTCCCGGCAAACGTTGTTTTGCCTTAAAATAAAATAAAAAAATTTAGGGGTGGACTACCCCTAACATTTAAGGGGATGAAAAATAGATGTTGGCTGATTCTCAGACCTAGTCAATACGCTCACAAAATTTCATGAGAATCGGTCAAGCCGTTTCGGAGGAGTATGGGAACGAAAACTGTGGCACGAGAATTTTATATATAAGATTAAGATCAAACGTAAATTGCGGGAATTTTATTTAAATTTGTAACTTGTCATTTACTCTTCTGCTTATTTTACATTTTTCTGTTGTTTCTCTATAGTTCTCTGTTTCTTTATTTTGTTACTCCATATTATGTTTTCTCCTTCTTACCTTTAATTTGAGGCTATACATATAATTTGATTGCCAGATTGTTAAGTATTTATTAATATCATAGGATTTATCGATATGTTTATATATGTATTACTGTCATAGAAATTTATATATATTTTTGACATTTTTAATTTATATTAGTGCACCGCCAAAAATTTTTCTCTGCACCACTTATGGTTGACTGGTAGATAATGCTGCAAGGTGTTAAATCCGCCATACATATTCTTGTGCACACACTTTATTTTTGTGCATTAAAGTTAAATAAATACATCAGTCACTAAACTAATGTGAACGGACAATGCAGACAGAGGAGTTTCTTCACACACAAATTGTGGATTGGATACTAGTGTAGATACTACAATTTGTTCAGTACAGTAGAACATAGTTTTGTGAAACTGAAGAAGGTTTTTGTTAAGCGATTTTTCTCTATTTCGTTGCAATAAACAAGTCTCATAACAAAAAAATAAAGCGTTTAAATAGCTGCACATATCAAAAAGAATATAAATATCTAAAAAAGACAGGCAAAGTCGTGTGTAACAGCTAGTTAATTAGAACCTGAGAACAATAGACTTATTGTTGTATCACTGGTTACAACATCAAGAAAAGAAAAAAGCAGGTGTCAAAATGTCAGTTAAAATTTTCAATACATACAGTGTGAAATATAATATTTACAACAACAACTATTTTCTTTAAGCGATACTAATATAAATACATTATGAACGCAAAGGTTTTGGTTGTGCTCCTATTTATTGTCACCAATTTTAGTCTTTACCAGAGCAAGAGGTATGATAACTTCACCCTATTCGGGGTTGTACCGGTTGAAGTTGATCATTTGAAGTTTCTACAGAATTTGGAGAAACAGAAGTATATTGATATGGTGTTCTGGAGAAGACCCATTAAGCTGTATCATGATGTACAGTTTCTTGTGAACCCTACGGATAGAGACCTTTTTATAGAGAGAACAGCACATTTTAGAATGAAAGCAGAGTTATTACTACCTGATATTCAGCAGTAAGTAATAATAACAATAATACACTGGACAATTCACACAACGCGGCAACGCCATCCCAAGGAAAGCAGAGCTTGTGTTATGATTACTAGACAACTGATATAAATACTTATTTATTTTTTTAGTGAATATGTAGATAAAACCCAGACCGATACAAACAATTATACTCCTGAATCATCGCGTTGTGCGAGAAATCGAACTCGCGACCATCGAAAGTGAAACTGTGTTTGAATTATAGATGATTTGCTTTTTCTTCTTGATTTCTAAGAAATACTGTAAATATTATTTTAGAGCATTTGACAAACAAATAATAAGAAGATACCAACGTTTGAAGGCCGAGTCGTTTTCCTGGGAGTTTTATCACAATTTGGACGATATTTACCAATGGTTAGCCGATGTAGCACTGAAATTTCCAAATATAACCGAATTGTCTGTTGTTGGTAAATCTGCTGAAGGACGCGAGATATATGCTCTTGCGATTAAGAGATCAGGAGCAAAAGGGACAGTTATAGTGGAAGGTGGAATTCACGGTAATGAATGGATGTCAGTGGAATTTGTGACTTATTTGGCACATCAATTGATTCATTGTAATAAAACAAGTGGTGCATTCTCAAGTGTAGTACATAAATATAATTGGTATTTACTACCAGTTGTTAATCCAGATGGTTACGATTTTACACAAAGAGGGGTTAGTAAATAAAACATTTATCCGCTCTTTTATTTTATTCTTTTTTACATGGGGCGCTGTTCTAGTTCTCAACAAAACTATGTAAATATCTTCTGCGTGCGTACCTCAACCTCACTTATTTAGCCGGTTTGTACGTTGTTTTTGAGTTGTAGCGTGAAAAAAGGCGCCGTCGGATTGCGAAAGACTGCTTTCTCGATCCCCTAACCCCAACAAAAGATAAAGAGCAGGAACACCTTGGGATTTTTCCTAAAAACCTCAAAATAAAAGTTGTGTAAATAAAGATTTTGCTTAAGCAAGAAAAAGCAGTGAAATTACAGGATCGGAGGCATGACATCTGAGGAATATCAAACCATAAGTGTTATCAGAGGCGTCTTATTATTACGTGATGTCCACAGTGCCGTTCATGTACATAGACAATCCTTATCACTTACCATCAGGTGGGTTGTAAGCTTATTTGCATTTGAATTATAGAAATACAAGTAACTATACATTATATAAATGTATATATATATATATATATATATAAACTTTGAGGAAATATCGCATACAAATATTCTTAAACTTAATTACGTCTTGACTCAGCGAGTTTCATCTTTTATTCTATGGTCCTATTCTATTTTTATACAATATTATACAAGTACTATAATAAAGAAGAAAAGTGATTTATTAAAATCTCATTTCAGGACCGGCTATGGAAAAAAAATAGACGTAGTGTGGGTGGGAGCTTCGGTGTTGATCTGAACAGGAATTTCGAGTATAATTTCGGAGGTAAATTTATGTGTATTTTATTGTTTATCTATGGACAATGTCAATGATTAATGTATGTAGTTTAAATAATCAGAAACAAAACTCAAGATTAATGAATTACATATTATAAATGTCCCGAGTTCCCACCAACATGCTGACCACTTCCATGAATGAGGACTGCTGGACGAAGGGTGTGGTGTATCAGCGCTACCTTGGTAGATTGCCGTCATCAGTGCTGTGACCATACAGACAATTTATATTTATTTTTTATTTACTTTTAATATCCTTCATATGTTATGTTAGTCTGTTAGGTAATTATAATATGAGCTACTAGTAGCCTAAAAGAAATAAATTATTAAATTAAAAAAAAAACTGTAATCATAGATGAGACAATCATAGTGAAATTATAGGATAAGAAGCGTTACATCTTAGTCCTCTGCAACGCATGAATGGTATCAAGGGTACCACATGATAATGTGATGTCCGTAGTGGTGACATGTATGGCGACGATTACCACTTACTATCTATCGATTTTACCGTCAGTGCACATTACATAAAAAAAATTATAAACCCTAAAAAATTTTACAGCATACGATGCCAGCAATGTACCTGCAGATGAAGAGTACTGCGGAAATTCACCTTTCTCAGAACCAGAGACGAAAGCTTTAGCAGATTTTATTAATGACAAAAAGGACAGTCTGAGATTTTACTTCTCTATTCATGCTTACGGACAGAAGATTGTTATACCATATGCTGATAGAATTAAACACGTTGACAACTATAATGAGTTGGTAAGTTAGAAGTCAAACACGAGTCGGATTTGCTCAAATGATTTATTAACGACTTGAGTTTGCAACAGGTGTACATGTATTATATATATAAACCTTCCTCTTGATCACTCTATCTATTAAAAAAACCGCTTCAAAATCCGTTGCGTAGTTTTAAAGATTTAAGCATACATAGGGACGAACAGACAGACAGACTGTGTAATAATAATGATTAATTTATACTAATATTATAAAACTGAAGAGTTTGTTTATTTGAACGCGCTAATCTCAGGAACTACTGGTTCGAATTGAAAAATTATTTTTGTGTTGGATAGTCCATTTGTCGAGGAAGGCTTTAAGTTATATGACATTACGCTAAGATCAATAGGAGCGGAACTGCAATGAAAAATATTGTAAAAAGTCCTACCTTCTGCAATATTTTTCAAATGAAACGCCGACGCATTTGCGTGGGATAGCTAGTTTTTTATATAACTTTTTTTTAAGTAATTAATAATAATAATTATAATCTCAGGACAATTCACACAGCGCCATTTAGACCCAAGTTAAGCTAGCTAAAGCTTGTATTATAGGTACTAGATAACTAATACAAATACATAGATAATTTTTTTTTCGTAAATACACATTATACTTAGAAAACACCCAGACCGATACAAACAATCATACTCATGAATACAAATGCTTGTGCCGTGCGAGGAATCGAACCCGCGACCATCGCACGTAAAGCGGTTGGCTAAACCGCTAGACCACCGAGGTCGTCAAGGATATATTTGGATAATTAGAATAAGAAATCTGACAAGCCACTGAACAGACACCTATGTATATAGATGAACATCACTTTATCATGTAACATTCATAACACATGATATTAGTTAGACATAGGAATATGTACTCCATGAAATATGGCCAGAGCCAGCTTCCGATGCAGCAAAGAATTATTGTACTAATTATACGTACCTATCCGCTAAATGTAAAAACGACAAGTCTTATTCACTCAGTCGATCATAATAAATATTCATGTGCGATTTTAAATTCAAATTAGCGTTTGTTTTCAGGAAAATTACGGGAAACAAGCGATAGTGAAAATGTATAAATTATATGGCACGAAGTACAGCGTTGGAACATTCTACGATACTTTGGGTGACTATATATTGATATTATAATACGAAAGTATATCTGTTGTCTTCTAACTGACAGGCCTCGGTGATCTAGCAGTCTAGCACACCGCTTTACTTCCAATAGTGGGTTCGATTCCTCGCACGATGCAAACATTTGTATTCATGAGTATGCTTATTTGTATCAGTCTGGGTGTTTTCTATGTATATTGTGTATGTATTTATAAAAAAAAACATATCTAAGTATTTATATCAGTTGTCTAATACCCATAACACAAGCTCTACTCACTGTGGGGCTAGATTGCACTGTGTCAATTGACCAGGGTTATTTATTTATTTATTATTCATATCCATCCAACAATACCCACGCAAACGATCCTGTAGAAAGTCTATCTCGACAAATATATATACAAATAAGAATAATTATTCTTTATTCAATAACAGGTCTCAGAATATCTGGTAACAGCGCCAGTTGGGTGAAGAAAACTTTTAATGTCAAGTAAGAACTCATATATTTATGTATATATTCTTATTTAAGTATGTATGTAGTTGGATATATATATTTCAATTTATGAATTTTATTAAAATTGTACCTACTTTCTTTTATTATTTATTTAATGTTATTATTTACTTAAATGCCCACTAATCTCTGTTTGCCCTATGGGCGACTGGGAGAAAATGTCTTATGGTGTTAAGTCCGCCATATGCACCTATTTTTTTTTTAATTTGTGCATTAAGTTTTTATAAATAAATAAATAAATGGTATTTATACCATTTACTTAGAGTTTAAACATCCATCAGTTTATTAACATTATTCTTCTTTTAATAAAATAACGATAAATTAAGTTATAGTTAAAAATTATATTACTGTTAACTATATATGTACCTAGGTGTTATTTGTATATATTTATAGGTTTCTCTAAGCATGGGTAATGTGTATATACAAACGTTTCATCCCCAAAATGACGTAAGACCAAACTACAGGATGAAATTAAAAATATAATAAAAAAAAATTAAATTTATAGCCTATGTGTTATTCTGATGCATAAACTATGTTATTGTAAAGTTTAAAATCCCTTCAGTAGTTTTTGCGTGAAATAGGAACAAACATCCATTCATACTCGCAAACTTTCGCGTTTATAATGTTAATAAGATATAGTTTTTTAATGTTAAAATTATAAAAAACTAAGTAGTTATAGTAAAAATAATTTGTATATATATATATATATAATATAATGTTTTTACGGTTTGTCAAAAATGATTAGGATAGATCCTATGTAAATGTAAATGTCTGCTTGCACGAATTCTATGTAAATACATAGAATTCGTGCAAGCAGCGCCGCGGATTTCAACTAGTCACATAATTGATGGGTTTAACATATTTTGTAACCATATGGAGAAAGCTGAACTAAAAATTAATGTTTCTACTAGGCATCTGTCGACTATAGGGGACAGAGACCATTTTCAATTCCAACTCATCTAATATTTATGAAATCTCTGAGTGCAGTGTTAAATATTTTAAAGGAAAAAACAGCACAAAGAAAGTTAGAAATGTTAGAAATGCAACGATTGAAAATTAAACATTCTCGAAGCCATTTCTAAAGTATAAGACTTATTTAAAGACTTTTAAACCATTCTTTTTACTAGCTTTTTTGTCAAAATCACTGGAAGGCGATGGATGCGAGCAGCGCAGGACCGATCGTCGGGGAGATTTGGGGGAGGCCTTTATTCTGCAGTGGACGTCGACGGGCTGAGATGATGATGATGATGAAATGAACTAATGTGATATGAAATAAATGTGGTGCACTCACCTGCACTAACAGTATACGCTAGCGGGGCATCAGTGCAGAATAATAGGACGAGGACGAAGTCAGGTTAGTCAGCCTATTGTGGTCAATTGACTAGGAATTAATCAGGATGTTTTCCAGGATGGACACGTGGAGGTCAACCTGAGATGACATTGCTAACAATAAGGGTCACAAATTACTAACAATCGTCTTTCCCCTAACAGATTATTTACCAAAATAGTTGCATAAAACACTAAATAGTATGAACTCAAATTAGTCAGTCCATTTTGGTCCAAATCTCCAGGAATTAACGAGGATTGTTTCCAGGGAGGACCGCGCGGAGGTCAACCAGACAAGAATGCAATTGGGGTCACATACAAAATAGTGTACAAAATATAAAACACTATTAAATATTTTTTTTTTATTCTAGGCACGTCTTCACACTTCTACTCCGTGACAATGGATCTTACGGCTATGCCTTGCCTCCTGATCAAATAGTACCAACATGTAAGGAGGGTCTAGTCGGCATGGTTGAATTAATGACAGCACGACCAAAACGCATTAGAATGAACCTTTTCAATTCTGCAACTAGTAACTTCAGCAATACATTCATATTTATTATACTCATTTGTTTCAGAATAAATCATTATTAATGTAATATTGTGTATATTATTTAATGCTAACTTAGATTTATTAATGACATTTATTTATTTTATTTTAATAAATAACTTTTATCATTATCATCATTATATAGTATACAACAAAGTCGCTGTCACTGTCAGGCCGGCCCTATGTATGCTTAAATCTTTAAAACTACGCGACGGATTATGAAGAGGTTTCTTTTAATAGATAGAGTGATTGTAGGGGAAGGTATATATGTATAATATATGTACTCCCGGCGAAGCCAAGGCGAATAGCTAGTATATCGATAACTGAAGAATATACCCACTTAAATAGAATCGATGAATATATATAAACGTAAGAATAGGGATAGGATAATAATATCAATAAATATTAGAAGATAACACACATTATATATACTATATATAAAATATATCCATACATACATATACGAAAATACAAATATTATAAACAATATATACATACATATATAAATACACAAAAGTGCAAGAAAAAAACAACAATGTCATATGCCAAGGAACAAGACACATAGCAAGAAGGAATACAGGTAGATTTAAGTGGAGAGATGAGATTTGACCGAGATGGTAGCAGTTTCGATTAAGGAATCATTAAACACGGTTGGAATTTGACTGAGCTTTTAAAAAGCGTTTCGTTAAACGTATCGCTTTACTTCTGATGGTAGCAGTTTTGATTGAGGAATCATCAAGCATGGTAGAAACATTTGTGTTAAGCATGATTGTTTGTAAGTTGTGTGTACATGCATATTTTGTATGTCTATACAAAAAAATGTATCTAAGAATATATATCAGTTATCTAATACCCACAACAAACTCTGCTTAGCTTGTGACTAGAAGTTATATGAATTGAAGTTGTAAATAAAGAATACTAGTCATCAATTTGTATTTCACTAGTTGTTACCCCTGACAATCTATTTTTACATAAATATAAAACAGTCTAATATCCCACTATGTGATACAATTTACTTTACATGTAAAATAATAAGATATTATCAGCCGTTTATTTACAGAAAGATAACAAACATACAGATAAACGTACACAATTTTTTATTTATGATATTAGTATGGAATTATATGCTTTATCACTATCGATGTTGGTTGAAACTCGTAAAACAAACAGATTATTATTAGTAGATTGGATATCATAGATCTTGAATAGTTATTAATCTTTTATTATTCATCACTTATTCATACAGGATGCTTTGTCTATGATTATAAATCATAGATAAATGTTGTTTACTCAGCTTATTCATTATGTAAATACTATTTTTTCCTGTTTTAGACTATTTTTTATCTAAGTATTTCAACAGCCTATTGTAAATGCTAATCGAATCAAGGGTAGAGTGTATAAAATTTATCCTGTTGTTATAGAACAATATGTTGATTATGTAGAACTATTTAATAATTATAGTTACGATTAATTATAGATTATAGTTACACAATATGTATAATAATGGCATATAATATATATGTTACTTCGTAACTATGTAAGTGTAAAATTAACAACGTTTTTTTGTATTTTTTTTAATTAATTACTAACTACGTGCCCCGGCTTCGCACGGGAGTATTATATATATAAACCTTCCCCTTGAATCACTATTGAAAAAAACTGCTTCAAAATCTGTTGTGTAGTTTTAAAGATTTAAGCATAGGGCCAGACAGCGACAGCGACTTTGTTATATACTATGTAATGATTATTTGATAGGTTAGATATGATTAGAATTTTAAAACAGACAACTACATATACTGTAGGATACCGTATACATATTACCTATATATATATATATATAAAGTCTGATACTCTTTTAAATAAATATAGTTATAATGGAAATAGTATTCCGTTTCGAAATATGCAGGGATTATAACGACAACTCACAATAATGAAATTGCAATAAGAGACATTTCACAATCTGTTATATTCTCAATACATATGACTCTATATTCATTCAAATCGTAATGAATTTAAAAAAAGGTACAAGAAAAGAGTTTTGATACGCAAACATTGAAATTTCGTCAAATTTTGAAGTATGGAATAATGTGAAATCTCTTAGGCTCATGAATTGGCATGTTTTCTAAATCATTAAATAGTATCAACGCAAATTATGTCATTTGTTATATATTTAATAATGATATTATTGCAAACGAAAATGAGTTTAACAAAAAAATATCACAACTATACTCTGTATCGGGCGATACCAGTTATTCAGAAGCATTTGAATTTCTTCAGGAATTTGAGTGACGATTATGATGTGAAATTTTGGAGAAATCCCGGTTTGGTGTATAGACCAGTGGATTTTCTAATGGCTCCTGAAAGGCAGAAGGCATTCTTGAGAGAGGCTAACGATTCTGGTATATATTTGACAACAATAATTCCGGATGTGCAAAGGTACCTATATATTACTAATCTATCGCTTGGTCATTACCAAAGAATGGATGTATATTATCAATAATTTGTTATCGTATTTGAAATGTAATAAACACTGATTCATAGCATCTTCATAATTATCATCCGATCTGGCAGAATAATTTCCTAAAAACATCTTACTTTTAATAATACAGATAAGAACGTCCGACTGATTAAGATCTTTTCAACGATATCAAAAATAAGTTCTAAGATTTACATATACATATATAATGTACTAGCTACCCACATCGGCTTCGCCCGGGTGTACATGTATTATATATATAAACTATCCACTTGAATCACTCTATCTATTTAAAAAAACCGCTTTGTAATCCGTTGCGTAGTTTTAAAGATTTAAGCATATATTGGGACAAACAGAGAGCGACAGCTGTACAGCTGTACCGTGTAATTATATATTGTATATTATATTTGATGTGATACGTGGGGAATAATTCTGATTTGTATGTTTATGTTAATAATAATAATAATAATTTATTTATTTGCTGTTGTGTAGTAATTGGACACAACTTAACTTGAGATGGTCGTGAGTTCGACCCTCGCACAAATCGATTAACACTTAATATATACAGTAATAATAAATAATATAATTATGTTATAATGTATTAATGTAATTGTTAGGTTTTTTAATAAAATTTGCATGCCCACTGTAAAATGGCATATTACAGCGTAGCCTGCTAATGTACAGTACATTAGCAGGCTAGCAGGGTTCAATTGTTATAATAAATGACCTATTTACTTACTGTAAGTTTATTTATTATTATTTACTCACTTAATAATAATAACATGTGATAAAACGAAGTATGCTAGTTACATAAATGATTGCTCGAATACCTAATACAAAATTTCAATCACAAACGTATTTAAAATTTTAACAAAGGTATTTTAATCATTTGTTTACTACTGGTAACATAATATCTGCTTAGCTTGGGCCTAGATGATGTGCGATATATCCTGGAATATTATTATTAACTAGCCGTACCGTGTATCGTCCCCGTGGAATTTAAGTTTTTTTTTCTAAAATAAAAGTAGCCTAAGTTACTCCCAATTACATCAGTTATTTGCCAATAAAAGTCCCGTCAAAATCGACCGAAACATTTCAGAGAATAGCCGGAACAAACAGACAGACAGATAAAAATTGTAAAAAATGTTATATTGGTGTATGTACCATATTTATATTCATATGGTTATTTCAATATTACAAATAGACACATCAATTTTATTTATATGTATAGAGTATAGATTATTACGTACGCTTTTATTAGTATAATAATAATTAACTTGAACACTTTTGAAACTGTTTTTTTTTAACGATAAAAATAATATTAATTATATTTATTATAGGGTATTCGACATGCAAACAGTAAAGGCTTATATTAGAAGAAATATGGATTCATTCGATTGGCGAGGTTTCTATCGGTTAGATGATATTTATAACTGGTTGAAAGACCTAAACAAGATGTATCCGACAGAGATTCAATTGCAAAGCATTGGTCGTACATATGAGAATCGAGATATATTAACAGTGAGAGTAGCCTTAAGAGGAAGCAAAATGAGGTAATTTAATAGTATATTATTGACTAATAAAATATATTAATTTCATTAATTTCTATCAAAAATATAGCTATTTTATTTTGATGCATAAGCTATACTTAATGTAAAGTTGCATCAAAATCCGTTCAGTAGTTTTTGCGTAAAAGAGCAACAAACATCCATATTTTCGCGTTTATAATATTATTAAGATTTAGTTTCTATCTGTTTATACTTACACCAGTTTCTGTGAGTCCCTTTGTCTCAGTAAAACATGCTATAGTTGAATGATGTCAACAGTATCTAATGAACTTAGCCGTAGAATAAATAAATAAACCAAAACAATTCTCACAACGCCATCTAGTCCCACGGTAAGCAGAGCTTGTGTTATGGGTATTAAACAATTGATATAAATACGTATATAATTTTTTTATTGTAAATATACATATACATAATATACACAGAAAACAACCAGACTGATAAACAGACAAATAATCATACTCATGATGATTATATCGTGCGAGGAATCGAACCCGCTACCACCGGATGGAATGCGATTTGCTAAAATAGAGCACCGAGGCTGTCATAGAAAAAAATTGCATTGCATTAGCTATCTGCGAGTGAAAGTCCCGTCAAAATCTATTCTGCCATTTCAGATATTTTCAAAAAGAAACAGACAAATACCTATGTATCTATATAGGCATTAGGTAATTTGTTTTATTAAATTTTTGATGTATGTAAGTACCGTACATACTTTCATATGCATTTACTGAATAGTTATTAATCTGATATTACAAACAGACACTTTAATTTTAATTATTTGTACAGATCAAAAGTAATCTTTGAAAGTGGTATTCACGCAAGAGAATGGATATCGCCTGCTTTTGTTACTTATCTAATTAATGAAATTGTACATTCAAGAGATTCAGACAATGAAGAACTGAAAAACATTGCTTTGACGTATGAGTGGTACTTTATACCTGTGGTGAATCCTGATGGTTACGAATATAGTCATGAAGAGGTTTGTTCTTATTATTGTTATTATGAGGAATGTTTTTTTATTCAATTATGTTATGATGTTTATAGAGAAATATATACATATAGATGTTACGCTTTGTTCAGGGCACAGTGCATATCATGTTACTGTTTAAGAAACTTCTCCGAGGTAGCGTTGTATATTATTTCACAACACTAACATTTTCTCCTCCGATCGATTCCCCGTCCAATTCAAACGGGGATCGAACTTACGACGGGCTGAGCCTAGGTTCGAATACCTGGCGGTGCCCTCAGACTAAAGTCGTATCCGTCAGGTGAGATTTGGCCTTCAGCGACTACATAGGTCCTATCGTCCGGTGAAGCTGTAAAGACTAGCAGCAGCCGACAGTATTAGAGTAGTCCGAAAAAAAAGTAACATTTCATATTTCACCAAAAGTCTTTACTTCTGTATCTTATTGCAATTATATCTTTTATGTTTATACTAGCTGTTCCCGCGACTTCGTCCGCGTGAAATTTAACTTTAAATTTCTATAAATGTTCGTCTTAATTTATTCGTTCCATTAGGTACTGATAGGTTCTAACGAATATAATTACATCCTGGATCATTCCTTATTTTATCCCCATGGTGGTTGAATTTGTCAAAATCCTATTCAAGCGAACGTCTTCATCATAGTAGCTCCAATCATTCATTTCAGTTCAATCAGTCGTAAATCTAAGAAGATTTATACAAAATTTCATCCCCTATTTTATCCCCTTAGGGGTGTAATTTATCAAAATCCTTTCATAGGGGATGCCTACGTCATAGTAGCTTTATGCATGCAAAGTCTTAGCCCGATCGGTTTAAAATTGACATAGTTTAATACAAAATTTCATCCCCTATTTTATCCCCTTGGATTAAATCATTATCCTTTTTTAGCGGATGCCTACGTCATAATATCTACCTGCATGCCAAATTTTAGCCCGTACAGTCCAGTAGTTTGGGCTGTGCGTTGATTGATTACTATGTCAGTCAGTTACCTTAGAGTTATATATATTTAGATACATATTACTTTAATAATATGTTTTTTTGTCAGAGGTACAATAAAGATAATTCATTCATTCATACAAAGGTATCTAATCAGACGATTTATACACATATTGCACTTTTAGTTTTTACTAATTCTACTCAATACACCTAAATACATATTTTGTTATTATCCTATATTATTCCACCACTGTTTTGCCTGTTTTCATTCACGGTTTTATATTTTGTATCATCTCGAGATAAAGGTAATCTGGGTAGGTCTATTTAGATAAGGGTGGTATATATATATTTTATAATTTATTAGGAAATCAATACAGTAATATATGAGTTTATTATATAAACTAGCTTTTGCCCGTGGCTTTGCTCGAGTTAATTTATCCCCTCAGGGGTAGAATTTATCAGAATCCTTTAGGGGATGCCCACATCATAGTAGTTTTATGCAGCCCGACCGGTTTTCATACAAACTTTCATCCCCTATTTTATCCCCTTGGGGGTAGAATTAATCAAAATCCTTTTTTAGAGGATGCCTACGTCATAACATCTACCTGCATAACAAATTTCAGCCCGATCCGTCTAGTGGTTTGGGCTGTGCGTTGATAGATCACTATGTCAGTCAGTCACGTTTGAGTTATATGTATTTAGATTAATAGATATACATTTATTACACTGTGTTAGATATTTTCCAATAAACAAATAATAAGCTTGTTTATGTTTAGGATAGATTGTGGAGAAAAAACCGTCATAACGGACCGAATGGGGTGGATATAAATAGAAATTTTGGTACTGCTTTCGGAAGTAAGTAACACCTCATTTACTAGTTACCCATTCCGGAATCATTCAAAACACAGGTTCTAAACCAAGTTAACCTTTTTAAGGTGTACAATACTCTAGTACATTATTTTGATTTATCTCGTAGGGTTCAGTCAGCGTTTGCGATTTAAGCGCAAAAAAATGTGTTAATTTACGACATCACACTCCTCTTTAAATTTATCAGTGTTTCTCTACAATAGTATGCATTTATTATACACATAAATCTTCCTCTTGAATCACTCTATTTATTAAAAAAAACAGCTTCAAAATCCGTTGCGTAGTTTTAAAGATTTAAGCATACATAGGAACAGACAGCGACAGCTACTCTGTTTTATACTATGTAGTAATGTGACAATGACAATCCCAGCGAACTTGTACTAAATAACAAAAATAAAATAAAACTTAGACTAATGATACCGACTGCAGTAGTAGAGACTAAAGTATCCATGCAGATGACTTTTTTCAAATTGTATTTTCGTTTAATGCAAGATTTGGATTACATACAAATTTCATCCTAAAAGAAGTTGATTTTCTTTTGTGGATCAATTTTTTAAACAGATGCTACTTACTGCATGTATATGTTCATTCTACAGCTGTTGGTGTAAGTTTGGATAAGAAATCCGATATATACTGCGGTCCTGCAGCATTCTCAGAAAAGGAGAGTCGGGCACTTGCAAATTTCATACGCTCGAAGAGTAGGAACTTGGAGTTTTATATTGGATTTCATTCCTATGGCCAATATATGATTATACCATTCGCTCACTTGAAGAATCATATTGGAAATTATGATGAAGTGGTAAAATATTTATGCCTTTTATATAATTTTAATAATGTTGCTTAGAGAGTAGATTAGGAAGAACGATTGTTGAATTTTTTCCCTCTTGTTTTGATTCTAATTTACAGAAAGCAATGGGAGAACAAGCAGCCAAAAGAATATCTCAAAGATACGGTACATCCTATACTGTGGGTACAGCATACGATACTGTAGGTAAGGTTTGGAAATAAAAAGATATATTTTTATTATTCTATTGTGAAACTTTAGGAAAATTTGCACAAAGTTTATAATTTCTTTATTTATTTTTAACAATACAGTATATTGTCGTCGTTCTTTTGTATATAAATGATTTATAAAATTAGTATCTGTACATTTATCGTACTAATATTGCATTCTTATTAATAAGGTAAAAGAATTTATTCGATAAATATTTTTTAATTTTATTATTTTTCGAATTATTCTAGTGGTTATGTATATCTTCACCAAATGATTGAGATGAGTGATTGAGATGATGAAAGAGTGAGATGGCACTTCAAACCCACAGAAGGATCTATGTAACGGCTAAAGTCTAACTCCTGCCTCATGCATACGACTTTGATATGAAGGCGCCGCTGAGGTTCGAATCTCAGCTCAGGCCGTCAGAATTACGGTCGCCATTTTAATTGGACACTGATCATACAAGTCTTTACGGGTTTGCCGAACAATGGCTGGCGAGTGCAGATACTTCAACTCGTGGAAAGACTTATGGAGCGACTGAAGGTCAAAACCTGCCTGACGTTTACGATTTTAGTCTGAGGGTACCACCAGGGTTTCAAACCTCAAACCGTCAGAATTTCGATCGTTGTCTGAATTGGATTGTCCCATAAATTGTACTGTTTTCAGGATATATAACTTCGGGTGTCAGTGGATGTTGGGTTAAAAGAAATTTTGATGTTCCGTGAGTAAAATCAATCAGATTTTATTTAAATAATAATATTTACATAATATATGGGAAAAAGAGCAGAGATTTGAAGGAAAAGTGAATTGAATGTTGAATACTATTATTCCGGCTTTGAATGAAATGAGAATGAGTATATCTATATTTGTAAGAAGCACTAATTAAAGATAACAACTTAGGCTTTGAAGCCGGCTACCGCAAGGGAAATCCAAGTAGCGCCCGTGACTTGTGACACGGGTGTAGGTTTAAAAGGCCCCTTTAGAATGCATTAACACTCACCTTTACTATTTGCAGCTTTCCCCCAGGCCCAACTATAAAAACAGGATAAACCCATTCCTAATACAATTTACTTTAGTATCCAAAACACAACCGGCACGCTCTGCGCTCGTCGACTGAATGCCGCGGCTCACCCAACGAAAGAGGATTATTCAACTACCGACCTCCGTATTTATAGACCGAAGTCAGTGTAGTAGGTCGGTCTATAAATACTAGATGGCACTATTTTAGAATATATGTAATAATCTTTACATTGGTTACTTCATTAGTACCAAAACACAAATTACCTTCTTTTAATATCATTTTAAAATATCTGATTATTTGTACAATATTGATGTGAACTCTAACATATTAAGTCACTAATATAGATGTTCTTACTCCTTAATAACCTTTTCCAACCTTTATACCTCAGATTTTTTTCTATTATTACTAAATACAAAGAATGGTAAAGGTGAATTGAATGGAAAGTGACAAAAAGAATAAAACCAAATGAAACATTAATTAGTTTCAGTAAGAGAAAAAAATACACAACAAAAGTCTGTACTAAATTGTGTGTACCAGTGTAAATAAAAATAATAATAATCTCAGGACAAGTCACACAACGCTATCTAAGCTAAGCTAGCTAAAGCTTGTGTTATGGGTACTAGATAACTGTTACAAATACATAAATACATTTTTTCTTCGTAAATACATACATAATATACATAGAAAATACCCAGACCGATACAATCAATTATATTTATGAATACAAATATTTGTGCCGTGCGAGGAATCAAACCCGCGACCATCGGAAGTAAGGCGGTGTACTAAACCACTAGACCGTCATCGTCAAAGTGTTGTAATGGAAGAATTAAAAGTATTAGTAGCAATATGATAAGATATTCCGCAACGTAATCATAATAGGGATATTATGTCTCATAATATTACACTTTGGGAAAATCATACATTTGATGTACTTTATCTTCAATTTTATTTTTAATCCTTTAGTATGTTTAATGCAGGTACGTGATTACTTTCGAGCTACGTGATAATGGCCAAGAAGGTTTCGCTCTATCTCCTGAGCATATTATACCAACATGTAAAGAGACTATGGATGGCATCATATCCTTACTAATTCCAAGATCGAACAGATTTAACAAAATTATGAAGCATTATTCCCGAGCATCTGAACATAAACTATTGAAGAGTGTCGTTCTGTTATGGAACTTTCTATTATTTATTATTTTGCGTTTTGATTGAATATATTGTGTACAATAAAATCTTTTTCTTTTTCACTAAACCTGAATATGGTCGACCTACATATTAAAGAAAGCTACTGGCTATTTATACCTTTGTTAGGTATTCTATTTATTATTTATATAGACATTTATCCCAGTTTTATTTAACCTATATATTGGTTAACATTTATTTAACCTATATGTTGATTAACATTTAACAACTTATGTTGTTATACTTTCGTCGTAGGTGCTTCTTACAATCTGTTTTACGTGAAACATTAACAAATAGACAGACAGTTCACATGATAATGTCATGCTTTTATTATATGTAACGATAATAATTATGAAGAAGTACAAAATTATAATAGTCTAGTATAAAACACAAGACCCCAAAATCCTAAAATCAGTTAATTCATTAATAAAAACACAATGATTACCGTAAACCCTTATTCTGACGTGTACATACAGGCAGCCGTACCCTAACCGTAACATAAACGCATAAATGATGTTATCAAAGGTGGTAATATGACTAATGATGCGTGTAATCGTTTAGGCGTCACGACAAATCGTCATTTCACGTGATCTGATACCATTTATTTTGGTGCTAGCAGCCAGTATATTTCGAACTGCCACCCTCCCTCAGCAAGATTGAGTTCGGACGATATAAGAGAGGCATTTAACATTCTCACGTGTCATGATATTTTGGACAATATGTTATAGTAGTAACGACATGGACATTGCTAAGGTAGTGAATGAGTGATAGTGAACTTTAATGTTAGATGTAGAGGGTTGATTTCAGTTTGTGTTAATGTTAATTGTAGTCCAGTTTTTAGGGCGTTGTATTATCTTTTATTACGGGAATTAATTGCTTACTCCCGTTTGTTGAACCGCATGAGTCTTAATTTCATTGTTTTTTTATGATGGTGCCTACCTACATATATAACAAATTATAAAGGACGAGAAATCTGTAAATACAATTTTTTTTCCTATAAATTAGAGAAATGGGTAAATTTTAATAACTTGTTTTGGAATTCTAACATGTATATGTCTCTTTGTAGTAAGGAGTCGAATTGTAATGGCAATTAATAATATAAACGAAGTATATTGATAAATATAGTAAAAGTAAAAAGGTACATATAAATTGTTTGTGTTATACAGGCAAAACTAACAGAAATGGATAGTTAATGTATTTCATGAAAATGTATTTTTTTATAATAAAATTTATTTTCTTAATTATTTAAGAAAAGTAACGTTTCAGTTGTTAGTTTTTCCTTAGATATTTTACTGGATGTTGCTTATAATATGCATATTGCATATCCTCCATCATATATACTAGCTCGCTAGCTTTTTTTTATTTATAATAAATTTTACAAAACTCAAAATATTAAAATCTCGAGTTAAGCTAAGTAGTTTAAATCTGACCAACTGCAATGTGTGTCAACTTATTCATTTTTGACTGACTCCGATGAAATACTGATTTTAAACAAAAAGATAATCCTAGACGAGATAGAGGCTTATAAATTTTTATTATATAGATACCTTCTTCCATGTTGGAGTCAAATGACAGTTAACAATGGGTATATTTGAATCCAACTCTGACTGCACCATCTGAGATCACAGTCGTGAAAGTATATATATATATTATGTAACAAGATTTTACAAGCACCACATCGTCTCGTTAGCATTAACAGCCACCGCTTGAGAATAAGCGAAATTTAAAGATACAGCACAATTCTTGCCAACTTCCGAGTGCCCCTTCAAAATCCCAGTTGCTTTTGTCCGCTGGAAGCGCTGGAATACTTACATTATTAGTAGTTGGTTATTGCTTTCTTTATTAACTCGAAATTTTTTAAAATATTTTTAATAGATTAAATTCAATATTTTTAAAATAGAATAAACATATGTAATCTTTATTAAAATAAATTTAAGTTTTAGCATTTTTGATTAGTCACATTTTTTTATTGAATTGAATATAATGTATGCATTTTCAGCATAAGAAGATTGACCCAGAACAGATGTCTGTTCTATTTTATACAACTGATAGATATTGGATATTTTGATCACAAATTTATCTTCATTTTGAAATTACATCCCAATGAAATTTTACGTAGATTTCAAAGATAATTCAACACTAATTTTATCGACATTGCGAGAAAAAGTTACCATTATATTTTCATGAGCCATATTTTTTTTCTTTATTTATTTAATTCAGGCTACATGGCCCATATTATAAATATGTTATAAACTAATATATATAAGTCAGTCTATAGACTAACATAATATATGACATATTTAATGTGACTAGACTTTTAAATACACAATGAACTGCTTAAATCGGCCGTTGTTTCTTGGGAGTGGTCTCTGGCTTTCAGCCAAGTCTGGATTAATTAATTAGGACACCGGCACACTTCCACCTTCTTACAAACCTTAAGTAGGTTAATTTTTAAGTGCATTAGGAGGATCTTTCTATGTGCTTGTTTTGGTTCGTCTTTTTTAGTTTACGAAGAAAGTTTTCGAAAAATCTACCTTTAAATAATATACCTTACTACGTACGTTAAAAATCACTCAGACCAATACAAACAGCAACTAACTTGTGAATACAAATACAGGAATCGAACCAACATTGAACACGTTTAAACATTAGTATTACATTTCTTACATGTAATTTGAATGACAAACAAATTGACGGCCCAACTGATGGAAACAGTTTCCGGCTTTATACATGATTTTCATCTATGTATGTACATATCAAGGCCGTGACACTCTCTCCGATCGGTCCGCCTTCCAATTCAAACGGGGATCGAAACTAGAACTGACCCCAGGTTAGAACCCCTAGCTGTGTCCTCAGACTAAAGTCATATCTGTCAGGTGAAGTTGGCCTTCAGCCGCTCCATAAGTCCTTCCGCGGGTTTAGAGTCTCTGTTTGGAGATCTGAACCGGACCTCTAACGTCCGCTGAAGCTGTAAAGGCCAGCTGCAACCAGCACCATTAGAGTAGTCCGAAAAAGACCAACACATGATCATGTGATACTCCTGTCAGATTTCGTATCCTGCAATTGCACTGCCTTATCTCAACTCTTCAACCGATACACAACTTATAAAGCAAACTGCTTGGAGACTTATATAGCTGATACTGAGATACTCAATAGAAAGTCTATGTCGGTAGATACATATACATAATATAAGTGAATAATATAATTTTCATTGAGTAAAGTAAATTAAGTAAAAAGTTATCTGTGCAGGCAAATAAAAAAGTTTTGTCGTTTATTCAATTAAAACTTTTTAACTGTTCGAAATAGCTAATTAATACTTTGAACAAAATTAGGACAATTTTATTTGTTAATGGCACAGCAACAGTGTGATTATAATTTCATTTGAATACAACATTCAATATATAAACAGTAAATAAATATGTGATAAATAAACAGTCGATGATTATAGGTCTATCATCACCTATTTAGTCATCATCTATTTAATTGCTTTTGTGTATTAATTGTTTTGCTGTGACATGCGACTACATCTGTACAAATTTTCATCGCCTATTATCACCACACTACCAAACGTATATACCAACTATATAAAAGACTACAATTAACAAAAATTCCCTATAAAAAAAGTTTTAATTCGAAATAGAGCGACATGGGAAATACGGTAGAAATTTATTACAATTAGGGAAATAATATGTGGATGTGTGAGGTCAGGTCAGGTTTTTTTTTCGGACTACTCTAATGCTGGGAGCGGCTGAAGGCCAACTCCTGCCTGCCGGATACGACTTTAGTCTGAGGGCACCACTAGGGGTTCGAACCTAGGCTCAGGCCGTTGTAATATGGATCCCCATTTGAATTGGACGTGGGATCGATCTGAGGGGGATCAGGTCAGATGCCAGTGATCAATCTTCGCGATTTGTTGTTTTCGTTGACGTTTAAATGAATGAATAGTAAAATATCAATAAATATATACCTTCGCGTATATAATTTATAGCGTGGATTCTAAATCGAAGCATTGATCTAATACAAAATGTGTCTTTACATGAGATCGTTTCAATGTTTCGGTTTTGGCGGCCATCCAAACATTACATGTTACGCTATCCATTTGTTGTTCTACTTGTTGGGGATTTGCTGGATTTATTGGTTTTTAGACAATAGCAGATAATTGTTTAAACAGTGATTTGTTTTGATCGATCAATCAGATATTACGAAAATTAATTTATAACTATAATTATAATTACTAATATACAAATTAACAGAAAAAATTGTAAAAATTGATCTAATTAATTGTAATATCAACAGTAATCTCAGGACAATTTACACAGCGCCATCTAGACCCAAGTTAAGCAAGCTAGAGTTTGTATTACGGGTACTAGACAACTGATACAAATACGTAGATATATTTTTTTTATAAACACATATTATACATAGAAAACATAAAACATACAGACTCATACAAAGAATCATACTCAAGAATACAAATGTTTGTACCATATGAGGAATCGTACCCGCGACCACCAATAGAATAGCGGTGCGCTAAAACCGAGGTCATCTAAATAATAATATATTTTTATATGTAAATATAATAAATGATTAATAAATTCAAATGTAGTCTCAGTGAAAGCGGATTTAGATTTCTACAAATCTAAGAATTGCCGAAACAATTGCATGTGATCCCATTCATTATGGCGGTGCGCATTAGTGACTGCAACCAGCGGCGTAGACGACGTGGCCTGATTTATCGGACCACCTCCTGCCCTTAACGACACATGGTGATGTACGACCATTTGGTACTGGCCCAAGTATAGAGAAATAGCGGAAGCGATAGCGGATACTGATTACATTATATCCTTTTGACAGAAATACAATAGCATATGCAGGGGTTAGTATAGTCTTATTAATTGAATTTAAAAATGAATCTGTATTTTTTGTTCTGTATTGTTTTTTTTTTCATTTGAAAAGTTTATTGACAGTTATTCTCAGCTCGAAAGCACTCTAATCTAACGGTACATTTAACGTTTCAAAACAGTCTGTAATATAACATTAATAATATTTTGATTATATTTGATTTATCTTTTGTCTATAACATTTTTTTCAATATTCATGTTTCTGAATTTTCTCATCAATCTTAATTACAAACCAACTTTCTAATACAGTGAATCAGTAAATAGTTAGAGATATTTGATATATATTGTTCTTCTAACAGTATATTATTGAAGCGTCATATATAAACAGAAATAAATGAAATTAAAATTACACACAATATCTATTTATCAACACTTGAACTTTCATTAAAATCTATTTAGTCATGAAAAGAAATCAAACAGAAAGACAAACAAACAAATTTTAACTTTCATATATAAATTGATATAATGATCAAACGTAACAGTTTATAACTTAGACCATAGCAAAAAACGGCAAACGCCGACTGCAAAGAACAAAGAGAATTATTTGAGGATGAAGTCAACCATGTTATTGTGGCAATGAGACACGTGTCTGATTAATGGGAATTGTAATTTACACTTACATCTGTTTGTTCAGTTTTGTTGTGATCATGCTCATTATAATTTACTATTGTGTGTTTTAATGTCAAATATCGTTTGTTCTATTTTCTATTGACATGACAAAGTCATCAATTCGATTGTGTTGTGGAAGTTTTCAATATGCGTGGATTTTTAGTTTTCCCAACAGAAAATAGTTGTGTGGATTTTTAGTACTTTCAACATATAACTCATGGTGTGATATTGACTGTCAAACACAGGTTTACATTTTTTTTTATAAATGACTATGTATAGCTGCACTTTTCTGCTTACAGTATACGCTGGTAGCTCACCGGTGGAGGATAAAAGAACGAGCATGAAGTCATGGGAAATAATATGTAGATGTGTGGTCAGGTCAGGTTTTTTTTTCGGACTACTCTAATGCTGGGAGCCGCTGAAGGCCAACTGCTGCCTGACGGATACGACTTTAGCCTGAGGGCACTACTAGGGGTTCGAACCTCGGCTCAGGCCGTTAGGCCAAGCTAGGTAGCCTCGTCCGCGATGATTTTTGGGGAGACCGCGTGCAGGTCTTTTTTCTACTACGATGTTACGAAACAGGCATACTAATTGATGGTATGCTATGATATATTTCTAGTAATTAGGTTACGGGGCTACTTCTTTCTCCCTCTATAGCTATACATAAAAAATTTTAATTGTAATGGAGGTGAAAAAAAAATCGATAAGTGTTAACTTTCTTTGCAAGAGGCACCGAAATAGCTATATCTGTTTTTTTTTACAATGCGTCAGTTTCAATTTACGATAAACATAATCCAGATTCGATCAGTCTCTTCAATAATATGTGAATGGATTTTATACATTCTCATTTGAAATATTCATTACATTAATGTTCGCTTCTACTAGTACCTACCATCATATAGGTTCAATACTGCTGCATTGAAATAAAAATACAATATATTGTACGTTGGATTTTCCTTCAATTTTTACGAAACAGCAGTGTGGGAGTTGTATTCGGGCTGTAGTTTTGATCACATTTGTCATAACTGTATGTAGTGGAACATATATAAGACGATCTCGGTGGTCCAGTGGTCTAGTACACCGCTTTACGACCGATGGTCGCGGGTTCGATTCCTCGCACGGCACAAACATTTGTATTCATGAGTATGATTGTTTGTATCGGTCTGGGTGTTTTCTATATATAATATGTATGTATTTACAAAAAAAAAAAAAATCTATGTATTTGTATCAGGTATCTAGTACCCATAACACAAGCTTTAGCTAGCTTAACTTGGGTCTAGATGGCGCTGTGTGAATTGTCCTAAGATTATTATTATTATATGCAGTTCTTTCTTATTAGAATATATATAGTAAACAAGCTGTCAGTCCATCTGACCGTAAGTGGTAATTATCGCCTATATACAAGTACGGGATCAAGGATGTTATCACGTTACCACTCATACGTTGTCATTCCGCAGGACTAAGATGACATGCCTCTTATCCTCTCTCCGTAATTTCCCTGCTTTATCTTACCATCCAACCGAAATACAGTTCTAAAGGAAGCTTTATTATTACTAAGTTTGATCTCACTCTCACTTACAGCGCAATCCCACCTGATGTAAAGTGAAGATGCGGTCTAAGCTATTACACGCAAGCTCGAATAGTGTTTATTCCCTAGTAGTACCCAATATTATAATTTCCATTATTGCCTTCCGGCTGGAATAGGTGTGACCCTTTTTACGAAGTCTAGCTTATTAAAGAGGTTGGTAAAAAATAAAAATTCAATTTAGTCAACTCGAATGAAACTTGGAGTTTGTTATCTCTCATAAATATTGAGAACTATGGACGCTTTCTTGGGGAAAGAAAATTTTAATAAAATCTTTCCTCCTACCTTATTCTCAGAAGCCGGTTATTTGATTAAATACTTACAGATCGCTAGTTTTTAATATATTCCACAAAAAAATCTGATAGGCATGAAAGTAGATGTATTTGTATATTGTTAGAAAGTACATAACATTGAAAATAAAAAATGAGCTGTTTGTCCTTTACCTACAATTTTAATACTATATTTTTCAATGTTTATTTTTTCTAAGGATGAATATCGATACATACGCTACGCTAACGATTACATCATATACAATTTTTGACATTTATATTTTTTGTTTAATTCTACAGTTGTGTCAGATATATGTATTACCTATTCAAAGGATTCAGGAGTAATTTATTGAACGTAAAAAACATTCAATCATTCTGCTGTTTCCAAAAGACATTCAGCTGTTTCCAGCCGGATTGACTTCCAACAATCCGGATTTTAGGACGACCTGAGTTTATAGTCATCCTAATTCCCACTAAATTAAACAAAAAATATAAAAGTCAAAAATTGTATATGAAAACATGGTCTGTCGCCAACAGCTAGCAATGGCAGCAACAAACGTTTATAACTTATCTTCATAGGCCATATTCTCAATCCACGAGGACTGATTTGACAGATATACCAAAACCACAAAATTTTTTAGAGATTAATTGCGTATACGACTTCCACGCGGTTCCTGCTGGAAACCATCGCGCTTAAATCCCAGTGATTTTAGGATATTTTAAAATAAGATTTAGTTTTTATTTATTGAGTTTATAGTCATCCTAATTCCCACTAAATTAAACAAAAAATATAAAAGTCAAAAATTGTATATGAAAACATGGTCTGTCGCCAACAGCTAGCAATGGCAGCAACAAACGTTTATAACTTATCTTCATAGGCCATATTCTCAATCCACGAGGACTTACTAATAAACAAATCTGGAAAATACGCTTCTGAATTCGGATGGTTCCTCCTTTCTGGCCGGACGAATTTCCTCTGAGTTTTATTATCTCCCCACCTTCCACTGAAAAATATGATAAATTAAAAACAGAGCTTATCAAACGTCTAAGCGCCTCACGTGAAAAACAAGTTTATAATGCGCATACAAACGGTGATAGCCGCTCAACCCACAGCGTACTAAACAAAACCACAAAATCACTGCAGTACAAATTTAGCTTGAAATGTTTCGGTGCATTAATTGCGTATACGAATAACATTAGCTTGGATTTAGACATTGAATGCTGCGGTGCGCAATAATTATGGGATTTAAATAGCGAATTTAGTTCTGATGGTCTGCAACACAGACGAGCGACTAATTGTCGCCGCGTGTTAAGTGGCAACCGTCGCCTCTGTACATCAACAGCAGCACCGGCATCACGTAGTGGTAAACTAAACGTAGTATATATATTTTAAAATAAGATTTAGTTTTTATTTATTCTTTCAAACGGTGTATATGATTTTTTAGACTCTGTTCATCATACGATAATACAATAATTTAAGTTATAAGTTACATATTACTGGTTTTAGTTATAGGTACTGTAATATCGATATTGTAACTATTATAAGTGTCTAACTGTAATATTCTAAAAAAACACCTATTACCTAAGACTTCGTCGGTGCTAATGCAACGACAGAACGCTTAATTAAAAAAGACTGCAGAGAGTGGACACGTAACTTGTCAACGATCTAAGATAACTAGGCATGTATCATCCTGGTGGAAAATGACAACCATTATCTATACACTAAAACAGAACCATATTTTATTTAAATATATATAAATATAATCGGTCTTCACTGAATACATTAAAACAGAACCACGGTATAATTCCTAAGAACTACATTGTCGTACCTACAATTTAATTTTACCATATCTTTCCCTTCACAACAAACACAGCAGACAAAACAAGCTGATTCATACCATATTCATCAGATAGTATACGATGTGTCTAGTAATAACAGGTCAGTCAAGAAAATCGCGCGTCTGCAACGCTCTCTAGCCGCAGAGTGAAAAGTAAACTGTCTGTCGCGATGGGAGTCGCAAGACAAACGACGTCGCGACCAAAGCACCATTAATCACAATTAGCGATGCCCACGCCGGTCGTCCGTGTGCAACGCAACGAATGACATGGAAAAAATCGTGATAATGACTCTGTATTACATGTATGTGCTTTTAAATATAAAGTGTGTTTAGGTTTTTGTGAAACTCCATATAAATGAATTACTGAATTGATGTTTTCTTACATTTTTAGTTAATGCATATTACTGCTAAATAGAAACTTTTTTATGTATCTGGAATAGCAAATAAGCTGATGGACTGCACGATAATGGCCGCCTGATCAGTAACATCAATAGCAACATGGTCTTCATAGTGAGCTGTGATGCCAGAGATGCCAACGCATGAGGGCACTTCTGACGTCACAGCGTCCTCGTTCCATTCAGTTCAGTCAGCGTTCTGGTGACTGCGTAATACTGTAGACTCTGTAGAATTTCTGGAAATCGTGAATCCTGTAAATTCACTTCCATACCTGACCTTTCAATTAAAACACCGATCACAGATTATAAAGCAAGTTGCTTGGCGGCTAGTACAAATATGAACAAGCAAACGATTTCGTACAAAGTCCACCTAGGTAGGTACGTATTATACAATATACTACTAAAAATATCATAGTTGTATAGTATATATAGTTTTATATATTTCATGACCGTACTGAAATTGAAAGTTTTGGTTTCATTAACACACACATATAAAGCAGGCGCATGAAACTAGTTTAATATAAAATGCCTACCCATAAAATAGGTCAAAATTTCATTTTGGCTGATCATAAATTTGTTAATGTGCTTTGATAAAGCCTCCGCTGGTTAGCGGCCTCAATCACAATTTGTTCGGCACATTTACAAGATTGATTGCCACTAGGTAATTAGCCGGGCTGCAGAGAGGCCACTTTGCAGTTCATTTTTAACTGTTGACATTTTGACAGGTGAGGTTCGGTGGTATTTTATTTTGCGACGCAAATTAACGCTGCGCTACGCTTTTTGGACGTTCGACGGTTAAAATCAGGGATGAGTGTAAACGAGTTTTTGTGCATTTTATTTTATAAATATAATATGTAACACATTCATGGTTGTTATACCAAATGAGATAGACAGGGGTTAATATAGTGGTGGATGCAACTCTTGGCATTCCCATATTTTGCACAATACAATGAATCCAATATAACCCGGGGCCGACCTACCTCCGTCTCTGGGAGTAATTTGGTTTCTAATCGGTTAATTTGCAAAGGTCAAGTAAATACAAGATCCTTGGCAGCCTGATCAGTGTACTTAGTTCACATAGGTACATATATTATTCTGGCGTACTCATATACTAAAATGAGTACTCCAGAATATATTTTTAATGCTAAAAAAACAAGTTCTGTAAAGAGAAACCAATTTAAACAAATAGAAGCTTGCTTTGCTATAAAAGTGTCACATTAAATCAGTTAATGCGTTATAGAATGAGTGGACTGTATATGCGAGATGAATGAAACAACGAATAAAAATTGTAAACACGTGTAATGTAAGAACGAATATTCTCATTGTTTCAATGTTACGTGAAAGAGTGAGAATATTCTTACATGTGTTTACCATTTTTTAATAATATACATGTATATGACAATTATAAAACTGTTAAAGAAGACATTAAAACCAATGTGCAAAATATTTACGTCTAAACGTAAACAAGCATAATTGTAATGATTTTATTTTGTTTCTAGATTTTGTTCATTTTATTTAAACTTGTGTAAGGTTTTACTACACCATATATCTACATAAAAAAATTGACAAACTTATCATAGATTAGATGACTGACTGTATAAATACACTACAATAAATGTCTAAATAGACATTTCATAGTTCGTTATCGCTGTCCTTCATATATATTTTTTGATAATTGCCGTCGATAATAGATATATACAAAATTTACATTGCTATCATAGTCATATACAATCACCTTCATGACAAGTGCGGGTAAATTTAATTGGTAAACAAAATGTTACTAAAATTATTAATACTAAGTGCAGTACTTTTGGTAGGGGCAGAGAAAGTAGACTATAGTAATTATGGTATGTACAATATTGTACCACAGAATACTAATGATGTAGAATATCTTAGAGAATTATACAAAAAACCAGATGGATTGAGATTTTGGTCTGAACCGTCACAAGTTGGAGGTGAAGTTGTTGTCATTGTGCCACCAGATGTGAGGAGTAACTTTGAAGATTCTCTCTCAAGGAAGGGCATTGTATTTGAGATGACATCCAACAATGTACAAGAGTAAGCATTTTTTTACATTTTTAGTATTTGTTTTCTAAATATATATAGCTCAAAGGTGACTGGCTGACATAGTGATCTATCAACGCACAGCCCAGACCACTGGACGGATCGGGTTGAAATTTGGCATGCAGGTAGATGTTATGACGTAGGCATCCGCTAAGAAAGAATTTAGATTAATTCTACCCCCAAGGGGATAAAATAGGGGATGAAAGTTTGTATGAAACTTTGTCAATTTTAAACCGATCGGGCTGAGACTTTGCATGCATAAAGCTACTATGACGTAGGCATCCCCTAAGAAAGGATTTTGATTTGAAATTAACGCGAGCGAAGTCGCGGGCAAAAGCTAGCAATATATAATATTTTTCATTTCGACGATATGGTTTACTGTTTTTATATAATTCGAATAGCAAACAAGTTAACCGGCTATCTGATAGTAAGTGGTAACCGTTTGATAAAGAAGCACTATTTGTCATTCCAGAGGAAAATTCATACCTCCATACACTATATTTCTCAACCTTTAAACACAGATTACAAAGCAAGGTGTTTAGCTGCTAAAATAGGTGAGACAGAGGTACCCACGCCGATGGTACACAAAATATAGCTCAGTATATATTCATAATAAATCTGTTTGAATTGGTTTAGTAAGTACAACCTTCTATAAGCATATAAGAAAAGAACTATATTTCATTCAATTTTAAATGGGAAACTCATTATTTGTGTGTTAAAGTTTCATATAAAAACGACTGTAGGAATTAGGATTTAATTTAAATATGAGTCAACATAGCCTAAAGTAACATGAAACAAAATAATATAATAGTTAATTTTGTGCTTAAATGCGATGCTTAGAAATCAATTAATTGAAGCATAGAGTTTCCTATATTATTATCAGGAAAAGTACCAACATCATTTTACAAATGAACAACCGTACGAAGTCAAAACTATGTGTGAGATATAATATAAAGATAATTATGACCTATCTGTTTGTCTATTGATAGCTATGCATTATCACAATGACACTATCTAATTTGTACTTCTGCTTTATAGGATTGTACTAGAAAATAATGGAAATCATATTTATTGCAAATACACTTAATATAATCAATTTTGCAGTCATAGAATATTTTTTTGATTATCGTTCATTCGGAAAGCACAGCCATCACCAGAAGAACAAGCAATAAATTTGTTTATTCTTCTTGTGATATTATACAGAATAGAATAGAAAATCCTTTATTCAAATAAACCCAATTTAAGTACTTTTGAATAGTCATAACAATTTTTTTATTCTACCGCTTATTCGGAAAGCTATTTCATCGCAAGAAGAACGAGGAAGGAACTTATGTGTTGCTCTTTTAAATAATCCTTGTAAGTTTACATTTTTCAAGTCAAAAAATAGGAATACAAACTACCAACTAGCACTAATTTATTAGACTCAAATATAAATAATACAATAAGATTAATTCAGTCGTAGTGATAAGAACAGACCAGTACCTATAAGCAGCAGTCGTTCACGTGTATGACGAATGAGCCAGCCATCACTGCGCTCGACCATGTTTTAGGAAGCCCAACCACATATACATATATAACTTCTATATATAACCTTTCCACTATATATACAAATTAATTATATATACATATCGCATCACTTCTATTAAAAAAACCGCTTCAAAATATATATACATATTACAGTATATGTAATGATGTACTAAATATCGTCTATAATAATTTTCAGAATAATAAACGCAGAAGTACCTAAAAGAAAGCGGCGCAACATAAATGATGGTGAAATATATTTTGACGCATGTCTAACAGTGAATCAAATCAACCAGTATTTTAGTTACTTAAGTCGGAATAATAGCGCAGTTGCCAACATGTTTACCATTGGAAAAAGTTTTGAAGGTATTTATAAATATATTCACGCCACGTACCAGGTAGTATAGGCAGAGAGAAATAAATTTTTTGTAGAAGATATTCCATCTGGTGCTGAGTGACAACCGTTACCTATATCAAATAGACATGAAATATTTATTCTTATATTTAAGTAGTTTTGATGTTTCCATATTTATTTATTGAATCTAAAACTTATTCGATAAGCTATCTCATCACAAAAATAATTAATAAGACACTTGCTCTTTTGAAAAATTATTTGTAATAAATGAGTATTGTAATAAAAAGTTGTGTTATGGGTACTAGATAATTGATACAAATAGATATATATTTTTTTCGTAAAAACATACATATTATATATAGCAAACATCCAGGCCGATACAAACAATCATACACATGAATAGAAATATTTGTACTGTAAAAGGAATCTAACCCGCGACTATCGGTAAGGCGGTATGCGAACCACTACACTATTGAAGCCATCCAGGTCGTTACTGGAATGAATATATTATTTTCAGGTAGAGATATCAACGGCATTAGAATATCTAGAGGTTCCCCAACTCGTACGTTTGTGCTGACTGGTGGAGAAATTGGCGCCGACTGCTTATCACCAACGATTCTGACATATATCGTAAAGGAATTATTCGAAGCTGAAGATCCTGAGGCTCGTGCTGCAACAGAACAGTTCGAATGGCATATCATACCTGTAATCAACCCTGATGGATTCGATTACTCGCAAACTGTTGTAAGTACCTTCATAGAATAATAATGTTATATTTGTTATATACACACATCTTTCATAATAATAAAATAAATATTGAGTATTGAGTAAGTTATATACACACCTATAATAATAAACCTGGACAATTAAAACATCGCCATCTAGTCCCACGGTAAGCAGAACTTGTGTTATGAGTGCTCAACAACTGATATAAATACTTAGATTTTTTTTTTTATAAGTACATAGAAAACACCCAGATCGATACAAACAATCATACTCATGAATAGAACGTTTGTACCGTGCGAGGAATCGAACCCGCGACCAACGGAAGTAAAGCGGTATGCTAAACGTTAGACCACCGAGACCGTCTATTTAAGAGGGTCGAGGTCTATGGTGTGGTATTAATGGAGATTAGCGGCTCCATTGCTAGTAATGTGCTCAGTGAAATCGAACTCCACTCCACGTATACTAAGGAAACCATTGCGGTTAATTCCTGGTTAAATGATCACTAGTTGTCTGGCATGACTTCATCTTCATCCTTCACTATTGCCCCGAGGCAGGACCTTTAGGGCACTTGGATCACCAATTTATAATCAGCCACAGCAAAAAACCCTTCATCCGTTTAGTTGTGAAGTACAAATAGAATGTAGGAAGTCTGGCCTCAAACAAAAGGGCTCGATACTGCTTATGAGATCGGAATCATCGACAGTTCTCTAAGTGAGTCAAAAGGAACAGCTCATTGTGACTAATTGACAATTGAGTGACGACACGTTTTATTTTTTATTTCACATTACAAGGAATATTAATTCTCCCAACAATCCTAATCGAAAATAGGTCGTGACAAAAGGAATATAAACCTAAAAAAAGGTTTGTTTTATATATTTAAGGAAAACTTTAAAACACAATTAATAATATTTTTTCTATTAAAAACTAATTTAAAAAATGTTAAATTACATTTTATTAAACATTCTTTTGTTCATTTATTGTTATAGGATAGACTATGGCTAAAGAACAGGAGACGAGACAATATGGTACCAGACGGTGTGGATCTCACCAAGAATTGGAACTCGAATTGGGGAAGTTAGTATTTTATTATTATTTACACCACTACATAGTGTAAAACAAAGTCGCTGTCGCTGTCAGTCCGTCTCTATTTATGCTTAAATCTTAAAAACTACACAACAGATTTTTAATAGATAGAGTGGTTCAAGAGGAAGGTTTATATATATAATACATGTACACCCGTACGAAGCCGGGGCGAGTAGCGAGTAGTTTATAGGGAACTAATCACCTCTGATCAGGTGATTAGTCTGACAGACAAACTGTTTTTTTTATAATGGAATGTAATTTAATTTCCTTATTTTGGATACTTTCCATAGCTATTTACCGTGACCATATTACATATGATTTCCCGATATATCGATGGCGGGCCTGTCGATACGAGTACAATTTCATTTTTTTTTAACAATCTTTATTTTCAGTTAGTGGTGGTAGCTTTGACGCTACACACGAGAACTACATTGGGATTGGACCATTTTCGGAAATAGAGACAAGACTCGTATCCAACTACATTCTGAATTTAGCTCAAAACATGTCTGGATTGCTATCATTTAGAACATTTGGACAGAGGTTATTATTGCCATTTGGGGATAATTATAACCAAATGGTAAGACAGCATTTTTTTTATAGAATAATAAACGCGAGAGTTTGTAAATATGGATAGATAGATATTTATTAGAGATATTTGTGACTCTTTCACGCAAAAACTACTGAACGGATTTTGATGACACTTTACAGTAATATAGCTATATCAGAATAACACATAGCCTATAAATTTCATGTGGGTGAAACCACGGGCACAGCTAGTAATTTATAAAGAACAAGTTGTACCCGCGTCTTCATCCGCGTAAAATATCCTTCACAAAAAAGTGAAAAAGTATTTAGTAATCTAACCCAATAAAAATGTTTCAATAATGAAAATTTCCATTCAGAATTCTATACAACTCAAATAAAAGCCTAAAAAACATGTTTCAAGTTTCTAGCTTTGAAGTGACGATACTTCCATACAATTTTTCATCTCTCTTTCATTATAATTCTTTTTCTTCATGTATACATAAATCAACAGCCTTAAAAATAAGATACAGACATATAGCTTTAAAAATGACGATACTTCCATGCAACGCTTCAACTCCCCTTTTAAGCCTTAGAACCCATGTTTCTTCATTTATATTCAATTAATAGCCAAAAACATAATTCAAGCTTCTACCTTTAAAAATGATGATATTTCTACACAACCTTACATTTCCTCTTTCAACCTTTATAACCCTTTTTCGCATTAAAAAGTAACCTGTGTCTCTATGATTAAAGTAACCTATGATTCTCGACGTTTTTACAAGAATTTTGGAGATGGATCCAATGACCGATAAGTGGATACTTGTAACAGTGTCGAAATATCGGTACTCACAAAAATACTACAACAATTATGGTAAATATCCCAAATACTTTAAACAACACTGAATAAAGTTTATATCATGATATAAAATTGAAATTACGAAACTGAAACTGAAAATCAGCTCTGTAAACTATGTTTCCAGCATTATGCTGAATTGTGGTCCACATTGACGCTATTTTTTTATTTAAATTACAAATTTTCCAGATAGTAATTGGAAGGAGATCGCTGGGTTCACTGTCAGTGAGATATAACACTCAATATTTGGCTGGGTTATCGACTGATTTTGCCAGTACGTATTTTTTATGCTTATGTCCGTGTAAATAATAATAGGTTGGTTTAGATATTATTCTAAGGAAGGTATTACATATGAGTGTGGATGATTATAAGGGCAGAGGAAGCCCGAAAAAGAGATGAATAGACTGTATGAAAGATGACATGGTTAGAAAGGGAGTAAATAACAAGGAGACTGCGAACAGGGGTGAATGTAAAAGAAAAACATGTTACGCCGACCCCAAATAAATGGGATAAGGAAGAAGCAGATAATGATGACCTATTTATAGCGCACATATAATATTTCCAAAAAGAAAACTTTACATAAATGTGCTAAACAAAAGGCGGTCTAAAGCAATATGTTATAGACAGCAATACCTCTTTTTAGAGCTGTAATAAGCTGACGGTCTACTCATTGACAAATGGCATTAGTCGCTTATGAAAAGCACCACCGTAATCATGTCATGTGATGACTATGGTATTGTCCATGCATTGCGGAAGACTACGGTGTCATGTCCCCATGCTCTGTAATTACTAATTATAAAAGTTTTTTTTATACTTATCAATCAGCGCACAGCTCGTCCGTTTCGTTCGCGGGCTGCTCGTATAATGCCTTTTTTGTCCGAGTCACTGTTCATTGGCCGCCATCTTTTAACCCACTACTCTCGTTAATCAAAAAAACACGTGTGTGTTTCAAAAGATATATATACGTACAAACTACTTTACTATCGACAGGTTTATTCTCATATCCAATCTTTTCAAGTACAGTGCGGTTTCAGTCAGCTAAGTAGAACTTGTACTAGGATCACTGTTGTATCACACTATAAATATTTTTTTTTTTTTGTACATACGTTGTATTAGTCCTATGCAGATTTTTTTATGGTTGATAATGGTCTCACCTGCTCTAACGGTTTACGCTGGTGAATGATATAATGAGTATGAGCATCGTTTTGAATTCAACAGGAATTTATCACGACAGGAACTATGTGGAGGTATAGTGTTTTTTTTTTCGGACTACTCTAATGCTAGCAATGGGGTCATCAGCTCACTTTACTAACAATTCCTTTCCCCCAGTGTTATTTTGTTGCCTAGAGTTATTATTTCAACTACATATATTTTATCACTTTTATCCTTTGCAGACAGTTTTACTGGAAATATTGGAGGTTGGGTGAAAGATAATTTTAAAGCCCCAATAGTGGCAACATACGCTCTAAGGAATACTCACGTCCTACAGGCTAACCTAATAACACCAGCATGTGAAGAAACCTATGACTCTGTAATGGCCATACTCCGAGAAGCAAGATTTATTAACGTGATCTAGAATGTTCTGGAATTACTATATATTTTTTAGTACTAGTGCAACGTCGTACATGTAAACATTTGAAGATTATACCTACTGACGATGATCAGACCACAAAGCGAAACAAAACTTTTGTACAAACCCATTTATTAATTTAATTAATAAATTAATTAACAATTACACATGGCGTGTTTACATTTAATAAGTTAAAATACTAATTTAACCTTTTGGCGGGTATTTTTCAAAGACTTCATCAGCTGTTTACCCACATTGAATAACATATTCTGTTCCTAAGTCTTCCAGAGTGTTTACTTGAAACCTTAATACACAAACATACAAACAGACATATATACACATACATATATGTTAAGAAAATATACAGAATAATAATCGTACCTTCGTGACACTGTTGCGTGAAACGGAACATGTTACCCTGATAATCATCAAGTACTTCCAATTTGTTAATTACAGAAGAAGAAATAAACATAAAAAAAGATGAAATCTTTCTCTTTTATAGTATTAGTGTAGAAAAATTTATCATTTTCATTAATAAATTTCGTTGAGATAATCTATTTTATGGTTTTTATTGTTCTATGATATGTACCTTATGTAGCTGTAAAGATTTCGTTTCATTGACGTATACTTTGTTCGAAGTTGTTTAAGTGAATACCTCAGTCTCACCTAACCTTACCTTAGATGCCAAGAAGATTGCTTAGTTATGGCTGAATGGTGAGATATTGTAGTGAAATAACGTTATAAAAGTCATAATATCTAAATCGTATCAAATGGCAACTGATCGTAGGATGAAATGAAGAATCGCTCGTTTATTTTGGTACTTGATTCAAACTAAAAACTATTACATAATATCATAATAATTGACCTCATTGTACCATGGTAAACAAATATACCAACCACGCAATAAAAATAAATATTATAACTAATTAACGTAAAATAACTAATTAAAATGAGGTAAAGTGGGACCTAGAGAGCAGTTAAATCTAAGTATTATATATACTTATATTATATACACTCTTGACTACATTTTAGTATAATAAATAATTATATAATTTAATGAAATTCTATAGTAATTATGATAAAAACTATGCATGTATAGAAATCAGTTATCGATAGTTATAGTACTGACGTAGTGATCTATCAACTCACAGTCCAAACCACTGGACGGATCGGGCTGAAATTTGGCATGCAGGTAGATGTTATGACGCAGGCATCCGCTAAGGAAGGATTTTGATTAATTCTACCCCCAAAGGGATAAAATAGAGGATGAAAATTTGTTTGAAACTTTGTCAATTTTAAACTGATCGGGCTGAGACTTTGCATGCATAAAGTTACTATGACGAAGGCATCCTCTAAGAAAGGATTTTGATAAATTCCACCCCTAAGGAGCTAAATTAACGCGAGCGAAGCCGCGGGCAAAAGCTAGTCTCTCTATAATCTTAAAAGATCTTGACCTGTTTAGAACCGCAGTGGATTCTATCTAGAACGTGTATGGAAAGCTGTATTGGCAGGCTTCTACCAGATTCTTCAAGTCTATGGTGAATAGATATCTTCTGGGTAAGCGCGCTACATCCTTCGTCTTGCTATCATTTACCATCAGATGAGGTAAGACTAAGCGCAATCCCATTATTAATAAATAAAAAAAAATAATTTGGCTGGGCAGTGAAAGTGAGTGTTAATATACGTCGGCAAAGGGACACTTAAACCTACACCCGTGAACTGCTCGGAGTTTTCCTCTCTGCAACACGATGAACCTGGATTCCATGGATTGGTACAAGTACGGGACTTGTTAGCAATCCATGGAATGCTAAGAAGTTCGTCTCGCTCTCTCAAGATACTTTGTCAGGCCACATTTCAGATTTATTTATATTTATCATTTTAGAATTTGATTAGTTATTTAAGATCCTACTGAAGCGATGAGATGATGATGATATGAAGATGACGTAAGCGATGAAATTATCTGAAACTGAAATTGAATTCATCAACAGAAACAACCATAGAAATAGTTCCTTTTTATAGAAAAAAATAATAAAGAAGATAAAAATATTTATTGTTCCAATAAAACTCGCCTATATTACCGATTAAGTAGTATATTATTATTTGAATATGAACTTATCATTAAACGAAATACTTATTATTATATGATAAGGCATAGATTAATTATTTATTATCACCAAGGTTAATATACGAAACATGTAAATTTAAATTAAACTATTATTTACGCACTTACCGTTTTATTTATCGCCCATTATGCATAGGTGCTTATATGGGCCTCATAAATAAGGTCAGAGTCACTCAGAGAGCGATGGAGAGGGCTATGCTTAGAGTTTTTCTGCGTGATTGTAACAGCAATGAGGAGATCCGCAGAAGAACCAGAGTGACCGACGTAACCCGAAGAATTGCGAACCTGAAGTGGCAATGGGCAGGGCACATAGCTCGTAGAACAGATGGCCGTTGGGACAGTAAAGACCTGGAGTGGCGACCGCGGACCGGAAGACACAGCGTGGGAAGACATCCGACAAGGTGGATCGACGCGACGATCTGGTCAAGATCGCTGTAAAGAGTGGGATGCGAGCAACGTACGACCGATCGGCGTCGTACGGCGATTTTTGAGGGAGGCCTTTGTTCAGCAGTGGATGTCTTCCTGGCTGAAATGATTATTATGCATAGGACATTATTTATTAAACCAGATCGAAGTATTAAAGTTCATTTCAGTTAATGGGAGTTTGTTATGCAAAAAAATTTCGCATAAATTTTATCATGATGAAGAAAAAATTTGTTTGTTGGAAATGACAAATTCTAAACTCAAATATATATATCATATTAAATTTATTAAGATACCTTAGTTTATATACATAGTATACTTCGATTAAGGAAAGTTGTTTCATTTAATACTATTAATTTGAATAAAAAATAAGAAAAAAAAATATACATGTAGGACATTTAGGGCACTTAATCGTATCGTATCATCGTATCATTATTCAATTTTACAGTAGCATCGGAATGTGTACATTAAATATTTTTGTATGACTATTATATATGTATATTATGCTACATATTATATTATTAATAAATTAATTAACAATAGTAGGTGCAGCATTTTTATTACCCTTCATACCCAAAACAATAAATAAATATACTGTTTTCTAAGATTTCTTTAGCCTATGTGTTGACTTTGTAGTGTTTTTAATCCGTAGTGTAAATAAATATTGTCTATATAAATTATAAAGGTAATATGTACATATTTGGTATAGGGCTCACAATGTCAACAAAACCAATGAAACAATGTAAGACGTTTTTAGTATCTTTCTGAATATACAATTCTAATTACAAGGTTTTCTATTTACAAGGTCAGATAAAGATTTTAAAATAAAATTCCAAGAGACCCATACGTAAAACATACTCTTTGTAAATTCCATTCTAATATCTCCAAAAACATGTAATGTAACAATAATCAGTTATTTTGATACAACTATCCCTATTCCACAAATTGTCTCGATTATTTAAGGGTTGATTCTAAAAAATCTCATTGGGATATCTAATTTGATTTTGGAATTAATCTGCCTATAAACTCGTTAAATACTAAAGTTGTATCATTTATAATTTAAGAGCAACGCTCTTGTCGGTGGAGCTCTTGCCACTTTCCACGATCTTCCATCATCGGGCGGTGCGGCTAAGGCAATTTGTTCACTGGTGAGGTAATGGAGTGATTGGTTTTAGGGTACAATGGGACTAACATGTACTTAGATGGTACAAAAGTCCCTAAATTTAAAAAGAAATAAAAAAAATCTTCCTTCATACTCTTTAAACCTTAACGACTCCAATTCTGTCTTTAATTTGTTTGATGTACCTGCACCTTGGTCTTCCTCTCCCCCTCTTTCCTTCTATAATAAATATTTAAGTATTTACTATATAATAACATGTTACAAACAAACAAACACAAGACGATAAAAAAAAAACTTTATCGATTATAATAATTACTTATCAGATTAACGTTATAAGTTATGTTTGATAACAGTTAACGATAATGAATACCACATAATTGGCACTCTGATTATTAAAATTCCAAACGTACAGAAGCATTATCATGTTAAAATATATTACTCTGTTTATATTTTTAATTCTATCTTCTTTCACATTATGCCAGAAAGTAAGATATGATGATTATAGTTTATTTAAAATCTTGCCGAAAAATCCATCTGATTTCAAAGTGTTAGAAGAACTTCAGCAAAATGACCTGCGGTACGATTTCTGGACCAGTCCCAGAGCGGCTGTTGATTTTGTCTCAGTCATGGCAGGTCCGAAGGAAAAGGACGAGTTAAAGAATTTTCTGAGTAGCCACGGGATAAATTATGAAATACCAGTATCAAATATTCAAGAGTAAGTGTTTTTTTCTGTTTTTAGTCAATTCAATTTTCTTTTTCTGTGTACGTTAAATGTGTTAGTATGAAATCATATCGTATCCAAAATATGTTAAAAAAAAGCTAAATAATCCATGCTGCCAGTAACACTATATAATAGTAACATCACGTATAAAATGTTATTAATTTTGTAATAATATTAATTATATCAGGACAATTCACACAGCGCCATCTAGTCCCAAACTAAGCAGAGCTTGTGTTATTACTAGGTAACTGATAGATAGATAGAAACCACCTAGACCTATACGATTATATGGGTTTGGATGTTTTCTATGTACAGTCTATGTAATATTATATGTATTTACCAAAAAAATATATCAATTATTTTTCTAGTAACCATAACACAAGCTTTAGCTAGCTTAACTTGGGTCTAGATGGCGCTGTGTGAATTGTCCTGAGATTATTATTATCATAATATCATTTTATCACAACGTGGTTTTCAACGTTACGCAGAATACGTCCATACCACCTAAATCCATATTCCTTAAGTTTTAGGTATCACTCCGAAACTACTCCTTACATGCTCGTTTCAATGACATTAAATATTTTACAGGGCAATAGACAAGGAATCAGTTAAGAACTACACAGGAAGAAGTTCTAGTACAATGTCATGGAACTCCTATTATGGACTTACTGATATTTACGTGTGGATAGATGACTTGGCGTCTTTGTATCCAAACATAGTATCTGTCATCATAGGAGGAGAGACATACGAAGGTCGAGATATTAAAGGTTTAAGAATCTCTCACGGTTCTGGTAGAAAAGGTATATTTATTGAAAGTGGTATACATGCGAGGGAATGGATTACAGTGGCGACCACATGTTATATCATTAACCAGTTATTGACGAGTAACGACACTGAAATTCAACAAATTGCTCGTGATTACGATTGGTATATTTTCCCAGTGACCAACCCTGATGGATACTTACATACGTTCACTAGGGTATGTAATATTGCTATCTATAAATTAACTTTGTATATAATCTTTATTCTATTTGTAACCTGGAAACAAAGTAAGCACCAACCACATCTACTTTAGTCAGAACAGCGCCGGTGGTACTCCAATAATAATATTAATATCTCAGGACAATTCACACAGCGCCATCTAGTCCCAAGCTAAGCAGAGCTTGTGGTACTAAATAACTGATATAAATGCATGGATACATTTTTTTTTGTAAATAAATACATATTATACATAGTTATACATATATGTTTGTACCGTGCAAGGAATCGAACCCGCGACCAAATAATAGTAAAGCGGTGTGCTAAACCACTAGACTATCGAGGCTATCATATACTACATATATACAGATATAGCAGTCTGTTAATGACAACCAAACTTGTATTCACGTGTATATATATACATATACCTAGATATATATAAAAACTATATTAAAATTTCTCTAAATAAGTTTAGTCGCAAAATTACAAACATCTTTTAGATCTCACTTGGACTTTTAAAATATTTCAAAACCAACAAATTAGCCAAATCGGTTCAGTTGATATAGAAATTTAATGAGACGAAAAACTTTTATCGAGAACTATATATGTTTAATATTCTGAATATTTGAAATTCATCACGTCCTTATAAGTCTATACTTATATGTAATAAATCTATACATAAGAGAGAAATAAAAAAATCAAACTTTCTCTACATAATAATATTGAAGGCAATAGTATAAAAATCAATATGAAGCATTATTAGGAGGCCAGTGTCGAAAAGGAAATTATTGAATGACTTATTAATTATTTTTCATAAATTATATATATATATATATATATTGTTATTCTGTAGTAAGCGTTAAAATAATGCGGTATATAGGGAGGTTTAAATTCAGAATTTTTACCGTGATATACATATACTGACCGTTTGGTTTCCGAATGTGATAGTAGAATAAAAATATTTCTATTACATTCTTTATTTTTCTAAAAAGAAAATCTATGTCATTGTTTATGCCAAATCCTAAACCTTCTGTCCCAGGAGTTCTTCCAAAAACTTTTCTTATTAGATACTTATGAAACTGATGTCAAAGTTTCTAGTTTCTAGGTCGAATTTCATGTATAAATAAATATATCACACATCCTAGAACGTTTGATTTGCGTATATGCATTTTCATATGGAATTTATATTATTTAAAGAAATTAGTACACGTAGACTATTTTTTTTTAATCTTTATTAATTTAGGAACATTTTTGGTACGTCAGTCCCATTGTATCTTTATCCTTAAAATAAACAAATACACACTTAATTAACCCACAAAATAAAATAAAAAAACAGGAAAACTAAAGTCCACTTAAAATCTACTCCTAATAATCATACAGCAACCTCGCGGCCTCAGAACTCCGTTCCTCCCTCCGCAACGGCCAAGGGCTGCGGTCGTGGGGGCGGCTGCTTCCCCGTCGACATCGCAGACCTGAGAAGGTGCGCGCATGTACCCTCGCTACTTCTCCTGAAGAAGTGTATTGACCAGCCTATTGAAATGGGTCCTCACCTTTGGAGCTGCGGATGAATGCTCGCGCACACCCGTAGCTCCGGCAATAAGCGGTAGCGGTACACCTTGGGAATTTAGCCGGTAGGAGTCCGGCAGTACCCCTGAAGCGGGCGGGTCTCCATGACGGATTTCCCCAAGAGAAATAAGGACAGTGTGCAACATACCCGCATCATTTCCACAAAGTTGTAATTTGTAAATAATTTTTCAGTCTTGACACATTCGACTATTATTTTTACTATTAATTAAGATTAGGATAATATGTATTTATTGTTGATTGCCTTTTTATCTAATAAAAAACAATTCACAATGAAATATGCTCATTTTTCAGGATAGAATGTGGCGTAAGAATAGACGTCCGATTAATGCTAACGCATATGGTGTGGATTTAAATAGAAATTGGAATAATAATTGGCTAAGTGAGTGTTTAATTATTTATATTTATTTATTTTTTTACACACAAAATTGTACACATTACGGGCTTAATGCTTGGCGGTATTCTCTACCAGTCAACCGTCGCGTTAATCATAAGGCAAGGTGTAATTTTTATCTAGTATTATTTCATTTCTAGGCAAATCAACTATATAAGTTTAGTCTTTATGAAAAGATGAACTAAAGTATGTACGAGTATACACACCGATATATATATAGGTATACCGATACAAACAATCATACTCATGAATACAAAGGTTTGCACCGTGCGAGGAATCGAACCCTCGACCATTGGAAGTAAAGCGGTGTGATAGACCGCTACACCACCGTCGAAAAGAATAGAATGAATAAGATTGTTAATGTAACATTTTTCTATATCAAATAATATATACAAAAATCTTTTTTTTTCATTCACAGTGCACGGGGCCAGTTTAAATCCAAGCACACAAACGTACGCTGGACCCGGACCGTTCTCAGAGGTCGAATCCAGAACTTTATCCACATATATTGAAGAGTTGGGCAACCGCATCGAACTCTATCTCTCCTTCCATTCATTCAGTCAATTGTTGCTGATCCCATTTGGTAACACGACGGAACCACTGGCGAACTACAATGACGCGGTAAGATTTATCCTGTACTAGATAATAAGAATAATATCTTAGGACAATTCACACAGCGCAATCTAGTCACAGAAGCTGAGCTTGTATTATGGGTAATAGACAACTGGGATTTTTTGTAAATTCTAAAATAATATGTACAGATAGCTAACGTTAGGGCCGATGGTTTCGCCAGTCTCTCTCTCCACTCAATTCTTAAGATCCGCCGAGCATGGGATTTCCAGTCCGCAATCTAGTGGACAGCAAATGTGTCGCTCAACAATATTGACACGTGGGCCTTCGTCATAAAGTCCCACAGAGGAGATCCATGACAAACAAGGACATGATGATGAGAATTACGGGGCTCGGATATGGGGACGCCCCGTCATGGTTACCCTGCTCAGGGAAGTCATGACGCAGTAAGGGTAACCATGACGGGGATATAGGGATCAAACCTTAGTTGTCTCTTTATTATTTCTGGTTTTTATCTTTCTTTACATTTTTCTTTCATAAACCGTACTATTTTAGGTAAACATCGGTAGGAGAGCTATGGGGGCGTTATCAGCTAGATATGGAACAATGTATACTACAGGAAATATAGCTGAAGCTATTTGTAAGTATATTTTATTTTGTACAAAATTTTAGTTTTTACACAATTATGGGTCCAAATGAAATCGAAATTAAATACATAATTTAAAGGAAAATTAATAAGAAAAGAAGAAATATCACTCTGTTTAATAATAAAAGTAACATATAGATAGAGACACTTCAGTATTTATAACCTACTAGCTACCCACCACGGATTCGCACATGTACACCCATGTATTTTATATATTAACCTTCCTCTTGAATCACCTTATCTGTTAAGTAAACCTCTTCAAAATCCGTTGCGTAGTTTTAAAGATTAAGCATATATAAGGACGGACAGACAGCGACCACAACTTTGTTTTATACTATGTAATGCTTCAACAAAGTAATACTTGAATATCATGAGTGTTTGATAGAGTTTCATTTTTAGTTGTGAAATGGAATGTTACTTATCAATGTAGATAGATACAGTATCATATGGTACAAAATTTATCGCAATTAATCATTGATGACGTCATCCTTAGTTTGTATAAGTGGATAACTATAGTATTATTATCAGAATGTGTATCTAAAATGATAATAATTACATAGCATGGTACAATACTAGTTGTATTTCATCGACTTCGCCTGTAAATTACAAGTATTTAACTTAAAGGGAAATTATTTGTAGCAATTTTCAGTAGTATTGGTTACACATTATTTTAAATTCATAATTAAAATTAACAGATATCTTCTTAAGCGGATACTGAATTTTTTTACATTATAAAAATAACCAATGAGTCACTCAGGAAAATAAACAGATGTATTATATTTTTTGAACTGATGGTAACTGGTAAGATATATATATCTTCTATACACACTAAGAGTACCACTGACATCACGTTATCATGTGACACCCGTGATAATATTCACTAGAGTTGCCAGATTTTTTTTCAGCCTATAAAGGGCAAACCCTTAAATAGGCCTTACCCGGCTCAGACGACATATCGAATAGGCTAGTCAAAAAAAAAAAAGTCTGCCCTCCCAACTTTTAGTATTACTCGTCGCCATCTTTAACGCGGCGCTGTCCAACGCCATATTTCCAGACAGCTGGAAAGGAGCCGTGGTCATTTGAATCCCCAAGCACGGCAAAAATAAATCAGATTCGTCCCGTTATCGTCCTATCAGCCTCCTCAAGGCTTTAGGCGAGCTGTACGACCAACTCCTCCTCGCCCGCCTAAAGGAGTTTATATACTCCAAAGGCCTGCTCATCAATGAGCAGTTTGGCTACCGAGCCAAACACTCATGTGTCCATCAAGTGTACCGCATCATGGAGCACATTCACAAAAACATCCTGTACTTCGCCACCAAGTCCACCAAAGGCGGTACAGGCGTTCTATTTTTCGATGTGGCCTAAGACCTTCGATAAAGTCTGGCACAACGGCTTGATTTACAAGTTTCATCAGTTAGGTGTCCCCGACAGGCTAGTACTCATTGTACGAGACTTCCTGTCGAATCGCTCTTATCGCTCCATACCGGCGCCCCCGGGCGCCTCTCTGATCGATCCCCCGTCCAATTCAAACGGGGATCGAAATTACGACGGCCTGAGCCGAGGTTCGAAACCCTAGTGGTGCCCTCAAACTAAAGTCGTATCCATCAGGCAGGAGTTGGCCTTCAGCCGCTCCATAAGTCCTTCCGCGGGTTTGGAGTGCCATCTGCACTCGCCCTCTAACGACCGGTGAAGCCGTAAAGGCCAGCTGCGGCCAACAGCATTAAAGTAGTGCGACAAAAAAAATAGGCAAAAAATACGGGAATTTAGTTTTATTACCCAGAACAAATTGTCTAGTGTAGATCGATCGATTTAATAATAAAAAAACGGAGCATGATTCGAATACGGGGTAGAGTCAGTCCCGCCGGGACATTTTATACCAAGCCTAAAATACGGGACGTCCCGGGAAATACGGGATACACCTACTCACACCTTGCCATTCCGGAAGATTAAAATGTCATGTCACTTATCCTGTTATTTCACTGCCTAATCTCACCTTATGACCGAAACACACGGCGCACGTTGAGCGCGCACGGCTGAGACTGAGATACCCACGCAGACAACTTCCATCACAGTCTACCTAAACATATACCATTAATATAATATATTTGTTATATTTTATTTAATCTTATTGTTTATTTAATATTTGAAGTCTAATGAATAATATTATTTAATTTGAGTCAAAATAATAGAATAGAATAACATTTATTACACTAGATATCACAATACAGCAATTACGATGCTGACAGCAGCATATAAATTATTATATCAAAACAAATAGAAATGAGTCAATGCATTAAATTAGAGATAAAATCATCAGGTACGTTAAAAAAGAATGATAGAAAAACAAATACTAAATTAAAATGCATATCTTATCCACCACTGTAGAGCATCGTCACCGCGTCACTGTGTACTGATGTGTGTAAGGGTGGGTCCCTTTCAGCTAATTGGTAGTTTGTATTCACATATTTCAACTTAAAAATGTAAAGTTACAACTTATTTAAAAGAGCAACACGCAAGTTTCTTTCTCGTTCTTCTTATTATGAGACAGCTTTCCGAATATGCGGTACGTTAAAAAATAGTATGATTGTACAAAATGCTTAAGTTTTATGTTTATTTGAATATAGGATTTTCTATTCTATTCTATTTTTTGCAGACTTGGCCACAGGTGGTAGTGTCGACTGGGTGAAGGAAGTGATAAAGGTACCTCTAGTATACTGTTACGAATTTCGGGACAAAGGACAGTATGGGTTCAATTTGCCAGCAGATCAGATCTTGCCAAATAGCGAGGAAACCATGGATTCAATAGTAGAACTCATATTCCAAGCTAGAAGATTTGGATATTTGGTTTGAAGTACGCTTCTTTATTGGTGGTATCATATGTTGTAATAAACTAAATAATAAAAAATTATTAAAAAAATATTATTTCAGAGATTTTCTTTACTTCCGACTAAATACACTTTAGATATATTGACATGACATGACAACCTCGGTGGTCTATTGGTGTAGCACACCGCTTTACTTCCGATGGTCGCGGGTTCGAATCCTCGCACGGCGCAAACATTTGTTCACGAGTATGGTTATTTGTTGGTGGTGTTTTCTATATACATTATGTATTTATTTACAAATATAAGTATTTATATCAATGATCTAGCACCCATAACACAAGGTATGCTTACAGTGAGACTAGATAGTGGTATGTTAATTGTCCAGGATTGACCCTTGATGTTTCAGGCTCTATAGGCTATGGTAACCATATATCATCGGATGGACATGGTATAAAAAATGCTACTTAATGTTAATACACACTAACATAATATATTAGTCTTTGAATTAGAAGCTTAACGTTCTTGAAATTTAATTTTTTTTTTTACCACCATAGGTATAATTTAATAGAACAACCATTTAATTATTAGAAAAGTCCGTAATCACACTAAGAAATCTCTTCACATTCACGTGTACAAGAGCATGATAGTAAAGGACGAAGTAAATAAGGAGCTACTTTCGCGATTAGAACAGAGAGGTTCCATTGACCGAGTATTGTAGGACATGTGAAGATTTAGCCGCCGGCCGCTACGAGGGCGGTCACTGGATGTAACGAGCATATGCAGGATGAAGCACGAACCTACTAATAAAATAATTAAATAGTTAACAATTCTCACATTATCAAAACTGGCAGAGTTTGTACTACTATTATGTAAAGTTTGATACGAAATTGATTATGAAAGATAAATGAGACGGCCTCGGTGGACTAGTAGTTTAGCATACCGCTTTACTTCCGATGGTCGCAGTTGAATTCCTCGCACCGTGTAAACATTTGTATTCATGAGTATGATTGCTTGTATCGGTTTGGGTGTCTTCTATGTATGTTTAAAAAAAAGTATTTCAATATTTATGTCAGTTGTTTAGTAGCCATAACACAAGCTCTGCTTGTAGTGACACTATATGGCGATGTGTTAATTGTCCAAGGTTATTTAATAGGTTAGGATGAGAGAACCATTTAAATACTTATTTATATACTGATTTAAATTTTTAGCGGTCATTATTTATACGTATAATTAGTAATAATCACGAGATCTTACCACGTTTTACTTTTATTGAGTTCCTGATATTTCGGTAGTATTTCAACCGCTATGATCACTGTTAAACCCGGTAAATAAAATATTTTTTATCGGTCATATCAAATAGAATAAGTTCCATAAAACTTAATAAATACCTAAATAACCTTAGTCAATAGACAGAGCACCATTTGTAATAGTTTTTACTTTTTTAAGTCCCTGTGACTTAAAACCTTGTGTATGTGTCATTTAATGCAAATAAAAGTTTTATCTATCTATATATGGTAAAGTGTAAATTTCTTCATTTTTTTCTTCGATAAAGCTTTTCAGTGACATGGTAATTTTTGAGTAACCGGGTATAAATGAAATAGCAAGTATTTATGTGAATGTAATACGAAATGGCTAAGTATTGCATAAGACCGTCCAGCGAACCATTGGCGGTAGTTATCGCGATCAAGCAGCTCTTTGAAGCGCACGCCCGGAGCAACTGGGAACTACGCGCGAATTCCTTCGCACGGAATCTGCTGTACCTACTATGTTTGCAGTATTTTACCATTCCCTAACATATCTTTATATTAATTACTTAGCATTTTTTTGAGGTTATGCTTTTTTATATACTCCTTTAAATGGCCACGAAATGTAACGGAATTATAGAAAGTGGTAACAATTACCAAACATTTCAAAATTATACTTCACTAGCGATCCATTCCGGCTTCGCACGCATGCATTAGAGATCTTTGAAATTCTCGGCTTATGCTATACTATATTCGCATGTATTATATATATAAACCTTCCTATTAAATTCACTTTATTAAAATCTGTTGCGTAATTTAAGACATGCGAACAGACAGCTGCGAAGGCTATGTTTTATAATATATAAAGATGATTTTTTTTAGTTATTAATAGGTCTGTTTAAATCATATTCTCCAAACATCAAAAAATAACAAATTTTCGCACCAAAAACTCTTTTTATCTAATTTTTATCTACCAAACAGTTTCTTTCTAGGTATATTTTGTTTACTAATTATATTTATCATGTATTTTATCTTGTAATGATCCTATCCTATCGACCTATGATCGAAACATAGCTTACAAAGCAAGCTGCTTGGCGACTGAAATAGGTGACACTTCTGTACCCACGCAGACGACTTCTGTCTACCTCTGGTTAGAACTACATTATCTTATCTGTGTACTTTCTTTTCTACAAAATAACTTGCGGCTCCTCTGATTGTAAGTGATTACCGTTGCCTATGACCATCTGCGATATTAGGAAATTGCAAGTGCATTGATCGCCATATAAGAATTTCATTGTTTTCTCTCTCTCTCTTTCTTTTCTCTCTCTTCTCTCTTTTCTTGAAATTACTCCACCGCTAGCAGTAGATATACCAAGCGAAGTTGAGTACCTTCCCTGGAAATAATCGTGATAAGTTTCTAGTGAATTTGTCACGATGGGCTAACTAACTGATCTGACTTGATGCTTATCCTATAATCCTTCACTGGTGTCCCGCCAGCATAAACTGTTAGTGCAGGCGGGTTCCCCATTTCGTAATCATGTAATAAAAAAATATCGTATCGGATCCGAAATACCATTGCTTCTTGGTAGATAAAAATTAGATAAAGGAAGGAATACAAATTAATAATAATATAATGTAATAAAAAAAACTCAGGACAATTCACACAGCGCCATCTAGTCCCAAATTAAGCCACCTAAAGCTTGTCTTATGGGCTATTACCCATAACACAAGCTTTAGTAAATATATAAATATTTTTTTCGTAAATACATACATATTACATCTAGAAAACACCCAGAACGACACAAACAATAATAGTTACGAATACAAATTTTTGCGCCGTGCGAGGAATCGAACCCGCGATCATTCGGAAGTGAGGCGGTGTACTAAACCGCTAGACTACCGAGGCCTTCTGAATAAATAGTGTGAATGTAGGTATAACGTTTTGATTGTCAATTATTTGTGGATTGTACTGTTAACATAGCAGTTTCATAGCACTCAGCGGTAATGGATTTGCTGGTTATTAATTATTTTCACTGCTGCGTGGGTTCGTACGTATTTCACGAATTTTTCATGTGTGAAATTCAAACGGTCGGTGTTTTAGAGTGAACTCAATGGTTATAGATATTAGGATTATTGTTGTACGCGATGCGATATGACCACGGCATTACTACTTGCGTAGAATGCAGTATGTGTGAAAGATTTTTTTTTATTAAGACATTTTCTTGTTGTCACAGAAAAATATAAAGAAATAAAGATATACAACTGTTAGGTACATATATTAATTTATATGAAAACTAAGCATATTACTAAACAACTTGTTTTGACGTTACAATAATTATTTAAGGCTACTAAAATCCTTCTTGTTTCTTGTTCTTCTAAAATTAAAAGTTATGTTCTTTTTAAAATTGAAAAGCAGCTAGAACAAACAGATATACAGACAAAAAAAAATAAGGACGTATATACTTTCTTATGTATTTAATGAAAATTTGTTCATTTCAAAGTCTTATTGTAACAGACTTAATTTTATTTGTTTATATAGATATAAAGTAAGAGCTCCGCCGATAAGAGCGTGGCTCTTAAATTATGAATGGATGAATATAATACAGTTTTCTTTATAAACACTAGGTACATAATATGACTTGGAGAAAATTTAAGTGATTTTTTTAATATTTAACTGAAATGGTAAACAAGCTTACAGCCAAGTAGTAATAGTCGGCTCTAATCGAATTATAACACGTCATTACGTAGGTTCAGTTAGGTAGAAGTTAGCCTTCAGCCCCTCCATAAGTCCTTACACGTGTTTGGACCATCTGCACTCGCCCCCTATCGTCCGGTGAAGCTGTTAAGGCCAGCTGCGGCCAACAGCGTTAGAGTAGTCCAAATAAAAATACGTGGCTCTGGTACATGCGATGCTATTCCGAAGGCTTCAGCCCCTCTATAAGACCTTCTGCGTCTGCGCTCACCCCCTATCTTCCGTTGAAACTCTAAAGGCCAGCTGCGGACAACAGCATTAAAGTAATCCGAAAAAAAAATACGTTGTTGCAATTCAGGAAGACTTCAATGGACCCCATACTCCTTATTTAAATATGCGTCGTAACTTTCTATTCTCGAATGTGGATTTGGTTCGAAAACAAATCGAAAGTTAGTGGTACCGACCAATGCATATCGACGTGCACATGGCCATTTCCCATTCTATATTCTGTGGTTTCCGATAAATTTGTTCTCGTGTATACTCTACATATTTCATTGTTTGTATATTCATATCGGTAACAAAAAAACGAAAAATTTAAAGGTAAGTTACGGTTTTATATTACTTACTGTTCTATTATAAATAATATACGACCTTTGTGGTCTAGCGATTTAACATATCGATTTGGATTTAGTACTTTGTTTTAAAACCAAAATACTAAATTATAAAATTTGAAGAAACAAGTAACTACGCTTACAAAGCAAGCTAAATTAACTGATGTAGACTTTCTAAAAGTCATATGAATACCAGTCTAACTGAGCACAATTTTGTGGGTGCTTTGAAGGAAAGCTGGCGTGATGATATGGTGATATTTTAAATAAAATCCAAAATTTGTTCACAGCACTGTATTGTCTCCGATGTAGCGGTGAGAAGAAAGAAAATGTTGCCATATTACATAACAACTCCCGCCTGACGAATACGAGTCTGAGGGCACCGTTAGAGGCTCGAACAGTCCGAATGGTGTATTCAGGTAGACTTCCACGCAGTTGCTACTGAAAACCAACGTCATAAATATCTAGTGAATTTTTCATAATGTGTTAATTGACCTGACGTCATTCTTATCCTATCATCGTCCACTGGTGCCCCGCCAGTGTATATCGTTAGCACAGCCGGGTGCACGATTCCATTATCATCCATAAAAGAAATACTGTAGTATTCTGTTCGCCTTAATATATTTCAGATCAACGTTCATAAAATTGTAAATGGACTTCACTTCATTTAATTTCGTCTAATTTTAATTGTTACGTATAAAAATAAATTGTTTATTTCTTTAAATGTCCTTAATAATCTAAAAAAAAACCAAACACAAGACGATATATATCGAAGAGCGGGATGTACACAGTCATTTCTATGCTTACTAGATTATCCCAATACTATGGGTCGGCAACGCGCAAGTGATACCCCTGGTGTTTCAGGCGTTCATAGGCTACGGTAACCATTTACCATCAGATGGGCCGTATGCTTGATTGCCACCATAGTAGTATAAAAAAAATATATTCTTGTAACCGAATTGTTTTTTAAAGAAATAAAAAAATAAAAATTAACGTATCTTATTAATTATTAATATTATAAACGAGAGTTTTTGTTATTCTTTCACGCAAAAACTACTGAACGGATTTTCATTTAACTTTAAAGTAATATAGCCTATACATCAGAATAACATATAGGCTATAAATTACAAGCTGGTGGAATCGCGGGCACAACTAGTTCTATATAAAAATCTAATCTACCTCGTTTGTTATGATTTCATCTAAATCCGTATTCGTACAAAAGTTTCATCCATTTTATTAACTAGCAATTTTTATACAAAACAAAACAAATTCAATTTCTACTTCGCAGTTTCGTTTTGTGCGTTCGTTGACCGGCTTTCTGGCAATATTGTATTGGTTTTAGAAGCCTGGCATGTGATGCATAAATGCATTTTTATGGATGCATTCATTTTAGGTGCGTATTTTTAATTTACTGGCAACTTTGTTTCGGTTACTAAAACCACGAATCAATGCATTTTTATCCAACTTTTACACATTTTTCAGTAACCTAACCTTACCGTGATGGGGGGGGGGGGGGTTGTTAGTAATGTGGACTAATGATTCCTTTGCTAGCAATGTATCATGTCAGGTCGACCTCCACGCGGTTCCCCCTGGAAACCATCGTGTTAAATTACTGGTGAATTTGTCACGATGGGCTAACTGACCTGACCTCATGCTCATCGTATCATCCTCCACTGGTGCCCCGCCAGCGTAAACCGTTAGTGCAGGCGGGTGAACCATTCCATTATCATCCACAAAAAAAACCTTACCGTGATTATAATTTTTACCCATTTTTCATTACCGTTATATTGCGTATACTTAGAATTGCATTTATTTAAAAGAGTAATACGCAATTTTTTCTCATTCTTCTTGTGATGAGTTTGCATTCCGAATGAGTGGTAAAACAAAAAAGATGTGACCATTCAGAAGTGTTTGTATTAAGTTTATTTGAATAAAAATGATTTCTATTTCTAATATAAATTCCGAACAAGCTTTGTGGCCTAGAGGTTCTGCCCACCAATTTCCGATGGTCGCGGGTTCGATTCCTCGTACGACACAAATATTTGTATTATTAAAGATACTAGAATAATTGTTTATGTTGGTCTTTTCTATGTATATTAGTACCAATTTAAAAAAAAATGTATTTAACTGACAGTTGTTTAATTACAGTAGGGTACTGTTTGAAGTATTCAGGGTATATCTCAGGACAATTCACACAGAGCCATCTATTCTCAAGCTAAGCAATGATTATGTTATGACTACTAGACAACTGATATTAATACATAGAATTTTTTTATAAATATATACATAAAAAACATCCAGACCGATAAAAACAATATATTATATTAATGCAAATGTTTGTACTATGCGAGGAATTGAATGCGACCATGGAAATTAAGGTGGTGAAACTTAAACTACCAACGCCGTCTTTGACATTACCTCTCTGTATCTTGAAATTTTAGTTCCATATCGTGACTGATAATAGGGTAAGCCCTAAAATTTGGCGGTAGAAATAATAACTATATCTATTATAACTATAAACATATTACACCCAACCATAACAAAAACTTTTTATTCCAAATAAAAATTCTAGATCTTTCCGATGAACTCGAAACAACGAGTGCAACTCAGCTGTGAGAACTTAATATCAAGGTGCGTATCAATGTTTAAGATATGCCGACTCACGGCACAAAACAAAGATGTTAAACAGATAATTATTAATGGTATTTATAACCGTTTGCAGCGGTTCCATTGCTGTTACAAAAAAAAAACATTCTGACAGTTTGGTTTTTTTTATGACTGAAATATCCTTTATTACATCTGTGGTGTTTGTAAGTGGCTAATAATCAATCAGACTACATATTTGATTATAATAAATAAAAAACCTATCCATTCTTGATTTAACTTGACATATATTTTTTTAAAATATAAAATCGTGATAATGGTGATAGATTATTAATTTTACTAAGTACGAATCACAATTACTTTTAAATTTCGAATAGTTCCTAAAACTATTTTAATTTATTCGAACTTTTATATTTTACAATAATATTTTTATAGAAAAACTTAAAATCCATAGCACTGATAATATTATCTGATTAAACTAATAATGCGTGCGTAGCGATTTCTATGTTGATTATCGCATGCCTCTTACTTGTTATACTGTAATTATTAAATAAAATAACATCTGTTCAAAAGAGCAACACACAAGTTTCTTGCTCATTCTTCTTGTGATGAGTCTGCATTCCGAATGAGTGGTAGATTCAAAATATGACTATTCAAAAGTGCTTGTAATGAGTTTGTTTGAATAAAGATTATTTCTTTCTTTCTTCTTTTATAATGCAGTAAAGAAGTAGTTTTTTTTATTATGTAAATTACCGGTTGACCTGTAGATATTTACGTGGTAACTGTCGCTTTTATACGTGAACAGTATTATGAACATAATGTCTTCATATGATACCCTCATGCGTTGCTATTCCAGAAGACGTCTAGCTGAAATGAGTGGAACGTGGTATCCAAATATACGACTATGATATACATATATATGTGTAATATTAAGCAGATCAAAATACTTAGATTGAGGTAAAACTTCGCATCGCTTTGTGTGTTTTACGGAATATACAACGGACTGTGTTCTGAAGCATTGTTCAGCCCACGGCTACATTTTATCATCGCACCGCTCGCAGGGTATTCATCCTCACGCGCTGGAACCTAAGTGATCTCGGAATGAATTACCTGCGAAGGTTTTCTCAAGATACTACAGCATGGGGTTTTTCAAGAAACAAAAACCCTTAATATATTCATATTATATACATTTAAGGCTACAGGCCTTGAGAATTTCTTAAGATTCAGGCGTCTATAGGCTACAGCAACCATTTAGCATCAGGTGGGTCATATGCTTGTTTGCCACTATGGTAGTATAAAAAAAGAAAAATGTAAAATAACATTTATGGTAAATTACCATAGAAACCTGCGCGGCAAGACTATGGCCCACATCACGCGAACATTAAAAGCAATAAACAAAAAACAACATTAACGCGCTGACCGTATCTCGAGCCTGATCAATTACATTCGGAATAAGAGCATTTCTTATCAATAATGGATCAATCAACGTAGTGAGAATTGTTCGAATTGGTGTTTACAAATATGTAGAATTGGGGGGAAAAGTTTTGTTAGTAATGTGGACTAGTAACCTCATTGCCAGCAATACCATGTCAGGTTGACTTTCACTTGATTATCCCTGGAAACCATCGTGATAAATTCATGGTGAATTTACATCGACGGGGTAACTGATCTTACCTCATCATCTTATCATTATCCACTGGTGCCCGAGCAGTGTAAACCGTAAAATATTGTAATTCGCTGACCAGATAAAGCCTGCAAAACTTGTGTGAATACTGTACTGTTCTGTAAATATATTTTAAGATAAGAAATAAACAAATATCACTATTACAATAAGCTCTAGGTAATTCTCACAATAATATTGATAATATAGTGAGGATACCAATGCAGTGAGCGCCCACTATAAGCATCACAGTCAATAAACATAACATTTCACATAGTCCAATCAATCTTTATGGTTGCATGGCCGCATTCACTGCGCATCACAAAATAAAACTATTCCTACGCTAGTAGTATTTTTTTTATTAAGTAGTTTTACGGCCCTGGAAATTCCATTGAGCTAAACAATTACGTTATACACATATATTATTAGGTACTTGATGTAAATAGGAAGTAAAAAATACACGCAATTCAAAATAAGAACACAAATTTTGAATGTAATATTTCTATTCGCATATTTTTTTATGCACGTTCCAATCAAATCCATTTTTAAATTTCTATTTTTTAAAATGAAATTCCAACTCGACATGCATATGTACAAAACTTGTACTAAATATTTTTGTATCAATCTGTATAACGAAATGTTTTTGAATTCAATATTCAAGAAATTGTTTGCATAGATTTTTTTTATTGTTACGGTTTTGTGTGAAAAATATCCCTATTTTAAATTTTTCAAAAACATTACAGGTGATTATGTTGACAGAAATACATTTACCGCCATAAAAAACATAGTGTTTAAGAAAATTCACAAATTTGTAATAAGAACACAAATTTTTAATGTAATATTCTAATTGCATACTTTTTTAATCCATTTAGGAACCTATTTAAAAAAAATACATATACACAGGATTAAAAATAAAACAGGAAATACTTAATGTATGTATTTTAATACATATATTTATTTTGGATAATTAAAAAAAATAGAATTACAGATAAAATAAAGATTGATGATTGTCGAATTATTGAGTAGAATTTATTTACAATCAATGTCCCATAGTAATTTTTTTTCTGTACAGAAGTTATTATATTTTGTTATTACAATCTCCAAATAATGATACAATTAATTCTGTATCAATTTCTAAATAAGAATGGTTACTTGATTCACAAATAATGACATACAAACTTACAACAATGGGATATTGTTACCATCAAATTACGGTGCATCAAAATGTTCCCATAGTTATCATTTTCACTTAGCATGTAATGATAGAAATGCGTGCGATTTTATTATAATATTGTCAGGATTTTGTTACGAGAAAGTGTATTTTAAACAATCTCGACTCTAAACTAATGTTTCCCAACCTTTTTAGTGCCAACCTTAGCTTTTATAAAATTCCCCCCCCCCCCCTCCTATGATTATGTAACATACAAATAACTTGAAAAAAATTGAAAAGTTCAATTGAGAAACCTAAATTGTAGGTTTTAGTAAGAAATCGCTAGGAAATTGTTAATGAAACAGTAAGTAAATTTTAAAAACAATGATTAATTGAAATTCACATTCCATATCATTTTAAAGAGTCCATTTTCGAATTGCCCTCATGTGGTTCATGGGCCCCACTTTGGGAAACACTGCTGTAAACTATTAAAAAGTGTTAATTACATTTTCAAAATACTTCAATAAGAAACAAATTCTAAAATTCGTCTCATTCGTGTGTTGCCTCAGAACTTTGAATCGTGCGACTATTGGAATTAGGACGGTTTTTCTAATGCAGTCCGCAGCTGACTTTCATAACTTCACCAAACTATAAGAGGGAGAGTATGGAAAGCACTCCAAACCCGTGGATGGACTTATGGAGCGCCCTAAGTCCCACTTTTGCCTAACGTATAGACCGGACAATAGAGATAAATTATTGATGATGCTTTGTTCTTTCACATTCTAGGCATAAAAAGAGGTAAACATGAATAAAAGACGGCCTTCGGTGGTCTAGCAGCCTAGCACACCTCTTCACTTCCGATGGTCGCAGGATCGATTCCTCACTAGGTGCAAACATTTGTATTAATGAGTATGATTGCTGGTATTGGTCTGAGTGTTTTCTATGTATGTTATGTATGTATTTATAAAAATAAACTATTTATTTATATCAGTTGTCTAGTAGCTACCCATAATACAAGTTCTGCTTATGTTGGGACTGCCATCTGGCTTTGTGTGAATTGTGGGTATTTTTTTTATACACTAAACGGTGAGATCTACAAATATTACAAACTTTAACATTTACATTTCTACATTTCCCTAAGCGAATGTAGTTAACAATAGATTTTTATACAAAAGAAGTCACTCGTATGCTACTGACATTTGCTTAAGACGGGCTGCTTCCATTATGAATATTTATTTATATTTCATATCTGAAAATAAGTTGAATATTGTAATACAAATGACGTATTTATTTAATTCGATTAATATCAAAATTTATTTAAATTTTAATGCAATTTTCGATCATATCCCTCTATATACATTTTTTTTAAACTATTCTATAGCTCACCGCAGTTAGCTTTTATAGCTACATCGAGCGAGTGCAGATGACACTCCGAACTCACGGAAGGACTTATGGAGCGGCTGAAGGCCAACTCCATCCTGACGGATACGACTTTAGTCTGAGGGTACCGCTAGGGGTTTGAACCTCAGGCCAGGCTCAGGCCGTCGTAATTTCGATCCCCATTCGAATTGGACGGGGAATCGATTTGAGGTGGTATATTATATATTCACGACCATTATCCCAGATGAGATAGACAGAGACTTTATCAATCAGTATCTTATATCAGCAACAGCTGAGGCCATTGCCAAATATAGTATATTCTTTGTAATGTGTTGTTTGGTATATTACCATATAGGTATTACAGTTATAAAAAAAGTAAATTGCAGATATATAAAGTAATGTAGAACAGTAGAAAATAATTAAGAATTAGGAACACGTAAATTAGTATGACTGCTGAATAAGCCATTTTTTAGTTTTTTTTTTCCCCCAACGTAATGCGTCACAGATCCACAATATTGCACGGCGCACAGTCGCAGTAGGACGACGAGTGCGTCATAGCTGTATGCGCGGTGTTTTTTTTTAATGTATGATAATGGAATGTTGCACCCGCCTGCGCTAACGGTTTACACTGGCGGGGCATCAGCTGAGAATGATAAGATGAATATGAGATCAGGTTAGTTAGCCCAATTATGCGTGATGTACTGTAACGAGTAATGTTATATATATCTGTATCTATATATTAATTGATGATATCATGGTGAACAGAATAGTTACAAATGCATATTTCACTTAGTATATTTGAATACAACGTGGCACGGGGCGAGTCTACAGCTATCTCTCATCTATTTATTTTCTGTTCAATTGTCAGATCCTTTATGGAGTAGTCAGAGAGAACCGAGTGTCTATAATTTCTGTCTTTACACATAATTCTTAGTTTATTCACATTTATTGTCTCTAGTCAGTTTGTGATCAGTTTGTCACCAGAGAATCAGTCTGAAATATAAACTGATATATTTTTTTATATTAAATAGATTCAATCTCACAATCTTTCGATCTAAATTGTAGTAGTAAACCAGTTGACAACACTTAAAAAAGTACCTATGTTTCTTAAAAAAAATCTCTATTAAATAGTTAGAAGAGCAGATATTAGATTTTGGAGCACCTTCCTTGCATCATTAACAAGTGAAGCCACGCCGGTCCCAGTTATTATAATTTCATCAACTAGGAATCAACTGGATCTTGCACTGAGGCATAACATTAGAGTTGCTAAATATACAATTTTACAAACATACAATTAATAGCTAGATTGTTATGTTATTTAAACACGTAGAGTTACATATATATGTATGTACTTGTGCCGTTATATTTTTCAACATTTTAAGTGTGTTATATATATGTAAACATTATTTAATTTAAAGATAGAAACTGACTTTGACATTGATATTAATTCTATAATAATTATACATGACAATTGAACTATATTGTACTAACTAAAATACTTTAGTTTACATTCACATATTAGTCAAAATAGTACTTAAATTATTCTTTCATAATTATTAATTTCTAATTTACAAGTTACACGCCCTTGCTTTGTGCGAATGTACATATAAACCTTCCTGTTCCTGAATCACTCTATCTATTAAAACTGCATTAAAATCCGTTGCGTAGTTTAAAGATCTATACGAACAGACAGTGGAGTCATGTTCAAATTAATTTAAGAAGAAACCTTTGCAGAATTTATAAGTCAAGGTATTGGAAGTTGATTTAAAAGAAAATCAAATTATAAACTGACTTCATTTTATATATTAGTTATGATCAATGCAAAGCAATGAACTTATATTTGCCATCTCTATTCTAAAACCCCGTGACATCTCACGTTAACTGGGTCAACCGTGGTTCCACCATAATATTCAATTACGCAGTTAGGCCGATATCTGCCCTCAGGTCGTGCCTTTCACAATTGGCTATATCTGAATTGAACTTTCAAACGATATTGATTCATCAAGTTTATTACTTAGTAGAGGGACCTTTTTTAATATATGATTTGTTTTTATGGAAGATAATGGAATGGTGCACCCGCCTGCGTTAATGGTTTACGCTCGCGGGACACCAGTGGAGGATGATAAGATGAACATGAGGTCAGGCCAGTTAGCCCATCGTGACAAATTCACCAAGAATTTATCACGATGGTCTCCAGGGGGAAATGCGTGGAGGTAAACCTGACATGGTACATTGATAGCAATGGGGTCCACAGTCCACATTGCTAACAATATCCTTTCCCCCATCCCAATGGATGATATTGGAATGGTGCACCCACGTTGATGGTTTACGCCGGTGCATCTGTACAGATTATAACATGACGATGATGTCTGGTCAGTGAGCCCATTCATTCATTCTTAATTGAAGAGCGATGCTCGTGTCGGTGGACACTTGCCGCTATCCACGATCTTCCATTATACTATTTAAACGTTGATACATCACGAATCCAATTCTGTCTTTAATTTGCTTGATATAGCTGTGCCCTGGTCTTTCTCTCCTCCTTTTTTCTTCTATTTTTCTCTCAATAATAACTTTCATAAATTCAACCTACCGTATCAAGTGTTCTAACATTTAGCCCACCGTGATAAATTCACTATGAATCTATCACTACGTCAGGATGAACCTCCTACATGATCTGATATATTTTTAGCCATGAGATTATTAGTCCTTTACTAACAAATCGTTTGCCCCACTAGGGAAGATTTCATAATAAAAAAAATGAAAAGATATTTGTATCTTATATTCCCTTCTTTGGAAGGAATTACAGACAATAAAACAGACCGATCTTCAGAAACGGAGGAGAAAGGAAAACATTATAAAAACTAGATTTTTATAAATGCTTTATAAAATTAATTAAATTCTTAGCCGAAATAGTTTACATAATAGTAATACAAATAGTATAAAAACTACTTGGCGGCAAAATAGGTAAGACTGAGCCCTCGCAGATGATTTTTTACAAAGTCTACCTTACTATCTATTTCTTACACTCTAAAGAAATAGAGAATAAGCCTTGGAAAATGAACCTAAGTAGCTATTTCTTACAGTACAGTTTTAAGAAATATATAATAAGCATTATTATTTTAAACACCTTTAAAATATTATTCGGTACCTCGGAAAATGAACCTAAGTAACTATTTCTCACAGTTCACTTTTAATAAATATGTAATAACATTCTTTTTTTAAACACCTTTAAAATATTATTGGTCTGAGTCGTAATTTATCGACTACCATTGCAATTACTTGAATTTTAGATCCGTACGTTGTGAATACATTTTTATGCATTTTGTGTTCATAACGAAACCATTCTGGTATTACCATATGAATGACACAGACTAGAAAACTGTTGCAGATGGCACGCCCGCACCGGAAATACTTAGGTGCCAGTTCACTGAGTTTCGGTTTACGTTTAATACGTAACTTCGCGCGTAATTATTTTAATAAAATTATTATGTTTATTATTTAGGTATGTGTATAAAAATTAAAAAAACAGAACATATTTTGATTTGATTTGATCTGAAGAAGTCGGTATAATCACCCAATGCCACATTAGATTTAAACTGTAGTGAAATATGAACATGTTAAATATCGCCAGATACACAGACAATTCATCAACAGTTGATAATGCCTTTTATCATTCTCTCTTTTCTGACTGCCTCTCTATTACTTTGCTGGAATAACAGTAGAGATGGTACGTTTCTTTTTATTTATACTACGATGGTGGGAAGCAAGCGTGCAGCTCATCAGGTAAATAGTTACCGTAGCCTATGGAGACCTGAGACACCAGGGTTCAAACCTTGATATCCCTTTATTGAAAACCCCCATTATGTAGTCTCGTGAGAAAACCACGGCGGGTAGTTCATTCACGTTAGTATTAAAATAAAAATTTCGTAACGTGCCAAGTTACGTTCCAGTTGTGACATATTGGTCTAAGTGTATGACGACAAGCGATTAATGCCATTTGTAACAACTAAGACAAATATAATTAAATAAATATAAATGACCCTGGACAAATAATACAGCGGCATCTAGTCCCACGGTAAGCAGAGCTTGTGTTATGAGTAGTAGACACCTGATATAAATACTTTGATTTTTTTTTGGAATTCATATATATATAATATATATAGAAAACACCCAAACCGATACAAACAATTATACTCATGAATACAAATATTTGCACCGTGCGAGAAATCGAAAGTAAAGCAGCGTGCGCTACCGCTAGACCACCAAGGTCGTCAATAATAATATACTATATAATAATAGGAAAATACAATTTGTTCACGTGTTATGTGATACCCACACTTACCACGTGTAAATGTGTCAATTTTTAATTTAATTATTTTATACGTACCAACAGTTAAAAGAGGTTCTCCATTCTATAAAATATATACAATTTTCTATATATATTTATATTTAAATTTACAAATAGTGTATCTATGCCAAAATTGTCTATTTTAATATTAGTATATAATGTAATAATTCCTCCTCCTTGAATTAATGACCTGACAATAATATACGCCTGTGTTTAACATTCCGCTTACGCTCATAACTTGATACACAATACACAAAGGACATGCGGGGCACGTCTAAGCCCGGAATGGCGCGACTACGCTGATTTCGCTCTCTTTTTACTTTTCCAATGATAGATAGTGCCGATTCTTTTATTAGGAGGTGCCTCTCAGTTCTTTTAGCAGATTTCTTTTGTTGCGCACCCTAGCGGGGAGTTCTCTCTATTTTTGAGGTTCGAATTGAGTTCGATTGGTCGGGAATTGAAAATAGCTTATTGTGTTGGTCGGGAGTTCTATTGTAAATGTTTATTTGACCGGGCTTATAGGTAAACTCTTTTGGAGAGATTTGTTGCTTACTTACTGGGGTCTTTTTAGCCGACTTTAAAAAGAATAGCTTTATTTATTATTTTATATTACTTAATTACCAAAGGTAGACTTTATAGTAGTCTAAGTATGTACCTCTGTTTCTCTGGAGGGAATAGGATTGTTAGTCATATATATTTATTTAGTTATTTTAGACTACTAATGACCTATATTATAAATAACTATAATGTAAGTATAGCCTATAAGTACAGGCTAACATACAAATGTAATAATATTTTTTTATTAGTAGTGGGTTTGGGCTATTGGCAGGTACCTGAACATATAGCACTGCGACCTATGTACATAGATCTATTGTGCTCGCCCTTTTTTCAGAGTTCGCTACCTAGACCCGACAGGGACAAGAATTAAAATATATTCTTAGGAGTGATGGTTTTTAACTCCTCAGGATAAAGTGTAAACTTTCCAAAGGAGATATTACGTTTATGCATGAGATACGTTGATGATTACGTTTATGCGTGCGCCATAATCACATAGGATGTGTAGTGACGTTTCCTCTTCAGTTTGGAAATGTCTGCAGATTTTTGTTTTGCATATATTATAATACTACTATAAAAGGTCACGGTCACGACACTGACAACGGTATTTTGCCACGTTAGCGCCGATATACCACCTCCTTCGGCCAGTAGTTCTCCTTCATGAATATGAGCAGGATGTTGGTGGCGGCCCGGTCTGCATATGTCTTGAAGCCCGCGTTGTGATTCAACTCCAGCTAACAGCTCAATATCAGGTTACTCCTGGTCCATATATAGTCGAATATAACATCTAAGATTAAAAAAAAAATACAACACTTATAATCACGAGTGCCATCAGCCAATCCACTTATAAAAAAATATTAAATAGGCATAGATAGTGCTCTTAAACGATTACCCCATGTCTATGATATTCAAAATAATGTTTACCCCAACGCAGTATTTTAAAACTAAACCTGTAAACACATTAACGAACCTATTTACGTTTCACATTGGTTAAGTGACTCGTTTCGTAGATTACTTTTAAACTACAGAATAATTTATATATCCTTAAATAAAGCAGAAATCCGGTTTAGAAAGATATTTGTTTATGCGAAAATTTAAACGTATGGATTATATACTGCATTACTCTTTAATAGTTTCAGTGAAATTTAAACGAAATTGTTTTGCTATTAATGGTAAAGCCACTTGAAAGTTGTAGTTCTAAACTGTAGGCCTCAAAAAATATACCTGTTATATTTGCACTTAAAAGTGCTTGGAATGGAAAAAAAAGGCGTAAATAATAGGATTAAGTACATTTATAATAAAAATACATTTTGTACAATAAATTATATCTGTAATAGACGAAAATTTTTCTTTGTATGTATTTTAGTTAAATTGTGATGGACAAAATAAAAAAAAATACTTTACAGTATTTACAAATTCGTTCACCTGATATCAGCGAGTGACGTAGGCTGCATTCCACACAGTTAAAAGCACCAGTTGCCTCATAAACCATTACTTTAATAAAGTAGTATCCTTAATTGAACCTAACAAATATACGAAAGTAACAAAGAAAACAAATAAGTATATGATTTCAAAAAGTTTCAATATAATTTGCGGTCTCTGTATCCTAACTTAATCTGTATTTTTAAGATCAATGGTCCTACTCGACGCTACTAACAGGAGATGCGAGCGCGGTGTTTTTTTCTGTATCTGTCTCATTGACTAATCTGTGATTATTTATGAAAACCTTGGGTGGTAAAATAGAGTAGAAATGGGATTATTCGTGTTAAACGATTCAATATTATTTATGGTCACAATGTAGGATTACTGAAAAAGTAACTTTACTATTAATACAACCATTTAATAATAGACTAATTAATAGAGAATTAAATACATTCAAATAATTTATATTATTTCTCTAAGTTGTAGTAACAAATAGCTATAATTTTGTTTAGAACTAAAGTCTCTTTAACCTTTCGTTTTTGCTAATGTCATAAATTTTTCTTGTACTAATAGTTAATAGCAATAATAATATCAGGACAATTCTCATAGCGCCATCTAGAGTCAAGTTAAACTAGCTAAAGCTTGTGTTATGGGTTCTATATAAATTATACAAATACATCGACTTTTTTTCGTAAATACATACATATTATACATGGAAAAACCAAGAACGATACAAACAACATACTCGTGAAGACAAATGTTTGTGTCATGCGAGAAATCGAACCAGCGACCATCGGAAGTCAGGCGGTGTTTTAATTCGCTGGACTACCGAGGCCGTCAAATTTTTTGACAAATGTGGTAATTTGAATATCTCATATTTTGATCCTATTTTAAAATAAGATCAATCAATTAATATTTAGCAACTGTGACAATATTTATATAGAAATTATAAAGTACAGAGACATTGGTTCTCCGGATTATAGGTATTATGGGTGTCTCATGATGTCTTTCGTATGTCTGTTTGTTCGCTGAGAAATAATGAGAGTAATGATTGTAACTCTCATTATTTCTCTGACAAAGAACGCGACACAAAGTCAGACAGAAAAAGACAGAAAGTCGTATAAAGTCGTATCCGGTACCAAGTACGTGTATATTATTAAATACCTATATTTCCATACCATACCAAAATTCTATATTTTAACAATTTGCAACTTGCTATATTGTTGAGTTTATAAGTCGCAGTAATAATGGTTTCACAAAGCCCACGGAGCTTACAGCGAGCTATAAGCTCTGTGTATTTTGAAACTATATTCGCTAATTAAGTACCCACTAAAATAAACATAATGTAATTAAATAACAACTTAGTTACACCGCACATGTTAATTTATTTGCGACCGGCGACTCCCGTTTATCGGCACAATAAAATAAATCAGCTGCGTTTAAACCCGTCGACGTTTACGTGCAGTTGTCACGTCGTTGTCCTATAGGTCTACTACACACAGACGACATTTTGTTTTTAATATATAATAATTTTAAATTAAAAAATACATAGTATAAAACAAAGTCGCGGTAGCTGTCTGTCCGTCTCTATTTATGCTTAAATCTTTAAAACTAAGCAACGGATTTTGATGCGGTTGTTTTTTAATAGATAGAGTGATTCAAGAGGAAGGTTTATATATATAATACATGTACACCCTTCTAGTCTTATATATAAAATTCTCGTGTCACAATAGTTACCATACGTTTTCAAAATGACTTGACCGATTTTTATGAAATTTTATATGCATATTCATTAGGTCAGAGAATCGGCTACTATCAATTTCTAATATGCAATTAGCTAACATGTTTTTGGTATATTATTATTTAAAAATATGGAATATTTAATATGTTCCGAAAGTGAAATATTTGAAAAAATAGTTATAATATTTATGATGTATAAAATTTACAATAAATTACCTAATGATATAAAAATTCAAAATTTCGTCGCTGTCGCAGAAGTTAAGCTGCCCGCGAATCGTTTCTCAAAATTTTTTTTACAGTTTTGATATTTCATTTGTCGAGGAGCGCTATAAGCTATATAATATCAGCCTATGATGACCAGTAAGAAGAGAACAGCAATAAAGAAGTTGGAAAACGGATGGAGATGTGTTGCAGATGAAATTGCGGTGCTAATAGTGTATGTATGTATGTCTACATACAGGTTTTGCTTCATCTTTATGCTCGTATTGTACTTTTAGTAATAAACTAGCTTAGCTTGCGATTTTGCGCTCATATAACATATTAATTTTTTAATTTGTAAATCCATTAGTATCATACAAATGGAAAATTTTAGGTGAAGTGAAGTGACTTACCCCAATATAGTAGCGAAAATAGTACTTGTCACAGAGAAATTGTACAATAATTGTTTGGGGTCTATTATGTAGATAAATTCCCGCAAATAATAGTTGTTGTCATATATATTTCATGTAAAGAGAACGATTAGTTAAATTTATATATATTATAGATATTACATGTTTATATTAGTCCTACAATCTTTCTCTGCACCACTCATGGTTGCCTGGTAGATAACGCCGCAAGGTATTAAGTCCGCCATATGTACACATTGTTTTTGTGCATTAAAGTTAAATAAATAAAAAAGTAAATAAATATATTTTTTTTTTCTAGCACGTAAACCAATACAATTGTTCCCATACAAAAATCGTCCATATTCATAGTCTTACGTGTATAAGCATCCTTACATTTAACAATCTCGTTTTAAAATAGACCATAACAATTTCTAAGATACCAACGCCCGAGAGAGATGATCGGTACATCTAATGAAACTAACACACCGTCATACATTCTCGAACTTTTTAACCGACTCCAAAAAAGTGGAGTGTGTTCGGTTGTACTTTTTTTATTTGCCTGTTAGGTCAGAATTGTGTTAATAAATAGTTTTGTATTTTTTTAACCTATGAGCATTGAATTCTAGAAAGAAATTATTTCTTTTGATTTGATTTGATTTGATTTTAAAAGACTTGCCTTGCCTTCAAATTGGTCCTATAGAAGTTTCCTTTAGAATGCTATATAATAAAAAGGTCTTCAAATCAATTATTCAAATAAAAAAAACTGCAGTGTGATAGCACGTGCGATGCACCCTTCCATAATCGTCAATTTAAAACAAGTACCCGTTCACGAGTATGACGGGTAAGCCAACCATCATTTTCAAACCTAACCTATATTGATACCGCAGGAATAAACAATTATTGTGTCTATATATTTGAATTTAAGCGGATGTATACAGAATACATCATTAGTTACCACCCACTTGGTGCCTACAATTGCTTGAAATAGGGAGACCATTAGACGAGTACTGAAACATTAATTAAATTCTAATGAGGCGTCTTCACTTACACCTACACTAACGATCTGCATACTGTCTATATTGATTAAGAGAGGTATTTCATTATCAGATATTTGATTTACGATGAGAGATTTTTCTTACATTTGTCATTATCAATTGATTTCCAAAAAGAGGTTATTGATTTGATCGAACACATGAAACGGAACGAGATAGCAATATCCGGCGTCTCTTTCTTTCTCTTCTCGTCCAATGTATATGGATTACTTTTTGGTTTATTATCATTATTATTTATTATTACGTGAACCAAGTACTATGTACCCCTTTTTAGGAAAATAGCGTAGACGAAATTTCGCGCACTTATAGTTTATGTATAGAAGAAGAAGAAGAAGATAAGAATTCTATTTTTTTTTTATTAATTATTCATAAAAATATATGTCATCAATAAAAAACACATGTATTACTATTAAAAATTTATACTAACCAACATTATTAATCTAAAACAATTTTTTTAAAATATAATATAATAACTAATATATATTATTAAAAGGAGTCTCTTTAGGCAAGGTTCCGAAGATACTGGCAGCGTTCCCCCTTTGAATACTAATTCTTTGTCCGAGGTAGCTGCCAGCTCTTCAGTCTCCTGTGATGTCGACTAACCTTTTTGCTATTTCCTTAAAAAGCCTTATATTATATATTAAAAAAACATTATCGTGTATTTAATATACAGATGCATATATACTCTTTTGACAATATATATATATATATATATCTTTGACAATAGAACCTTAAAATATTTAGACATATAATTTAAATGAATTATTACCAAATTTCGACCATTGGGTGACCACACTATATATAAATAACCCGCAATATTTTACAGTCGACTTAATTAGAACTCAAAAAATTCATTGCAATATAAATAGTTAACCAGTAAACTCTCCAAATTTCATAACAATTGCTTAACCCGATAAGGTAGCAACACAACAAACAAATAAACATTCACATTTTATAATATTATTAACGATGGCAACATTGGCAACGCGACAAACTTCAGCCTAGAGAAATATTTACATAAGATCTTAAAACAGCAATCCCTGATCGCTACGTTTTAGCCCCGAGCCAATAACCGAGTATTTATTTATTCAATGAGTATAGTATATGCAGAATTTTCTTTATTGAAGATATTACATTTTTATTCTCGAATTTTTTTTTTTTTTTTTTTTTTTTTTTTTATTTATTTTGGCAACAAACAGTCGATATAAAAACATATAAATGTACAAATAAAAGTAATTTTTACGATAGACATTGAGTGCCGAAAATTTTTTACTTAATTTTATTTTTAGTGAGCCTAGTGGACTAAAATAAAAACAAAACAATACAAATACAAAGAAAATGAATAAGAAAAAAGAAATAAGAATATTACAGTACAAACATTATAATAACAAACATAAAAATGAAAAGAGATTACTTTAGTATTTCGAAAAGTTTCTTTCTGTAGTGTAACTAAGGTGCAATAAAACGGATCCAATTCAACAAACCTTGTGTTATACATATTAATGGAACGGGGTATATAGCAATTACTGGTATAGTTCTTTTTAAATCGTGGTGGTACCAACATGTTACTGGAGCGTCGAGAGAGGCGTGCAGTCTACGTATTTGTGCGTTAAAATTTATGGATGACAGTCAATTTGAATTCAATAATTTATATAAGAAAACCATATCAAACTGTTTATTATATATTGAATTTTGACTGTATGCTATGTACCCGCAGTTTGACCAGCGTGAATTTTATAGCCTTTATGTTATTCTGATGTATAAGCTATATTAATGTAAAGTTTCATCAAAATCCGTTCAGTAGTTTTCGAATGAAAGATTAACAAACATCCATCCATACTCACAAACTTTCGCGTTTATATGATCAATAAGATGTTAGGGACAGGACAGGACCGACGATCTGGTCAAGATCGCTGGAAGGCATTGGATGCGAGCAGCGCAGGACCGATCGTCGTGGAGAGCTTTGGGGGAGGCCTATGTCCAGCGGTGGATGTCTTCCGGGCTGCGATGATGATGATGATGAAGATGTTAGGGAAAGAACGTAGAAGTGGTTGGAGGGTGATATCAGTCCATACCTTTTGATCTCCAAGGATTTTTGCACAGATTTGCTTGATGCTTATCAAGCAAATCTTAAGGTGCTTACCTTATTTCACCACTTTTTAATTATATGTTAGGAACGTCACTCGCGCGTGTCGGATCGTAAGGTAATGTGGTATTTGCAAATGTCATGGTTGGGAAAACGGAGGGTATACAAAAAATGCCTGCCACAGATAGTCAAACTACGTTTAATACAACCCACACGCAATGGACAATTAACACACGCCATCTAGTCCCAAGCTAAACAGAGTTTGTGTTATTACATGTGATATACTACAGAACTGATGGAAATACTTTTTTTATATATAGGGAATACAAACAATAATTCTTGATTACAAATATTTGCATCGAGGAATCAAACCTGCGACCATCGGAAATAATGCAGTGTGCTGAACTGCTGTACCACCGAAGCCGTAAATATAATTATAATTAATGTTCAACGATAATATACGTTCTATCATGTGATGATTCATCAACAGAGAAGTGTATTATCTATTGTACCCCATAATAGACTTCTGTGGGGTATATAATACGACAACTACAATACTCTTATCACTACGACTGATTTAATCTTATTGTATATTTATATTTGGCCCAAGAAATTTGTGCTGGTCTGTATTCACACGTTTCGACTTGTAAATGTAAACTTACAAGGATTATTTAAAAGAGCAACACACAAGTTTCTTGCTCGTTCTTCTTGTGATGAGACAGCTTTCCGAACGAGTGGTAGATAAAAAACAAATTGTTATGACTATTCAAAAGTGCTTAAATTAAGTTTATTTGAATAAATGATTTCTATTCTATTCTATTCTATTCTACAACCTCTATGGTATAGGCGTTTCTTATACTTTATTTACCATCCAATGGTCGTCGGATCAATTTTCGTACAATACAGACATATCTATTAACATATTTTAGTATTTTCAATATCATTTCGAGAAAATTCAATTTGAAAATTAAAATTGGACATCTTTGTATGTTGGGTGTTGAGTTAGATATTTAATAATTGACCTTACAAGAAGTTCTACACTGTACCTATGCACATCCGTGCAAGAGATGAATCTCTAGTAAAATTATATAATGAGTTTTCCCGACGCGTTTGTCCGAAATAAGACATTTACCCGAGCGATTCCAATCTAAGTTGCTTACAACAATGGTTGCTTGTAGTGATCTAATTACAGTGGGCACACGCGAGATGGCGTGACGCACGAATGACCACAGCGAGGAATTGGGAGGCTTTCCTTGCAATTGACTTTTGCCGAAGATGACTAGTACCTACCTATAGGTAGATTTTGCTTTTCATCTTAGGAATACACTCAGTTGTTTTCTTTTTATGTAATTTTCTTTTTAAATTGGAATGACAAGCAGTCCAGCTGATGTTATGCAGTATCGGTCGCCTAGTCGTGCTGTATAGTACGGGCTTCACGTTATCATATGGTAACCGTGATACGGCTCACGAGTTGCCATTTCTGAGTACTAAGGTGGATATGTGTTTTCTTTAAGGCTGACACGTTATAGATTTTTCTATTGTAATGATTCTTAGCTGCAATTAAATAGAAACTTACATTTTCCATTAGAGGTCCTTTTTTAATATTAATTCCCATTCTAGTTAATACATATTTGAAAAGAGAATATGTACTCTCTATATCAAATTCAAAAACATAATTTAATTAAAAACAAAAATAATTAATTAGAACGACTATTCGAAATTCAAAACAGTGATAATCAACTTCTGTCTTGTTTTTTTTTTACAATTATTTACTATTCTAGTCTCATATGAAAAATAATACATATTCAAAAAAGAATTCCTGTTCTCTAAGATCAAATTCGAAAATGTAGCGTAATAAGAAACATACAAACATTTAAAAAAAACATTACTATTCGAAATTCAAAACAGTAGTCTTAATTATCTTAACTTATTCTTTTTATTTTACAATTATTTACCTTCCTAGTAACATAAAAAAGTAATACATATTTGAAAGGAATCGCTTTTCTCTAGAACAAATTCGAAAACGTAACGTAATTAAAAACATCGATTACTCATTAGTGTTCGGGATTCAAAACTGTGATTATCAGTTCCAAATCCGACCGCGGTCTATTAACTGAATCAATAACTATTTACCACAACGATTAATTAATCTAATTATCTGTTAATTACCACTATACTGTTACACGAGGTGTAAATTCCATATATATCCGCATACCAAGTATAATAATGAATGAAAATTAAGTAGTGAATTAATCAAACGCTTTTACAGTACTAGCGTTAGCTTTGCTTATATTAATGTTGATTTTGAATGTCATTTTCTCTGAGAGGTAAGGAATGAATATCCGAGTTAATGGAACTGATTCTAGAGTACTTGTTTGAACTATACTAATATCACTGTCTATTGATGTTTTATAATGACGACCTCGGTGGTCTAGTGGTTTAGCACACCGCCTTACTTCCGATGGTCGCGGGTTCGATTCCTCGCACGGCACAAACATTTGTACTCCTGAGTATGATTGTTTGTATCGGTCTGGGTGTTTTCTACGTATAATATGTATGTATTTACGATCATACGAATCGAAAAATCGATACGAAAAAATCTATATATATGTATCAGCTGTCTACCCATAACACAAGCTTTAGCTGGCTTAACTTGGGTCTAGATTGCGCTGTGTGAATTGTCCTGAGATTATTATTATTATATTATTATTTACTTAAAAGAAACAGGTAAAGTCGCATGTAACATAGAAATAAACATATCTTCATGACTATTATGCCGGATGGGGTAATTAGAGGAGTTAGCATTGTCAATTATCGATGTTGTTTATATCTGGGTATTTGCTATGTATAATGTGTATGTAGTCACAAAAGAAGTATATATGTACTTATATCAGTTGTCTAGTACCCATAACACAATCTTTGCTTAACTTGGGACTAGGTGACGCTGTGTGAATTATCCAGAGGTTATTATTATTATTATAGATGTCTTTCGGATATTTTTTTTGTTTTTGTTAAAAATATAAATTCTTTATGGTATCGCCCAAATTTGTACACACGGCTTCTAGGACATAATTCATGGTAATAAACTACTAGCCTATGACCCTTTCACAGTATTAGTTGGAATATGAAAAGGCTGTTATAAGACTAGAATGTTTGTGTGCGTGCATTTACGCACAATCCTTGAGATGGGCGCGCAGCATCCGACGTCTCATAACGAGCAGTGTCAACTAACTCTGTACCAATTGGCAATACATAAACATTAGTGTACAGGGCTGACCATACACATAATTATCCTTTAATACCCTCTTAAGGTTTAATAATAAATTCCAATTTAAAATGAATCTGTATTATAGTAAATATGTACAACATTTATTTGAAAAGAACACGAGCTGAATTTCTTGTCAGTTCTTTTCGAAATAACTCCGAACTGACGGCAGATTTGATATATCATAAAAGTTTGTAATAGACCAAAATTAATAAAGATATTTTGGTTTTTGAATTTTTTTGAAAGAGGTATAAAAAGTTAAGTATGTAATTTATACATTATTATAAATATTTTCTATTATAGCTATATATGACAGTTTAGATCATGTATTGTCAGAATACGTGTCATTCCAGATAAATCATGGTGATCAAACTATATTACCCGCTGAAAATAAATAAGGATATTTTAAGTTCATATTATTAATTTCAAACAAAATTCAAAGTATGTTATTTTCACAATAATTTGTTTATGCTATAATTATACGTAGATGCCGTAGCATTTCCCGCGTAAGTTCAGACAAAATTATGCTATATATAAATAAAATCTAAATCTCTGAACCAAACATTAAAATCCGCCCAGTGCTGGAAATACTGGCCCTATTACTAGCAAGTTCTGTCGGACTTCATGCAGTCCCCCCTGGAAAGCATCGTGATTCATCACCATTTCTGGTGAATTCATCACACTGAATGAACTAACCTATCTTCATGTTTATCCTATCACCCTCCACTAGCGTATAGGACTTGACACTAGTGGATGGTGCTTAGCGCAGGACGTACCTATTATCACTCATTAAATAACCCATCGAAAAGTATATATACAACAACAATATATGATATAAAAAAGCAAAGAACCCTTGCAAACACTGCACCGTCGTATCATCAGTCTTCCCACCGATCCAGTAATTAATAAAATGGATGCTACTGGAGACCACTGTTATCCCATTCATCAATTTGAATCATTGACATGAAATCTAAAGAATGGCGACGGTAAATGATGCATAAAAACTCGGTGCAATGGATATACTTAATGTGGAATCGTCTTCATTGCAATTTTTTTATATGTAAGTGCAATGGACAAACAAGCTACCGGCGCGCCTGATGGTAAGTTGTAACCATCACCTATATATACATGAACAGCACTATGGATATCACGTTATCACATGATTTACAGATAGAAATCATGCGTAGTCATTTCAGAGAAGTAAAAAACGTTACATTTTACATTACGCGATTATGTATTAACGAACTGCCAATATTTCACGACGATAACGTCGTGAAAAGATTATATTATAAATTACAAGTTATTAAATATTTACGATTTAATGAAATAATTAGCACTATGAAATGAGTATTTTTGTATAAAATATGTACATACGAGTACATCGCCACATTCTCGTTGTAAAAAAATAATGAATAGGCAAGGAAGTTATTTAAAAATAATTCTTTATTTAGAAAAAAAAAGGTTTTTTTCTAAATAAAGTATGATTTTTAACTTGTAAATTAACTTAAGATTTTGTGTGATAAATAAACTATCAAAATGTATAAGTTAGAAGAATTGAGTTAAGGTCAAAAGACCTTAACTCAATTCTTATAACTTTCTGACTAAATATTTGGGAAAAATATCTCATAAGATTTTTCTTATGAGATATTTTTACCATATATGCCCGCCCAAATTTATTACCAGCATCCCTACCTTCCAGCGTGGCTTGACAAGTCGGGTATTTCAGTTGAGAAAAGTGTTTCATTTTAATTAATAAACAAGTTAAACTCATTGAATACTAAAAAAAAATAGACTAAGTTACCTGACTTACAGTTCTTTATGAGAAGTTTATCATCCGTTGACTTCTCATGAAGATATTTCCATATTCAACAGTAGTTTTTTTGATCTATTTTAATGCTGTTAGCGGGACCTGGCCTTTACAGCTTCTTTTTCAAACAATGCGAGTTCTACACTCGTATCAGACACTCCAAACCTGCAAAATGACATATGAATTTTTGGAGCGGCTGAAAATCTACTCCTGTCTGACGGATACGACCTTTGCTCGAGGCGTCCACTAGGGGTTCGAACCTCGGCTCAGGCTGACGTCATTTCGATCCCTGTTTGAATGGGAAAGGAGATCGATCGGAGGAACGAGATAATGACACGTTGCTTGGTTGCGTCGCAACTTCTATATATATCTATCACAAAATATTCAAAATAATTAGTGTATTCTATAACTCAAATGAGTGAATGAATGTATTTTAAGTTCTAAGAAATTTCAAATAAACACGGAAACATGCTACGTTATGTTAGAGCGTATTCAAATACGCCTTACTAGCCCTTTTATGGTAGAATACCACCATAAAACTTCAGAGTAAACGTAATAATGAGATATTCTGGTCCCATGGCAGTAACTTGGTCTAGATTCTGTTGATATCGATGATAATTTAGATCAGAAACGACCTGCCATTTATATATGAAGGTTGTTCTATAATATAGATATATATTTAAATATAGTATGTTAAAAATAAATAAAGAAATAATATAATAACATTTTCTTTGTTAAATTTACTTGCTTGCTTTGTGAATTTCTTCCACTGCCTGTTCGCTTAGATCTTTTAAAATACGCAATGGATTTAAATCAGTTTTCGGCTATAGATAGAACAGATGAATAAGGTTTATATAAATAAACATACGAATCGGGACGGGTAGCTAGTATTGTAAATGAGATATAACCTACATCACACTATAAGAATATACCCTTCAAATAACGAATTTCTTAAATCGGTGAAGCTTACTTTTCTCTTAATAAAATCGGCGCTCTCTCTCTTTCTCTCTTTATAATATAATATTAATTATTTATTATAGTACCTGAAAATAATTTTATTTATTTTTATATTATTTAATCAACTATGTTTATTCCAAATTTAAAAATTCTAATGAATAAAAATTCCATCTAGAATTTTCTATACCTTTCAAGAGATAAACTATAAAACATTAACTTTTATACCTATCTGTTAAAACTCTTTCTGTTCTAAGATCGATAGTCTCTATATAAAGAGTGGACTGACTTTTGAGATATTACTTACTAAGTTTATATCATTCTAAATTCACCTTTAAAGTCAATGCAGGAAAGACCATATCGTTTCATGAAATCACAGGCCATACTTTTCTTCGCTTGACAAGTCTAAAGACTGATCTTTGTCTCTTGATAAATGTGCTGTACATTTTGTAAATAATATTTCTACTTGCTTAAATTTACAATATTAGTTAATGTAATTTTAAATTTCCGTTCCCATTAATACGGTAGAGGAAACAATAAGGACACAAAAACTTGACCTTCATAAGCGGTTAAAATGTCCTACATGAATAAATACTTTTTGATTTGATTTGATGTGAAAATAAAAGTACCAAATGTAAATAAATAGGAAATTTAACGAGTACACTTTTCACAAAACAGTCTGCGTTTTGCGTCATCTATGTTGGACCTCAAGCAACTTGTCTTGTAAGCTAATGACATTGAAATTACAGTACATGTACAAAAACGTGATACCTTATTCCTAGAATGCCAGGACATGAGGGAAACCACAGCAGTCATATGATCACAAATATCCATGGTACTGTTCATACACAGGTTATCACTTACCATCAAAATCAAAAAACTTCAGCGTGTAAATTATTAAATATATTTTAAATGAATTTGTATGAAAGGAATTTTAGTTTTGGTAAAAATAAGAGAGATTCGTCCTCTCATACAATGAAAGAAAGACTAGTTAGTCTAATTTTAAACCTTTTTTAGTCTAGCTGCTATTTAACTAGGGACTACTATTAACACTTTCTTGCAATATGGACATTATTGCACGGATACGGAACCAATGTATCGGGAAGTACTCATATCTATGTGATATATGATTGAGATCTTGGAAACGACATAAATAATGATACTTTTGTTGGATATAATGACAGGAGACCTGAGCTGAGAGCTGAGTTTTTTTTCAATACAAGAAACTCAACTATTATTCTTAAATCAAATTTTACTAACATAGTTTATAACTAGTTTACTGTCACAATATGGATCATTATCATTCGAGTTAATTAAATAAATAAATAAGTGACACATTATTTCTATACCATAGCACGTAGTTACATACATTAGTATTGTATTCAGTATTAATAATAGATGCTATGATTTTGAAAGAAAGATGTTATTTCAAATGTAACTACAAACTGAACATAATCTTACCACAAAGAAACTTGTGTACTAATCCAAAACGGAGAGCAAAATAAATATGTGTCTCTGCGTATACGCAGCCCTATATTTTACAAGTAATTTTAAATTCCAAACGTCCATTGTTGTCGCCTATCCGCTCCCATATCGGCTCTATTTTATACGCGTGACTCGACCAGTTCCCTAAGACCTGTATGACAAGGCGATTGTAAGTAATTTATTGAATTAATTCCGGAGCGTAGGCCTGTAGTGGGCTCAATTTACAATGGTTGTGGACTTAAGTAATGTTTACACACTCTACGGTCCTAATAAGGTGTGTGCAACTGCATTTGCCGATTTGCACAGTATGAATTCTGAATTAATTTAAGATAAGAAAAAAACAACTTTAATCATATCAAAATTAACAAATATGCGCCGAGCATACACGTCGACTAATGTACAGTTTAATTTGTGTTAATTGTAATATTGACAAACATATCGTATATTTGTCAATTTTGACAATTTAATATATCGCTATATACAATTTTTTTTAAATGCAGTTATGAAGCTATCTTCAACAGTGTCAAAATTGACAAATACGAAATCTTTGTCAACATTACAATTAACTCTGTCAGTATCATTATTGTAATATTTTAATGTTTAAGGAAAACAGGGAAATAATTACATATTTCCCTGTTTAACATTAACAAATTAAGTAATTTTGTATATTAAGTATATCACATTAGTTTATGAAAAAAACTATTCGCATTTGTATTTGTTCTTTTAATGCGTATATATTTTCTTCTATTCTGAAAAAACGTGAATAGGTAATTGCTACGCATCTATTTATCTACTTCTTTTTATAGCCAAGTTTAACAAAGTTTACATGAAAATAAATGTCTATAAAACATATGTCAAACTATATATTTTAACAATTCTATAATATAACAAAATTAAAAAAAAAGATTATCATTCAAATATGTTAGTTATCAGTTATTTCGACGACAAAAAAATAAATTATTGTTTTTTTATTGTACAACATTGTCATAATGAAATAGAAAGATATAGCCCTTTTCCCTTAATCCCGTGCGAAGCCTTGGAAGGCAGCATGTTTAAAATAAAAACAATACTTGTATCTAGATAACTTCTTTAGCACACTATAAACACTCCCAAAACACAATTCCTATTGTGCAATCGCAAATCGAGTAAAACGAGACGCTATCGCAGTCTGCACAGCGCGCCGCGACGCGCAGTGTTGCCATCTTTAGTGGTTTCACCACTAGATCTAGTTTATTTGACCACTTTGGTTTCTATTTGTATCTGTATTTGTTCCTAATGATTATAATTTTTACAAATATTAAAGGTCTTAACGTAGGTTTTATCTCTTCATTATATTTATTACAGTAATAATTGGTTTTAAAATGTACAAATCAGCAACAAGAAGATATCCGTTAAATTACTTTTTAAATATTTTAAAGTAGTTCTTATGATTGTATTAATAAAGCCAAATTATGACTGAATTATTATTGCTACTACTTTCAAGTATATAGTTACCATACTGTTTTAAAATTAACGCAGTCTTTGTTTACGTAAAATTAGTAAAAATCGCTGTTTCTTACCATGTTTTATTTATTTTTATTGAACTCAATAAAAATAAATATAATATAGTAAGATCCCGTGATCCCGATGATCCCGTGTAAGATCCCGATTATATTTCTTTAAAACATGTCGAAATAACTTGGTGATTGTTAGCGGTTTTTGGTGTTTAATGTTGGCAACACTGGCGGTGCGGCGCGGCGGTCTGCTCCGCGATGCGTTTTTATTTTTGACAAGAGTGCCATCGATATTCACCATTGTTCTCGCCGTCATTGCTCGTTATTTCGACATCATCTACAGTGGCGACATCATTAAATTTAATTAAAAATAAAATATATTTATTTTTTTATAACTGGAAAGACAAAGAGAACCTGATGTACCGTTCGATGGCATAGATGAACTATGTATGAGCTAGTAGCACTATGGTCATAAAAAAATCATCTTGACAGTGTTAATTCTCACATATTGCAGTTTCTGAAAGTTATTAAGTTATTTATTTTATTCGGGATATAAACAGTTACACAATGCTGTAAGTATTTAAGTACATAAATATAAATTAATAATAGTAATACCAATATCCACGAAATAATATTTGCCTGGGGTGTTTATTTAGTTTATATGATCATAATTGTATCTAAATATTTAATCCAGAGATGTATATGTGTATATATTTATTTAATGTAGTCGATTTAAATATGTATGTCTAATAATATGTATTATTTTAAAGTTATTATGTAAATGTTTATAAACTATAATGCGCCGCTTACTAACTTCTCTGTTTGCCTTATGGTTGACTGGTAGAGAACGCCCTTTTTTTAGGTGTTAAAAAAGTTCGCCATATGTACATTTATATATTTATTTATCTTAATAAATAAATGAAATTAGTTTTAATAAAAAAGGTTCCTAAATATAATTATTTACACGATGTTTTAGTCATCAAAACTGCATTTTTATTTTATATGTATATTTAGGTAGCGATTTCTTCTACTTTGCTTATTAACTTTGACAAGACTTGATAAATGGGAAAAAAATATTTTTGTAGAATATGGCTTTAAAAAGTCTACTCTTCTACCGTCAACTCCTATTTTTTAATAGCGATAGTAATTTATATGGCAAAACGATGTTTGCGGGGTCAGCTAGTTTTATAATATAAATAAAAAATGAGTACACAAAGTGCGCCATTGTAACAGCAGTCAGCAACCGATTTCTTTGTTTAATTTGATTCAAAATATTTTGACGTATTTTTTAATTAAAACAAAGATTTATTTATCTTAATAAATGAAATTAGTGTATGACAATAAAAAAGGTTAACGAATACATTTATAAAAATACATGCACATACAGAATATAATAGTGTTACAATACATTTAAAATTTTTATACTCATACGGGAATTGGCTGAGTATTATGATTTTTATTTTATATTCATATAATTAAAAGAATATCTTATTATCTTAACTATTTATTACAAACTACCAATTCACTATTTTTTATACCCCTAAGACAAGACTTGTAAATGGGAAAAAAATATTTTTGTAAATATGGCTTTAAAAATTACATACAACCCCAAATTTTCACTCTTCTACCGTCAACTCCTATTTTTTAATAGCGATAGTAATTTATATGGCAAAACGATGTTTGCGGGGTCAGCTAGTTTTATAATATAAATAAAAAATGAGTACACAAAGTGCGGCCATTGTAACAGCAGTCAGCAACCGAATCTGCGCCATTGGCAATCGGACTCGACTCGGAATATTTTGACGTGTTCGATTTTTGGAGAAAAAATATTTTGTTTTCTCCTTTTATGAGCACAGGGCTAACGACAAAAAAAAGGAAGGGCGTAACGAATATCTTGATTTATAAAAATACATGCGCATACCAGAATATAATAGCTTTTACAATACAAGTTTAAAATTTTTACACTCATACGGGAATTGGTTGAGTATTATGTATTTTATGTGATTTTGAGAATCAAATAGGTACAATGTTCAAGCTACAATTAAAAGAATATCTTATTATCTTAACTATTTATTACAAACTACCAATTCACGACTTAGTCTTCCTTATGTTAATTAATTGGCTTATGTCACTTCACGCAATGTAATCTATCTTTACACCTAATTTCACTAAGATCAGTTTAGTTATTTCGTAATGAAGTAGATATATATACCTATATATAATATATATATGGAATTATTCATCTTTATAATTCTACAAAAATAAAACATATATAAATAATATGTACGTATTATTATAGGGATTTTATCATACCTTGCTTTCAATTGGTCACGAGGATTATCTTTATCTTCTTTACATATAATAAAATATTAAATTCATGACGTGCTGAAAACTGTTTGTTCGTCTCTTCATCTATTTGTGTTCATGCATCACTTAAAAATGGCTGGAAGAATGACGTCGCATTTTATACAGAATATATTATTAAACTAGCTTTTACTAGCGAAGCCTCGTAGCTTCGCTCACATTAATTTATCCCCTTAGGGGTGGAATTTATCAAAATCCTTTCTTAGAGGATGCCTACGTCATAGCTTTATGCCTGCAAAGTCTCAGCCCGATCGGTTTAAAATTGACAAAGTTTCATACAAACTTTTATCCCCTATTTTATCCCTGTGTGGGTAGAATTAATCAAAATCCTTTCTTAGCGGATGCCTACGTCATAATATCTACCTGCATGGCAAATTTCAGCCCGATCCGTCCAGTGGTTTGGGCTGTGCGTTGATAGATCACTATGTCAGTCAGTCACCTTTGGATTATATATATTTAGATATGGTTCAACATATAGAGGAAAGTAAGTTTAAAAAAATAGACTTCAA